>NW_027466837.1:120000-387500 GCF_046128005.1 Genypterus blacodes
GCGAGTCAGCCTGGTAGCTCAGGACGCCTCCAACATGACTCCCGTCCAACGTCTGACCGCTGCTATAAATCAAGGCGGCAGCTACATCCCTGTAAAGCGCAGGTTAATGTAGCAACGCCAGCTCATCCCTCACAGGTGAAACTAGCTGGGACACGCTACAACATGAACACACACTGCTTTAAATAATGTGTAAAGAGGCGGCGGCAGGTGAGTGTCTGCAGTGCTGCACATTAACGCACAATGAGCTGCTGTGACACGGGGAATAAAAGCTCTGATGAGGGGAGAGCTGTGTGAGCGTCCATCTCCTCCATCAGGACGCCTCCTCCTCCTGCATCATTACACGCTGCAAGTGCCTACTTCCTCTTGGCCCTCCAATCGCCGCGGTAGTAGCTGCAGCTGTCGTCCTTCAGCTCTGGATCACTAAAGCTGGCTGGTGTGTGTGTGTGTGTGTGTGTGTGTGTGTGTGTGTGTGTGTGTGTGTGTGTTAGCTTTGTAGTCCCTGCCAGTCCCTCACTCCCTTCACTTGCACCACGCAAACTTTCAGATGGAGGAAAATGTCTCTATCAGTGAAGAGCCGGTCTCTTTCTGGTGTCGTCCTTATCGTTTCGCTTCCTGATCTAAACTGCCACCAAGGGGGAAGCTCTGATTACCCATCAGGCATTGCAGTCCCAAGTCCAAACTGGCACCCTGCAGCACGTCTTTCTTTGTTAACGAATAAGTGTGGACTGAGAAGTGTATTGTCTCTACGATGTATGTCTTCTTCAGGAGGAGGATTTTGTTCCTTCCTTCGCTCTAACAGCGCTGGGTTGTGTGTGTTGTGTGTTGTGTGTTTGCAGGCATGCCCCTGAGTCTGGACTGCAAGGCGTTCTTTGGCTACAGCGGTGAAAACAGAAGGCCCATCATCTACTGGATGAAGGGGGAGAAGTTCATCGAGGAGCTGGCGGGACACATCAAAGAAAGTGAAGTCAGGTGAGAGGAGGCAGCGGCAGAAAGCGTTTCCTCTCCGTCTTTGTTTCACGCTCTCGCAGGCTTTCATACAGACGAAGCTCCTTCCTCTGAGACGCTGATAAAATCTATTAAAGCTCGTTAGTTTACAGGTTTCTTCTGTTAATTAATTCCTGAAAAGGCTCCGCTCCTGGCTCTGCTCTTCACACTGACACTATCTAATTTGTTCTCCTATGATTTATGACTCATTGAGGCTTCTCTGACAGATTCCTCCTCAGCTTTTCTGAAAAATGATGAATACTAATAATAAAGTGAAATTGAATTCATTTTCTCCCCTATTGGGACCAATTACAGTGGGATGTATTGGGAGAGGGCTGATTGTCTGCAGGGCGTCAAATATCATTAAGAGCCACCTGATATGTCGCCATGGAAACCCTCAGAACAGTCTCACATGGGCACGCACGCACAGACAGTGAGAGAGTTACGAGAGTTAAGATTAAAATGTGATCAAAAAGAAACGACTCATCACCTGTTTAAGATTATGATCTCATTATTACTCTTTAGATCTCATTAAGTCTGACCTTACAGAGAGTTTCATGCTTTTTTGTTGATTTTCAGTTTTGCTTAGAAAGAGACCGAGAGGCCTGTTTTCATTCCATGTGCACAGTATTGCTGCCTCACAGAATAGGGATAGACTGTGCTCTTTGAGTTAGGCAGAAATGGGCGTGGCATATATGGAAAGACTGTAGATAGACCCAAGAAATCCACGACTTCTGGTTCAAAACATAACAGTGCTTATTGCAGCGCCACCATCAGGCCCAACTTGTTGTTTTCCTGCCTGATTGGAGAGCAAACTGCCCAACAACTTTCATGAAATCCGCTTCATGAATTTTCATGTGATCCTGCTGGTAAACAGACGTACAGGCAGACAAACAAACACAGTCCGAAGACACAAGAACCCCCTTTGGCCGAGTTAATGAGGGTTAGAGATTTGACTTTGAGATATTTGTGCATTTGCAGAAATCTAATGCAACTCAAAGTGACCGCAGAGTTCACCTAAGGCCTCAGTGTGGAACATGAAAGCAAAGCTTCTGTCAATGTTGTCTCGGGAATATCCCAGAACAAACAAAAATTAATAAGGCGCAACCGCTGGAGCCTTGAGTAGCCACACACACATTACATATTTAAGCCCAGAACCCAGAGTGCGGCTGAGTCAAAACAAAACAAAATAACACACCGGCACGACAGTTTCCCTCCTTATTTTCCAGCATTAGAGAAATGTTTGCAGCCGTCTTGCCTCAGTGCCACTGCATTACTCAACGCCAGACACATTGTGTGTGTGTGTGGCAGTTATTAAGCTCTTAACTGTCCTGAAGTTATTCCTGTAAAAAGCTACTTTTAGAGGCAAATGATTGAGCTCTGGTAGAACCTGAGCCACGCTGCCATTCAGAGAGCTGAGAGTTGAGTACCGTTGTGTTATGAGATGAGACTTGACCTCGTAATGAAGCTGAGGTTTCACTCTGAAGTCCGAAAAAGTCTCTAAATGAGTTCAGCTGATGTTCTGTGAGAGAGAGACGGCAGGGCTTCATGCTTCAGAGGCACCAGATCATTTAGAACAACCGCCCGTCTATTCTCTCTGACTTTAGAAACATGACAGGCTGGATTCAAATGGATTAGACATCAGCAAATACATGTACGGCTCTGTTAAGGTGGACGGGGCCTCTCTGTGTGCTGCGGGGGCAAATTGTCACGACCCGAAAAAGAGTCTCTCTGTGATTAGATCGGTGAACCAGAATGCAAAAAACTGAACTAATAATTATTAGATAATATTTTTGGACAGTCCCTCCCCCTCCACACTTCCTGTCTCGCACAACTTGCAATTATACATGTCAGCGAGGCACAAACCACACACACACAAACCGCACACAGACTGCTGGATTCGCTCCACTGGCTGCTCTCCTTCCTCCATGTTGTTATCAAAGCAGCCTGCTTTTGTAATGAATCCTCTTTGTTCACTTACAGCAGAAGTCTCAGTTCTAACGTCAGGATTTAGACCGATCCCTTTATATTACAAAACATCCTCAGAGTGAAAGGAAAGCTTCTCTTCACTTTGCTTCTTCCACATAGAGAGGTCAGAGTTCGGCAGCCCGGTGCCTTGCTTAAGGGCACCTCAGCTAGAGAGACGCTGGCTGACCCAGGACTTGAACCTGAGTACCGCCGCCCGAAGTGACGTCCTCTGAAAACTGTTCATTAGCAGGAAATAATGTTGTAGATGAAGAGAGCGGGAGTGTGTGTGCGCGAGTGTGTCGTTAACTTGAAACTAATCATGCCCTGCGGTATGAAATTAACCTTTGTCTCAATGCTCAGCGAGTCTTTCACTCCACTCCATCTCGACTCAATCATATCTCTATCCCAACCTTCAACAATGGCACTGCAGCAGACAGACCCCCTGCTGTGAGGCACATTAATCTGTCCAGCGTCTCCCTCCTCCTCCTCCTCCACCTCCTCCTCCTCCTCCTCGCAGGCCACCGGACCGCATGCGTCCGTGTCTATTTTTATAAAAATCCATTGTAATCTCATGACCACCATGGAAATGTGAACGCCTGTAATTACTGATGCTCGCTCCCCCGCCGCCAGCTCTCTATAGGGGAGAAGTGTTGACATTCTCACCTCATTATTACTCCGGGAACTTGACTAGAAAGGCGAGGGCGAGCGGCAGACTGTAAATAGTGTCTTTTTTGCGCCATGGGGAACTTTTTTGGGAGATTGAGAACTTTCCTCCTTTGCCTTAAATGTTGCACCGAGACCAGAAACCCAGACCAATTCCACTGCAAGAGATGTGTTTGTGTCACCATTCTTAGCTTTGACTCCAGGGTAGCTGCTCTCGGATGACTCAAGAACTGTGGGAGGAGGACGTTCTTCTTTATAAATATGAATTTGTTTGTCTCTACTCCAGCATTTATGTTCGGTTCAAACATCTATCTAACAGAAGCAAACACCCGGTGGCTCAGTATTGTAATCAAGTGGCACAGATCTACTTTGCAATGCAGCAGTGGAATAAAAAATAAAATAAGTATTTACTCTTAACATTGCCTGGCAGCTGAGCTTCGCCGCTCTCCAACTGCTCCACATTTCTACGAGTGACCCGTCTGAGCTGGTGGTGCATTCACACCCACTCACTTTGAAATCACGATATTTCAATGAGCACTTGAAAGCACCGTTGGTCTTAGGCTGTGAAGAAGCTTTCACTTCCTTGAAATTCACATCATGTCAGGAAAAAAACTCTCCAAATCTCACTTTTACAGTCTGAGTTGCATAACTGTCTCCTCAGTAAGTGAGTGGTTGTCTGTGGAGAGTTTTCACGCCGATTGTTGGACAAAATGACAAAATAAAAATTCAGGAGCAACATTTAACACCTGCAAATGGCTATTAATACAAATACAAGCTGTGAGTCCAAATAAAAAACATGTAATCCTGCTCTAAACTGCTGCCTCAGGTTGCTATTGGCTGATTATTCGTGGTGCAGTTGGACGTAAACACATCACTGTATTAATAACAATCAGAGTTCTATGACGTCGTGTGTGTTCCTGCGTGGTTTTCCTATTTCTATGAGTAATCATCTGGAGATTTCAAACACACACAAACTCTGTCTGAGTCGCTGGCCGAGTGAACGGGCTGCATGCTGCAATCTGGACTAATTTGATCTCTGGACCCCCTGCTGTTCCAGTTTGAGTTGCTCTTTGGCCTGCAGATTAGCCTGTGGCCACAGTGTGTCCACTGGGCAGCTAAAAGTGCAAAGTGTCAACGTGTGAAGCAGCGAGCTTCTGCAAGTGAGCACTGCTGCTACTCTAACAGAACCTGGAGAAATACAAGAAGCTATGAAGCAGCATTTTTTAGAAAGACATGAGTTCAGTCTCCTCCTCCTCCTCCTCCTCCTCCTCCTCCTCCACCTCTTCCTCCTCCTCCTCCTCACAGGGCTATAGAGGAGTTTGACCCCACCATAAGGACAGAGGTGTTTTCCAGCTGTCAGCCATGTTGTCAGCACATGTTGTTGTCTGCTCTACTTCCTTTCCTTCACCTCCCATTTGTTCTCTTTATCATTTCCTCCTCCCCTCTCATGTTAGCGTCTCTCCATGTTGCCTCTTCTTCCCTCCGCTTTCCACTTCAATTCTTAAAGAGTTATCAGAGCGAGAGAGGAGGATGTCCATGTCTTCTTCTTCTCCTCCTCCCATCCTACTTCTGTACACTACAGGGTAACAATCTGAGGAAAGATGTGACCTGACAGTGACAAATCCCTGTGTGTGTGTGTGTGTGTGTGTTTATGCAGGGTTGTGAGGGAGCATTTAGGGGAGAAGGAGGTGCAGCTCTCCTTAACGTTTGACGCTGTGGAGGAGGTGGACCTGGCTAACTACACCTGTTACGTGGAGAACCACAAAGGGAGGCGCGGCGGGAGTGCAACACTGCAGAAAAAAGGTATATTCCTGCCTCCTTCTCTCCTTCCCTCTACACTTCTCTGTTTGCTTTCCCTCGTGACGTAAGAGCAAAGAAATGCTTGAGTGCAGAACAAAGAAGAATGTCATGATAATGACTTTCCTCTAAATTATAAATGTCGGTGAATGTCAAGATGAAATTTTAAGAAACAGCTTGCAGGTAAAATGCTCAATATGACATTTACCTCCAGCAAAGATGCCAAATTTGTTTTTTCTGTACTTTCCTGTTTTGCTTGTACCCATTATCATCAACATGTTGCATAGCTGAAAGCAAAGTTCCCAAAGTGCTGCCCCAAAAGTAACATGAGAGGAAAAGTAAAGTGAGCAATATTAGATGGGGCCTAGAAAAGCTCTCTGAGGGATCCCATCTCTAATTTCTCTGCATGTTAACTGTCACTGCAGCTCAAAACACCCAAGTGGAATTTTGTGTAGTGGAGAACAAAAACTTTCCTGCATGAGTTTCAAATTTACATTTTCATTCAATGAGAACTTTTGGTTTGGCCTCTTGCTCAGTTTAACTAAATACAAACCCAGGTTGCACCCAGGTTCAAATGTTGGTGCCAGACCTTTAAGGGTTAAGAAGTGTGTGACATGTTTATCTCTCCAGTCTCTATTGTTCATCTTAATGTAGCAAAATGGCTTCAGTTCATCCAGCAGAGCTTTACTGGGAAAAGAACAGGAAGTCATTTTTTTGTCATAAGAAATAGAAGAAGAATAAAACAGATAGTTGTTCCTGTTGAATGGGCAACAGAAACTCAGACTGTATCAACATAAAATCTGAAGAAAAATGTCACTTGAAAAGACAAGGTGTTTGATTGACAGCTGCTCTGTGGGAAAATGCTTTGGAAAAACAGCAGCGTAACGAGCAGCCGACGCAGACAAAGGGAGAGAAAAGCAGGATTCCACTTTGATTCTCCTGAATAAAGCATGAGGGCAGCGATCCTTTAGTGAAACATTTGCAGCGGACCTACGGTGTCTTATTTTCCATCTGATGAGCAAAGACTCAGACAGGCCCGAGTGTGTTAGGGGTCAGGACCCGCAGATAAAGAGAGACAAAGGGAAAAAGCTTTTAAAATGGGGCTGGAATGAGATGAATTGCTCGTTTTGCAGTGAATCGCAGTGGGAATACGGACCACAGCAACGGCCACAGCCATATATAAAAAATATGTGAATGTAATGCAGCAGGAGCGGGAGAATGGAGTGTGTGTGGAGAGAGAGATTAACAGGCAGCGCAAAGCCGGGAGACAGAACGAGAAAAGAAAATGGGAAAGAAAAAAAAAGAGGGAGAGATAATGGATGCGGGCAGAGATAAAGATAGAAGAGTGAAGGGATTATGGGAGAACGGGGAGCGACGAAGTAAAGACGGAGGGAAGAAGAAGAAGAGACAATCAAGAAAAGGGCGAGAGAGAAGGACTTAAAACAGGTCTCTCTCTCTCCTTCTCCCACTCTCTCTGTCTCTCTCTCTCTCTATCTCTCTATCTGTCTGACTCCTGCTGAATGCCTTGGGTGCCAAATCTATCTTCCTATACTTAACTACCACCCTAGGGACACACACTCTCTCTCCCTCACACACACACAGGGGAGCACACATATTCAGAGGGGGTTGGACTGCAAATTGTAGGGTCGCCATGACTTAACACAGTAATTACCTGGATGAACGCAAGAAACTGACAAATTGGCATCGCTTGCTGTGTGTGTGTGTGTGTGTGTGTGTGTGTGTGTGTGTGTGTGTGTGTGTGTGTGTGTGTGTGTGTGCACATTTGTGTGTCCCGACCGACACGACCATACATACTCACACATGCATAGACTCCACTCCATTAAGTGTAATGGTCCTGCCTTCCAGATAGTGCACTTTACACACACACACACACACACACACACACACACACACAGTGCTGAAATAGCTGAAACATAAAGCAGGTGATCATTACATGTTGAAAACGTCAATGTCATCCTTGCCCGCAGGAATGTGTGTGTGTGTGTGTGTGTGTGTGTGTGTGTTTTCCCTGTGCTTGCTGCATTAAAATTACATCAGCCTTAAATCTAAAGTGAAATGTGTGTGGGAAAGCTTTTGAGTGATGAAAATGGAGCGCATGTCACGCACACATGCCAAGATTTAATTCAGCGTGAGCGTGGAACCCTGTATGAGTGTGTGTGTGTGTGTGTGTGTGTGTGTGTGTGTGTGTGTGTGTGTGTGTGTGTGTGATTCTATATGAGTTGGCTGACTCATCACTGCATTCAAACACACTGATGCCTCCTCTCCTCTCCTCTCCGTTTCTCTCACTTTTTCCATCTTAAGCTCTTTGTTGTCCTGCTGAATGTACAGCAGTTATGATTATGTTTGACGTTTGGAACAAAATGACTGACACACACACACACACATGCATACATTCATACATACAAAGGACTCCATAGAGCACAGCTGGGAACTTGAAATCCCTTCATGAAAAATGCAGATGTAAAAGCTGAAAACAAAAATAAAGATGGAACCATCAGTGTCACTCAAACAACAGACAGGGTCACAGTCATGAAGAAGCAAACAGAGGAAGGATCCAAGGAACAAGGTCCAGACTAACGAGTGAGAGATGGTGGAGCGGAGAGAGGACAGGAAGTGGATCCAGTATTCACTAACCAGCTGACTCGATCCAGCTCTGCCCGGTCTGGAGCCTCCAGTCAAACATTTAGTCCCACCGACTCTCTGTGGTTTGTCTTAACACAACACGACACTGTAAACCAAACACCACGTTTCCCCAGTCAATGCACGGAGCTTGATTTCATGCTCTGACAGAAGCCGCTGTGCGTGTGGGTGAGTGAGTGTGTGATTGAGTGAGGGTGCGCACTCACCCTGCAGTGACCCAAGGAAATGTGGTTGATGCAGCAAACAGAGACAGGGAAAGAGAGAGAGAGAGAGAGAGAGAGAGAGGGGGACAGAATCGCCTTCAATCACTGTGACAACAGCCTTAGTAGTGAGGAAAATAGATGGAAAGAAACAAAGAAAGAGTTGATAAGTAGTGGAGAGGAAGAGAGGAAGTCGAGAGTTTAGACACATGTGGACATTGTGTCTCTGCTGTCCTCCTCAGGTTGATTTTACGGCTCATTTCCTTCTCCTCAGCTGAGACACACTGAGCTGAAATCCCAAATTGGGTCATTTTGGAAGGAACCTTTAGCCAAACAGCGCAGCTACACGCCGGCCAAAAGTATTTGGACACCCATTGTAATTAGTGGGTGTGCTAATTGAATGGTGAAGTGAATCATTCTGTCTGTGGGTCTTTGTGAAGGACAAGATAGGATACATGATGTTATTTTAGACAATAATGTGCTGACCTGCTCCTCTGTTGAGCTCCTTTGAGACGGTGAGCCAGGTCTCATCTCTCACAGCATCACTCAGGCCTCACTGATGCTCTCATGGCCCAGGAGAAACAAAGCCAATACTCCAGAACGTATTGGGGAGACCTTAGGACCGACACCTGCACCACAACTCTTTCCATCTTTGAGCTTTAATTTCTGTTAATTAATTTGTTCAGCAGCAAAAAACATTCAAAATTGCCTCCAATGGCGTCGTTAGCTGAGGTTAAATTAGCCAGAACGTTCACTGATTAGAGTTGTGGACAAACATTTGGAAGCTTTTACTCGACTACATTCCAAAGCTGCCATTTATTTGTTGTCATTTTGCTTTGCTATAGCAGGGAAATCAGAAGGATAACTTAGTAAATGAATCTTCTCTTCGCTGTTCCAATCATTGTGTCAGTGAGCGAGCGTGACAAAGATCTCCACCCTGGCAATTAATACCTTTATAAACGATTTGTCATTCAGAACGCCATGAGATGCATCTGTAAGCGTGGACGTTTAACCGTGGCGCCGGTTGCAGCTTAAGCGGGAAACAGATGGAGCTGACGGGTGCCAAACTTTCCCTCCGTAACCATGATGGTGTTTTTAAGAAAGCACATTGGCAGTTTGTGGTAGATGCATTTCTAATGAAGCCGTTAGACTTCAGCAACATGGCGTCACTGCAACATGGCGTCTGGATAGATAGAGCGTGACATAGGAAAGGTAATGTAAAGATGCGAAGAAGGATCCCTCACCGCCATTACCAATAACTCTCTTTCCTCTCGCCTGTAATAACTAAAAAGCACACTGGAGATTCATTGTTAAAAACTCTGCTCCCGTTTCTGCTCCCACTGAAATCGGGAGACGGCGGCAAGTGACTCATTAGCGATGAAAAATATCCGAGAGAGACGGATATGGCGGCGTGGAGAGGACGAGGGCGAGGAGGATGGAAGGAGGGAGGAATGGATGGAGGCAGGGACAGATGGAGGAAGTGGAGGTTTCTAAATGTGACTCATTACTAATGGAAGCAATCCGAGTTCCCTTCACCGTTGAGCAAATATTTGGCAATTAGTTAAATTTGACTATTCTTCTTCTCCTCAGTTCCATATCTCGCTCTCATCCCTCCCTCCCTCCCTGTACACCCGATCCCCCATCACACCTCTACCCACCTCTCTCTCCGTGTGTGTGTGTGTGTGTGTGTGTGAGAGAGTGGAGCGGGTGCAGCAGTAGAGAGTAGAGTGAGAGAGACGTCTACTGGTGAAAGGAGGTAACTTCACACAGATGGCGTCCAAAGCTCATTATGAGGAAGAAACATCAGCAGTATCAATCCAGGCCAGATATATGTTCAAACAGGAGTCCATTGATCTGTTTCTTTCCGTTTAAATCCTCACTTTTGTCTTACAGACAGTAAAGGTAGGACACTCAGGGGCTCCCAGTAGGTGTTTGAGATGGTCAAGTTATGTCTAAACCCATAAATGATCCAAATATTCCAGATCTAAAGTTCTTATGGAGTGAGAGTTGTATTCATTTCACTAGGCAGCAGCTGTGGATCTTCCCAGACCTCATTTTGGTTGGGATGCTGTGTTTACATGGGGTTTCAGTGTTGGTGCAGGCTGTTGCACCGGCTGCTGCATTACCATCCCAATGTTGGGCAACTCAAAGAACCGTCTGGTTCGTTGAAATAAAAACACTGGCAGAGTAAACATTCAGATGTGGTTCTCCATACCATTCTCCAACATTCAGACTCTAGCTGCTGCACTCTTACCCTCACACACTCCCAGGTAAGGGTTCCACCAGCGTTTGATGAGGAGGATTTAGATCGACAGGAACTTCTGTTGTCATTTAAAGATTCCATGAACAAAACGTTAATGAAGAGATTCAGGAGTGTGTATGTTGGACTTATCAGATTTGATTCATGCCAGATCCCTATAGATACAGTAGATAGATAGATAGATAGATAGATAGATAGATAGATAGATAGATAGATAGATAGATAGATAGATAGATAGATAGATAGATAGATAGATAGATAGATGGATAGATAGATAGATAGATGGATAGATAGATAGATGTTATGTTTGGAGATGTGGTGCTAACAGAGAGCCATATAGATCAACACCATATGTTCTTCTCCCAGATGGCAGCAGAATTCAGCTGAATCCAGCTTCACAGTTGTGATGACACACTGGTTTAGGATCTGACCTCAGGGGTCACATGCTCCGGTCTCTAACCACAGTACACACATGTGCAGCTTGGGTGAAGTGTGAATTCCTAATTGCGTGTAGGTGTGAGTGTGTTTCTGTGTGTGTGTCTGTGTGTGTGTGTGTGTGTGTGTGTGTGTGTGTGTGTGTGTGTTGGGTCGGTGTTAAGCTGCCATCCTCTTATTTTACTTCTGTTTCTTTAAAAAAGGGAGAGTTAAGGTGAATGTCTGAGCATCTAAATGAAAAACACTTCACTTCAAAAAAAATTCACACCAAGTCCCTGATTTACAGCAATGGTTGCCGTGGTTATAGCTGCTGCTCCCTGCTATGATTTGAAAAATCTATCAACAATGGTTTTCAAATAAAATGGCTGCAGGTAAAGTCAGCGGGAAGAGAGGAGTGTGTGTGTGTGTGTGTGTGTGTGTGTGTGTGTGTGTGTGTGTGTGTGAGAGATAGTAATGGATCATATTTCCCATGGTGTCATTCAGCAGCCATGTCCCATTAATCTCACACACACTTATATTGCCTATGATAGCACTATCACTCATTCACACACATGCTCCCTCTCTCCATCCCTCTAACACCCACACACACACGTATGCTCAAACACGTATACAACTCTGAGACCGTGTGTGTGTGTGTGTGTGTGTGTGTGTGAGTGAGCCTGTATGAATGGTGAAATGTGAGGTCATCAGCTGTTTCTCTCTGTAAAGGCAATAATCTGGTGTTCTTCTTCATTTCCTGTCTGATTAATGAGCCTCAGTCACTCCTCTGAGATCTTCAGGGAAACGCAGGAGTCCAACTGGAGTCCTCTTCCTCTTCCTCTTCCACTCTGGTCCAGTGCCTCCTCTCTCTGGGAGCCTCCATGCTCTAATTATAGGAGTTCACCAGCCGTTTGTTATGGTCTGTGGTTGTTTCTTACTGGGCAGGAAGAGAGCAATCAGCACAGAGAGAGGATGGCAGGCGTGTCTAAGAGAACCAGAGCGGCTCCATTAGACTCGACTAGGGCGCCACCAAGCTGCTGAATGGCTCCATCCAGTGTAATGTTTTAAATTTCTCTCTCTCTCTCTCTCTCTCTCTCTGTCTGTGTGTCTCTTTCTCTCTCGCTCTCTCTCCCTCTCTCTCTCTCTCTCTCTCTCTCTCTCTCTCTCTCTCTCTCTCTCTCTCTCTCTCTCTCTCTCTCTCTCTCTCTCTCTCTCTCTCTCTCTCCCTGGCTGTAGACATGTATCGCCTTGAGCTGGCCGGTGGTCTGGGGGTCATTCTGCTGCTGCTGGGCGTCCTCACAGCTCTTTATAAGTGTTACAACCTGGAGATCCTGCTCTGCTACAGGAGACACTTTGGGAGCGACGAAACCGAAGACGGTAAACAAATTAGATTTCAGGTTTATTTGAGGACGCTTCAGTTCTGTGAGCTCATGACTGAAGTCTTACATGGATGTACAGTATCCTGCTGGGCTGTGCAGTAAACGCATGATGGAAACAGGCCAGCTGACTGGCGAACAATGTACACAAAGGAAGTACACACAGGAAGTACACGCCTAATGAAATGATGTCGGGCAAGGCTCCATTAACAAACCTACAAGTATGTTACAAAGACGTTTTTATTGAAGCCATAAAAAGAGAGAGAGCACATGCAGCAGTCACTTCAGCACACAGACAGACACACACACACACACACACACACTGCTTTTACTGTGAAAGAAGGTTGTACTTTACAAATTGTGCCTTTCAAAATGACAAAGTTATAAATATCATGGGGAAAGAGCAGCTGCTTACAAGCCACAATGTGTAGAGTCCTGATTCGATGACGTGCAAGTCTTTTTTTCTCAGGAGGGATTCCCAAGAGAAGCCCCCAGAATATAAACAGTTTACGGGCAAATTTCAACCAAAAGAGGAAGTTTAATTCAGGATGAAACCAATTTATGAAGGAATGCAACGATGACACGAAGAGAACACTAACATCTCTCTCTCTCTCTCTCTCTCTCTCTCTCTCTCTCTCTCTCTCTCTCTCTCACTCTCTCCCTCTCTCCCTCTCTCTCTCCAGATCATAAAGAGTATGATGCCTATCTCTCCTACACTAATGTGGACCTGGACACTCTGGGCAGGTCAGTCACCTGTGTGTGTGTGTGTGTGTGTCAGGAACATTCTAGCCGGTCATTGTTGTGGGCAGATGTGGGAGGTGGAGGTGACAAGTGACAAAGTGCTTTGGGCCCTAAAATGTCAGGGCCGGCCCTGTCCAGTCAAGTTTGTTGCATCACATCCAGTTTGTCTCAAAGGGCTTCACAGGCCTGCACAACAAACCGTCCCGTCTCTCCCGTCTCTCCCGTCTGTCCCGTCTCTCCCATCTGTCCTATCTGTCCCCAGTGAATATACTGTGAAGGTACACACACACACACACACACACATAGACTCCTGAGCCAATATATGAACTAATTTACCGGTGCTGAAGTGTAGCTCTGCATCAAGTCCTTCACCTTGATGTTACTTCACAGAAATGTGTTTTTGTTTTATGCAGTTGAGTGCGACGACTTTCAGTTTAAAGTGAGAAAGCTGCACAATAAGAGTTCACACATTTTATGAGACAAACAACTGATTAGGTGCTGAAAAAACTAGTGAGAGAACTTTGTGATAAACACAGAGGGAGTGTGTTTTTGTGAAGAGGAAGAAGAGGGCGCTCACTTTGCCTTCAGCTCTGGAGACGCTCTGGGTTCATGCAGGAACGTGACAAACATGAGATCCTCTGAAGGAGAAATGATTTCATTACACTCACCAGGGGCTCTGTTTTGATGACGTCATGTCGTAATAGCACCAGCACCCTGAGTTCACCCCCCCCTTGCTACCGGAGGAAAAGGCAATACTGTATGCCATCACTTCCTGTTACGGCTTCACAATAAAATGCAGTCATGAGTTCTTCACACTGAACAGACTTTTATTGTGAAGGATCTCCACTGTCCTAAAGAAGTTTGCTTATTCTACCAACAGTTTTGGCTCCAGCAGCAAGCGCCGTTATTGACATTGTTTACAATACTTGCATTTCATCATGATTCAACCACGTTTTGTGATCCGTGCCCCGGCAGGTCGAGCAGCGAGGAGGAGACGTTCGCTTTGGAGATCCTGCCAGACGTGCTGGAGAAACACTACGGATACAAACTGTTTATACCAGACCGAGATCTAATACCCAGCAGCAGTGAGTGTCTGCCACACACACACACACACACACACACACACACACACACACACACACACACGCACACACACACATCCTATCTTCCCCTCTAGAGCACAGAAGCCCCCAATACCCAAAATCCATCACTCTGTCAGAAAAAATCAAAATGTGTGTGGATCTTCATCATAACACACAAACACACATGTGGTATATACACACACACAAATACACTCACAGGTGCTCTCATAACACACACAATGGGACACACACTCTACCCATAAGGAAAGTCTCGCCCTGTGTCTTTCCGTCACACAGACACACTGTCTCACAGTTTCTAAACACCCACACACATACCTGCACACACACACTATTTCCTCAGTGTGCCGCTCACACTTTAACACCCACACATGCACAACATACACACACATCATTTGTCAACATTTATGTGGTTATGTGTCAGCCTCTGTCCACCTGGAGGGAGGAAATGTGGTTATTGCTCTATTCTCTACATGTATATATAATATCTGTCAATATTCTGACCACACACTCACACACACTCACTCACACATCAAATATGTACATATTGTTCTTGTGCGTACTCTCGAAGGCATTCGTTTGTTTACAGCAAACTGACAAGAATTCATTTTTCATCTGAGCGCTAGTATCTAAGATAACAGCACATTAATACACTGTTTATGTGTGTGTGTAGTGGTGACAGAGGGGTAGGAAATGTGTGTGTACGTTGACAGCCATATACATTCCCCTCAATACTTGTGTGTGTATAATAAGAAGCAATATGCTGTACCTGCTTGTTGTTTTAATGAAATACTGTAAAACACCGTCACCGAGGCCTGGAACTGATTATTATTCCCCCTGAGGTATCAAACTAATGTGCTAAATAACATATGGAGTCATTTTCCTTTTGTGTATTCACATTTTTCGTGCCCTAAATTGCGTCGGTCCTTGTCCCCGAAAAAGGATGAAGTACGAAAATAATATGATAATGCGGCCGGAGAGTAAGGAACAGATCTATTCTCTGGATTTGTTTCAACATTCTCTCCCTAAACTGCATCAATAAACCTGCTTTAACACTGCGCAGAATGAATCGCTGCACTCGCCGTAACCCCCCTCGCCAGAATGATGCCTCCTCACAATACTCACTCAGGCGCAGTAAAAGACGGCGAAAGAAACTCACGCACAACACCGAAAAAGTCACATCTCTCCTCCTGCGTGCCCTGAAAACATCCAAAGAAACGAATGTGCTCTTTCTCACACACACACACACACACACACACACGCACACACACACTCACTCACTTAAAATGGGAGCTGTGCATTGACTAAAGGCCTGGCCCTGTGAAAATGCGGTGATGTGATTGAGTGAGTGACAGAGACGGAGAGAGGCGCCCGTCTCACTGCAAACCTATTGACAGAGCGGCACGGCGATGCGGCCCAAAATACACTATTCAATTATCCACTCCATTAGGCCCCCCGAAATGAACAAGAGAGCGAGGAATAAACAACGGGAGGAGAGAGAGAGAGAGGCACGGACGGGGGTCATTGGTTTTGCGTTATTTCATTAATTGATTTACATAATCCTTAAAAAACAGAGGAAGGAAAGAGAGAGAGGGGGGGGGGGGGGGGGGGGGGGTGAAAGAGGGTGAGGGGAGGTTAATGTGAGAGGGAAGAAAGAGATGGACGACAGGAAGAAGAGGGAGGGAGAAAGAGAGGGAGGTAGAGAGAGAGAGAGAGGATTCTAGGCTGTTCTGTACTATTTGTGCCCCTCAAATTGAGCATGAAATTACAATGTGTTGTTGGAGTGCCTCTGTCATTAATTTAGTTAGCGAGTGAGGAGATGGAGGGGGAGAAAGAGAAAGAGAAAGGGAGAGAGAGACGGAGGGAGGGAGAGAATTTGTCATTCAGGGGGCGCAAAGTTCTCGCTTAACTGCAAATTCGTTGAAATAACGACTAAATTTGACAGACGTGCGTTCAGTGCAGAAGCAGAACGAGCGTCAGCAGCAATAATTG
Source organism: Genypterus blacodes (assembly GCF_046128005.1). Classification (NCBI taxonomy): domain Eukaryota; kingdom Metazoa; phylum Chordata; class Actinopteri; order Ophidiiformes; family Ophidiidae; genus Genypterus; species Genypterus blacodes. Next base: position 136,157 of record NW_027466837.1, read on the forward strand.
GTAAATCTGATGTTTGTGTGAAGAGATGTTTGTGCCGGAGCTCAGCGGCAACAACATAAAGGGATAATAATCATGATACTAATAAGATAAAGCAGAGGAAACAGCCGAGTGTGTGAGCGTTAGGCTGCGGTGATGAGCTGAGTCATAAGCTATAAAACAGCTCATCAACCGATCATCAAGTCTCCACTCAAAGGTTTCTACTCCTGCTGAGACGACCAACAGCTGCACATACTGCGTGGGAATGAAGAGCAGATGAGCCCGAATCCTCCACTCAGTTCAAAGTACTATAATGACCACAGTATGACTGGTATACCTCAGCCAAGGCCCAACACTGCTGGAAGGTTCACTGTGTAGATCGCTGAGGAGATCTTGATTAGGCAGAGACTGAAAACAGAACTGGGGAGGAAAGAAAACTCATTTGTATCATAACTTTGTAACTTATATACGATGTCAGTGCTGTGCCATAAGTGTACGTGTTCCTACATGTTTGTCCCACAGACTTGTGTGTAAACTGTCTCTCTCTCCCCTCCTCAGCCTACATTGAGGACTTGGCTCGCAGTGTGGAACAGAGCCGACGTCTGGTTATCGTTCTGACCCCGGAGTTTGTCGCAAAAAGAGGGTGGAGCATCTTCCAGATAGAGACACGCCTCCACTCCATGCTGGTTACCGGGGAAATCAAGGTACACACACACACACACAGATGCTGTATATGGGATAATGAGGTGGTTCTGTTCAGCTGTGCTTCTCTACTAATGGACCTTGTGCGGTCCCGGCACACTTTCATGAAATTAACAACATCTTTGCTCAATTGCTGTTCAGATAAACGCATAGAACGCCTGAATGTTAAACACAAGTGACCCCTTCAATGTTTCATTAAGCATGCAGTTAATGAAAAATGAACAGTAAAGTAAATAAGGGGCCGTTTGTGAGCAGGAGTGGATTTCAGCAGAGGGTAAACAGAAGTTTAAAGAGAGACATTTGGTATCATCTACCACTTCACTTTCCACTTCACGGATGCCAAAAATTTGTGGTTTGTGTACAGTTTGTTCCCGGCACAGCGAGCGAGAGAGCGAGTGTCTCTTTGCTTTCTGAGCCGATTCCAAAACAGTTGCATTTTGGCTTTGCCCAACTTTCCACTCTGCTTCTTCTCCTCGCTCGTCACTCCAGTCTGAGAGCGTAACACAAACTGGTGTGAAGTACCTCTGCACCCTCAGGACATTTGCTTCCCTTTGTCACATAACCTCTCTGACATCTGTGTGTTCCTGTTTTGTCCAGGTGATCATGATAGAGTGTGCCGACCTGAAGACTGTGATGAACTACCAGGAGGTGGAAGCTCTCAAGCATACGATCAAGGTACAAAACACAGAGAGACGGCCGGTTGGATAGACTCGACTTGAATATTGAGCACATCACGAATACAAACTGCTTCTGGTGCTTTGGAGTCTGATGCATCATTTACAGCTTGTTTGCTCTTTATTGCTGCTGAATCAGCCAAGTTTGGATCAAGATCAGAATATGGACAGAATCGTACCCATCAATAGTTCATCCTCAGATACACACGGCATAAATAAACAAATATGCAGACTCACTGTGCTGTGGTGTGTTTGTGGGCTTGCATACGCTGTTGTGTTTAAAGGGCTTCAATCTACATCTGTTATCTGCCTTGGTAATCCTCCATGAGCCCACTCTACAGTAGATCACATTAAATGTTATTTGATCAATGTATTTTGGCTGGAGCCTGTTTGTTTAGGAAGATAACAGCCATAACAGACCGTCTGCTCAATGCATAAACAGCCTAAGATTGACTAAATATGTGATTTTAAGATCAACTGATGGTTCTCTTCTCTCCTCCTCTCCTCTCCTCTCCTCTCCTCTCCTCTCCTCTCCTCTCCTCTCCTCTCTCCCCAAAGGTCTTATCCATTATCAAGTGGAGGGGTCCTAAGAGTAATGAGCTCTCCTCTAAGTTTTGGAAGCAGGTGGTCTATGAGATGCCTGCTAAACGCAGAGAGACCCTGTCCAGACGCCAGGTAAAAGACAAAAAACAAACTATTAATCTGTATTTATTTATTTATTCAGTGTCTTGCTGGTGCTGCAAGAAGAAAACAATGAGTCCATTTGTGAGAATATACTGCAAATGTTCCTTCCCTGGGCTGTGATTTGTCAAAACCACTTCATACATCCTGCTAACAAACGTGTGCAACATACAGGCTGTGTAATGAGATGGCTGCTAAACACACACACACACACACACACACACACACACACACTCACACTCCTTCAGGCGCCCGTGTAAATCGCACCATAAAAACAGGTTCCTGGTCCGTGTACTTGTCTGTGTCTAAGTCAGGGGAGAGACACTTTCCCAGTGGCGTGTCCAATAGTCTGCACATTTCCTTATGCTCCCCTGGGCTGAATCTATTAACACCAGACAGATGGCCTTTGTAATGTGAGCTAAACTTAGGCAGTGCATTCAAAGTGGAATCACAGTGAGGACAAAATGTGTACATGTTTGCCGTGTGTTTACACCTCAGGTGGTGTTTGACCCGATAAGAAAAGATGTCCTGATGTGTGGGACTGGAGGAGAAGCACGGAGGAGGAGAAACATGGGGCAGGAGAAGGATTGGGTCATGCTAATGTTTATTCAAATGAATGCAGTGAAATGTGGAGGTGCTGCTGGGAGTAAAAGTGTTTATTGTGCGATTTATGGTGTGAAAGTCATCTGGGTGGTGGGGCAGTTATAGAGTTATTAGTTAGAGTCGTTATTAGAGTTTTGAGCAATGAAAGAATTGCATTTACACGTGTGGAAGAGTTCTTTCAAACTTTTGTCCAGTAGGCCATTCAAACTGAGACATCATCTCCCTGCTGCACCTCATCTGAACCCAACACAGCCTGAACACACGCCTGGTGTGGAGGCTTTGGCGGGTGAAGGAGGTGGCAGGTCTTTACTTACACTCTCTACTTATTCACACTTGGAATGCACCAGTGGAATCAAATGAACTGGAGGAGAACTGGGAGCCACAAAAGGTTGAAATGTATCTGCAGTCATGAGCCAAGACGCACACTCCCTACACAACAACCAAGCTAAGACACAGGAATAGAATAAATAGAAGAATTCCAGCTTTGGAGCTTTGTGTCATGTTTACAAATACTAAAATGAATAGATGTCCGGTGTGCTCTGACCCTCACCACAGCTTTGAGAGCTGATTGGCTGCTTGAGAGTCCATTTAACTTTCTGGTCCACTTGGAATTTGAACTTGGATCAGTCAGTCATGTTCTAGATTTCTGAGGTCTCTATTAATGTTCTCTTACACTGTCTCCACGGTGACAGGTGATAGACTCCGGTGAACAGGGCCTCTTTGGTGACCTGCAGACTGCCGTCTCCACCATTGCCATGACAACCACTTCTGCTTCCCTGGTGCCCCCTAACGACAGTCGCCATGGACATCATCAGGTCAGTAGTGTAATGTTGCAGCCTAAACAATGTCAGGCTTGTTTGTTCCTTCTCATAGTCCACAATATACTCAAAATAAAGTTTGAAATCTCCTCTCTGAACAGGTTGCCTTGGCGACAGAGATCCCCGACTACAACCAGATGACCTTGCCGCTGGGAGGGGGTCACACAGCCACAGCCGCCCAGATGAGACATTTCTGCCGCAGCTACGAGTTCCAGTTGCCCACGCAGCCCCCCTCCATGTCCCCTCCCCTCCCACCCCCCTCCACTGTGCATTTCTCCACTCTAGGCCCCGGGGGGCGCCACGTCTACTGTAACATCCCCATGACCCTCCTGAACGGACAGGTGAGAGACACTCTGGGTTCACTTGAGCATTTACTGTGCTGCTGAATAGTTTGTGGCATCAAACATCTGCAATGTTTCTCCTTTTTCTCTTGTTTTTGTGCTCTGGAAGTTGAAACACATTAAAAATAAACCCCTCCCCCCTCTCTTTTTCTCAGGGGTTCAGAGCAGATCACTGGGGAAGAAGAGGTCTGTTTTGATGAAAGAAAACTTAGAGAGAATATAGTTTCTATCATCCCATCTCAGATATTCATTTTTTTTCTGACAGACTGGGAAATTAGACAACTGTCACATAGGAGAAATGAAGCACCATCGTCTAAAGTACCTGTGACAACTCTTATAGAATGCAGCTCCTGTTTTCCCGTATTCAGAAATCCTCCAGCAGCTCAAAGAGTTGAATCTTATGTTGCCTCAAAAGGGGTACATGGTGTTTTTCTGGTGTGCCTTTTTAGAGTCCCTATGACAACAACAGCAAGAGTAAAAGTCAAACACGCTCTTCTTTACTCTTGATCTTGGCTCTGTAGCATGCAAGCCGTTCACACCCAAGCTCCTAAGAACAACTTAGTTTTCCCCAAATGCGTTTTTGAGGAGCTCAGTTTTAGTTCAGCAGCAGATTTAACATCATCTCATCTTTTTCCTGGTGTTTACTTTCTTTGAGAGGCTGATTCCTCTCTGAGCTCATTACCGCCGCTGTGTTTTGGGACATCTTGAACAGAATCATTACCACGCTAGAAAGGTTTGAAAGATTAGACCAATATGGATTCACTTCCTGGAAGCACCTAACAAAACAAATTTGCTTTATAGGAACTTGCTGCAATAATGTGGATATGTATATTATGGATTTAATATCCAGTAGATTCTGTGTGCGCGCCCCGTGTCTGTGTGTGTGCGTCTCCTCCCAGCGCTCAGGTTTCCTCCCATAGGCCAAAGACATGGAGGTTAAGTGTATTGGAAACTCTATATAGCTCATAGGTGTGAATGGCAACGAGTGGAGAGTGTGTGTGTGTGTGTGTGTGTGTGTGTGTGTGTGTGTGTGTGTGTGTGTGTGTGTGTGTGTGTGTGTGCGCGTGTGCGTGTGTGCGTGTGCGTATGTGTGTGTCAGCAGGCCTCTCACACCAATCGATGCTGGTGAAGGCTCCAGCCCCCTTGCAGCTTTGCGCAGGATAAGTGTGTGTAGAGACGGATGGATGGAAGGATGAGTGGGTGGATGGATGGATGGAAGAATGGAAATTGATGATGTTGTTATTGTGATTCTAGAATGGCACATCAGGAGAACATCTAAAATTCCTTGTGGCTAAATCTCACTGATCAACAGATGAAGTGCTAACCCATTAAAGAGACTCTGCATATGAATCCACCACTATAATCCTCTTTTGTTTGCCTTTTTAATCCATTCTGAACCAGAAATACTTGACTGTTTTGTGAGAAAACATCACACTATTAGTCACATTTCCTTCTTACGTTGCTGTAGCTTCATGCTCCTGTGTGTGTTGCGGCTGCTAACGGCTGCTGTGTGCTGTATTTGCAGGTGGCTCAGAGCAGTACGCTGGGGAAGAAGCCCGAGCTGCACCTCAACAGCAACTTCGTACCACTAACCAGCAGAGAACTAAGCTCTGACATCTGGTAGACGGACCTGCTCGACTAAGTCCGGATTACAGACCGGCATACAAACTGCTCATCGCCGGCGTCCGACACGGGGGTAGACTGGTTGATCGACTGGTTTTCACTTGGTTCTGAGACTGTGTACAGACTTGGTGTCCCTCTGGTTTTCAGGAGAGACTGGTTCTACAGACTTGGTTTTGGGGTCATGTCCCCCTCTGGCTGTGAACAAGAGACTGGTGAAGCCTTGGATTCACAGTGACTGGGATAATGGCGTCAGACTGCTGATAGACTGGATCCTGCTGATTCAGATTTCACGTTTCTTTCTGGACTCGCTGACTGATTCAAACTGGTACAAATGAGTCCTCGGGATGGAACACTGAAATGGACGCATGAGTAACTTCTGGACAGGGATGAACATGTGGATGTAACAAAGTGGGAAAGTCCGACCGAATGTCTGGTGCATGAGCGTGGAATAGGAAGTTGGTTCTTGGAGGTGACGTCTGAAAAAAGATTGATTTCTCAGAGTAGCAGTCTGTACGCACACCAGCAGAATGCCTGATAAATCAGTCCAACTGTTTTAACGCCGAAACCATAGTACACAAGTAGTTATAAGTGGGAATGGTGGTCAGTCTCATACCTAGCTGAGGTTTCAGAACTCCAGCCTGCCTGTGCACTAGGTGGCACGTCACTGAACAACTTTAAAGCAATGATCTTGGAAAACCAGTCCACCTTAACACAACAAGTCAACCTCTTGAAGAAGTGATCCACTCTGAGCTGCCTGTGCTTGGCTCTTAGCAGCTGTCTTGGTTGACTTAATAAACAGATTACAGCACCAATATGGAGATGTACCTAGAGAGGTGTGAGGCAGAATTACTGACCATGATTACACAGAAAGCACAATGCGCTGGTATCAATGGGATTTGGCTGGTTGTTTAAACTGACTGAACTGGGATGGTGCTAAAATGAATGAAGGGAATTGGAAACCAGTCAGCTCATCACCGTTGTAACCCAGTTATCAGTGTCACATGAGGGGAAAGTGGCCGAGAGATGACGCATCAATGTTTACCACCAGGCTACAGACGTAAAGGACTTGGCTTTTTCTATTTGCATGACCACCAATTTAGATAAAAATACATAAAGAAGCATAGATAAAAGAATAAATGACACAATCATTTGTCGCAGACCTCTTTTAATATGGAGGAGAATAACTGTCTTACGTTGGTATATTTGTTTTCTGTCCTGCCATGATGAAAACGTCGAAACTGAAAAAGGGAAAAGGAGGAACGTGTCCCTCCAAAAACATCACTCTGGATTCTTTTATTATTATTATTTATTTTTAATTGATTTTAATCCGAAAAGTTCTATATACCAGATGTTGTTTTTAATGTTTGCCGTGTTACAATAATCTCTGTACAGCTTTCATGACTCCTGCATAGATTTACACATGACAGTGATTTACTCCCTGCAAACTCTGTTCACAGGCATGGATGGATGAGTGGATGGATGGATGAGTGGATGGATGGATGGATCAGTCCTCCAAAGTGACTTCACTGCATCAACATCTGGACTTCAGCAGGACCAGACCACATTCTTCTTTGTGAGCTTTAAAGAAAACATAATATCCAAGCAACGTGAATAATGTTTTGACTTTACACAGAGGTACCTGTCATTGTCTTATTAGAACCAATGAACTTTGGATATTTGAGATTGTTTGATACAATAATTATTTGAGTTGTTATATTCGGTGGCAATATACAGTTTGGTGGTTGTCTTTTTATTTCTGCGAGGTTTCTTTTGGATTATTCTTTGGATATATTGGTTGAAATAATTTAATTGACAGCAAATAAAAGCTATATGAGTTGTTTTATACATATCGGATGTCTGATCCTCTTACACATGATCATGAGCTGCCAGATCTGCTTTCTGTTTCTTCTCCCCTTCCCTCTTCCTCTTTTTCCCTCCTCAACCACTTCCAGCCAACTGTCATCTATCTCTTCTCCCTCCGCACCCTCTCCTTCTCATCTAGTTCCTCAATTCCTGTCTGCCTCCTCTTCGTCTCTAATAATTCTGCTGGGTGCACTGCCAGCACTGTAAAAGCCTCTGATCACGCCGCCGTGCTTACTCACTAAAAAACAGTTTCACACTCTGCTGCTATCTGCTAATCTGAGTTGAACAGGATTGGGCCTGGGGCTGCCAACAGCTCCAGTCGGGGGTAAAAACTAAAGATATTTACATTTTAGCCATGAAGTGTAAACTCCTGAGACACAACAGTGAACTGAATCGGCATTTATTAACCAGTCTTTGTGTGTAAAGTCATTTTTAAAAGAATTGAAGGCCTAATATGTCATTTTAAGAACAGTTGGTTGAATCAAATTCATCTCGAAGGGATATATTATGTATATTATTTATTATACATACTCTGTAATGCTCAGCTCTGAATAATAATGACCTCTGAACTTGATGCCAGACGGGGCATCTGGGTAACTTGACTCTACGCTGCTGTTTCTCATAGCCTATAGCTACTTTGTATCACTGCGAGAGAGAGTTGCCATAACAGCTATGAGGTGAAGCGCTAACACGCTGGGTCATGTTTCTGTAGCTCCACTAAACAGCCTCAGTACAGCAGAGGGTTTCACAGTGTTTACGTGACTAACCAGCTATCAGATGGACCTAATCGTTCGATTTAATAGATTAAATCCACTCAATGGTGGATTATTCACTAGCTGCTTGTGGGAGCTTAGCCAAATGTAACTTAATCATCTACAAGTGAGACGTTTATCACCCTTAGCAACATTCCACTGATATAATGTTTTATTTTTTAACAACGTACACCCACTTTCTCCACGTGTGTGGGGCCCAAGACATTCCGCTGCCTGCTCAGGGTCCCATGCTGTGGTTGAGACCATACCAGGACTCATTTTCCCAGCTTGTTATAGGTAATTCATACTAAATTCATATACTGTTAATATATACGTTTTTACTAAGTATTCCATGTTAAATTATTTCTTCATTTGGTAATGTGATGGCCCCACCCACTCTGCTTGGTTGCCTCCTGGTTTGTGCTTGTTTCCTCTTGTCAGGAGATGAGTCAGCTGAGAGGAGGCGGAAGAGGAGGAGGAGGAGTCTCTTTAACATGGCCTGATCTCACACTCTCTCCCTACTTCTCCATGGGCACTTGGTTTGTTTTGTTTTTTTGTTTTTATTGAAGCAAACATTGAATATGGCATTGCGCATACAGTCATCTTTTATATAGAAAGAGGGGAAAGAGGAGAGAGAGAGAAAGAAGGAAGGTTGTATTATCACTACTATTGTTGTTGTTAAACTTTACAGGTAGACCCTGAGGTAGAGTGCAAGTAGATTGGAATTGCAATTATGTCATATACATATGACATAAACACAGTTTTTACAGGATGATTTCAAACAGCAATGTAGGCTACAAGGTAGGTACAAATCACATCATAGGTTGTGATAGAGAGAGAGACAGAGAGAGAGAGGAGAGAAACAGCAACCTTATGTATTTCTCCCTCCTTTGTCTCCAGTTCATGACAGGTAAGAAGCCGTTTAATGAGCAAGATAATGTAGTGCCAGTGTGTGATATTAGCGGGGATGGCCCATAGATCTGCCACAGCCCAAAAGTCTGAAAAACGTCTCATTGGAATAGAAGTTGCGACGGTAAGCTATCCCGAAAACCAATACACATTATGCGCAATCTGGGTTGTTGGAGTTCAGTGACTTTACCAGTTTAAGGCTCTTGACCAAGGAAGGTTCCTGAAAATGTTCCTGCAGTGCAAAAGACTCCTATAACCCCTTTACTGTAGTATAATGTGCGGGATGCAGGCACGTGTCAGACGTATCATCCCTCCAAGCTTCATCAACATAAGTGATGATGTAGTAGATAATTTCACCTTTAACTGTCTCAAATTTTGACATTGAGTTTAAGTTCACCCTTCAGGCCAGGTGATATTTTACAAATGTCACTGTGTTTTATAAGTGATAAAAGGCATTATGCCTCCCCGATGAGTTGAAATCAGACCAGCTGTGACTGAGGGAGAAACACAGATATAAATCTTGAAGGACAGACAAAGGCGCCTAAACCATAGCACTCTAGAACTCGACCACCACTCTAGAAGAATTACGTTAAATGGCCAAAGGGGGGGTGCTCTAATTGCAGCTGAAGCCAGTATTTGTCAATGATTGTTTTTTGGTGTGTGTGTGTGTGTGTGTGTGTGTGTGTGGGGGGGGGGGGGGGGGGCGGGGGGGGGGGGGGGTGAAGGTGAAGAAGGTGAAAACTGAAACTTTGCACATTCTTGCTGGGAGGTGCCCTTTACAGCTCGTGACAGATCGAAACAAACACATTAACAGGAGAAGTAGCAGCACCACAACTCGTGCTCGCTGCCAATAATGACTTCTACAAAGTTGCTGTGCAGTTGAGCTCTGGGATGGTTCAAGGATTTGTTTCAAAGCCAAACATAGGCCTCCTCAATTGTGCGGAATACGTTTTCTGATGTAATATCTACGGTAGAAAGAGCTAAAGCTATGGAGGGCCACTCAGAAGAGAACATACCTCCACCAAAGCTGTCTTGTTCCCAGGGTTTTTTACTGGCCCTAAAGAGCACAAGAGGATCCAGATTAGTCTAAACTCAGTGCCTTCCTCAAACATTCTTCCCTGTGCATGTTAATCATTGGTCATCTCTCCCTGGTGTTTGAGTAGGTATTGTATTCTGGGTGACTAACAGATGGTCAACCTCGCACTTTGTCCAATCAATATTTCATACACTCTGTTGCTCCTGCAGTCACATATATATATGGACGAACGATTCCAGTCAAAAATCAAGAGTCATTGTATTATGTTGAAAACATTCGTCAGACAGTCAAGTTATTTATATACTCCATAAAACATCTGCTTTGCTCTCCCACGCTGCTGTGGGCTGCAGGAGAACGATGAGACACCGCAAAGCTGGTTTCATATGGGAACTACACCACTTTCAGACATTCATTCAAATGTACTGCTTTCAGACATTCATTCAAATGTACTGCTTATGAGGAGTCCTCTTCAGCATGTGGAGACATCTATGTGAAGGCTGTCTGTAGATTGTGCTGTGCAGAGGACAGTTTATGATTATGACATCATCTCAACCCCTCCCCTTTTAATGCTGCAACTCACCAAGATACTTCCTCATGTTGAATGTTAAGCTGTGTTGGTTGTATCTTTTTTGGAAGAAGTCTGGTTGTAGCTTTAAGTATGTTGGACACAGTACAGGAATATAAATAAAGTAGCAAAGGTCAAAGTGTGGGAACAGCAGAATTACAATCTGAGGACTGAGACTGCAGAGAACATTCTGAAATGGAAACTTAAAAGGGAACAAATGGAGATCATAAATGGCGCTTGGCTGTTTTCACTTGTGCCTCCCAGCAGTACACACACAGCAACATTCTCAGGGTGTTGGGCAATAGCCTCTGCCCTATAACGAGAGCTGTGGCACATGTGGCTTGGTATTCCCAGGCCCCCTCCTCTGCAGAGCACTGTGACTCTATAAAAACCTCAACCGGGGATCAACAAAACTATAAACAGTGATAATTACATTAGGAAAAATAAATAAAACTTCATATGTCACAGGAAATGGCCACATAATCCAATCCAGAAGGAATCAGCGCTGTATCACAGGAAATTACTCGGGACGTCCCGCCCAGCTGTCTGCTTGAGACCGGCTAAATGAATAATTTAATGTGCGACTCACGGAGAAGAGCAGCACATGAAAGTCGCCATTAAGGCACAACGCAGTGATGGCTGGCGATGATGTCACTGGCATATCTCAGGAGCAGGTTGCACATCGGGCCAAATAGTGTGAATATTACACACGGGGCTGTGAAACCACCATCAGGCGGGTCAAAAGTCAAGGGTCCCCGATTAGGTTTCCTGCCTTTGTTTAGTTTTCCCACCAGGTGAAGAGCGGAGCGTCCACCTGAGCGTTGAGGGGCTTGTGAACACCTCCAGGTTGTACACACAATCCTGTAGAAGCTTGGCTCTGTTTCTGTTTTAGAGTTGTGTGTCCTCATAGTGGGGTCGCTTGGTGTGTGTGTGCGCGTGTGCCATGCCTGGAGAGGATTTACTTGAGAAAGAAAAGCAGACATCACATCTGACACACCGGATTACTGGCACAAAGACTTCCTGATAAGACCTTCCCACTGTAAACAAGCGGAAACAGAGAGAGAGAGAGCCGGAGAGGGGGAGAGAGGCACACCCAAAGAGAGGGGGGGTGGGGGCCAGAGAGAGAGAGAGAGACAGAGAGAGATAGAGAGAGGCAGAGAGAGAGAGAGACGCATCCTGCCGGTGGTGTCGGGTTACACACCTGTAGAATGCACTTTGTTGATATTAAATAAAGACGGCAGACGTTTCATGTCTCCGCTCTCTCTGTGTCTTGCATGCCTCCTCTTTCTCTGTGTCTTTTCATGCCTGTGCCCGTTCAGTCGCATTGGTTCCATAAAGTTCTCGTCCAGCCGCTGGCCGGAGGCGGCGTCATGATCGAGCTCGGAGAAGGAGCGAGGCAGCGGGGTCGCACCTCCACGGAGAGCCGCTCCAGGTACGGAGCTTCGAATAACATATACACACAGAAAACACACTCACATACACACACACACACACGCGATTCAGGTTATTATGTGGAACACGGGTCCGGTTATGGTTATGGTGTGTTTCCTGTGTGTACAAGTATTAAGAGCCGTTAACGTTTTTTAAATTGACAGTAAAGAAAAATTGTAGGGCATTCCTTAGTGACACGTTTAATATTATAAATGGAAAGTGTGTGTGTGTGTGTGTGTGTGTGTGTGTGAAGCTGAACAATAATAGTAAATGTTCAGCTTCATTAACTATTATTTGTATGTTGTGTAAAATAATTGTGCGAGGAGGGAGGTCAGGGGTCAGGAATCAACTTTTGATGAAAGTTAAAAAGAAAGAAAGAAAGAAAGAAAGAAAGAAAGAATAATCCAGGCCAGGTGTTATGTTGGTTTTCTCCGAGGCTTTCAGATCTGGTGTCTGCACTGATAACACTATCATACAGAAACACTCACATACAGAGCCAAGGCTGTTTCTGATGCCCCTGTATGCCCATGTAAATTAAGGCAAATATGTTAACAGAGCAGAACACAGCAGAAACGTGTCACTCAGCATAGATGAGGGGAAATGGCACCACAGTATAACCGTCATTTCAGAGCTGCTAGTGCCAAGATCTGAAAGGTAATTTCCTCTATAATGACTCATCACTTTGTGTGGATAATACTTTGACAATGTGTTCACAGTGGGGTTTTTTTTATTTGAGCAACCGCACATTTGTTTACATATCCAAATGTATAATATTTAGCAGTACATTTTCCCACAAGTCGTAACACTCTCTCTCTCTCTCTCTCTCTCTCTCTCTCTCTCTCTCTCTGGGCGAGTGTGTTTGGGGGAGTGCTCGTGTGTCTGGTGGGAAGTAGGCCTGGGCTTCGATTCACTTCTACTGCCAAATACAAACGACAATGTAGACTTGACAGCAACATCCTCTTTTTGTGCAGCTGAGCGGTAGCTGAGCGGTAGCGAGCTGTACCTGCCTTCAGCTTTGAGAAGCGGCTTTCTGCCTTTGGAAAATGCTGGAGAGCTCTGCATCCAAAGGGTGAGTCTTCCATTTTATCAAGCTTATTCAGGAGGACACATGCTTGCTTCCCATGAATGATGATAAGAAAGTGAAATCGTCTGGATCAGATGTCTTTGTGGAGGTTTTTCAGGATGGAACAGGATTTAAACCGTGGTAGTACTTTCCAGGAAATGTAGAGCTGGTGTCAGTGTATCCTAACAAATGTGTCTTATAAGTGCTTCATAGAAAGGAATGTTCCGCTCTGGATAATATCATCTTAATCTTTTTCTTTTGTTTTGCAATTTGTTTTTATTGAGGCAAACATTGAATATGGCATTGCGCATACAGTTGTAGGATATTTTGGAGATCATCTTTTATATCGAAAGAGGGGAAAGAGGAGAGAGAGAGAGAGAGAGAGAGAAGGAGGGAAGGTTGTATTATCACTACTATTGTTTAAACTTTATACGTAGCCCCTGAGGTAGCCTTACCCTGGCACTAACCCAAAACGAAACTAAAGCAACGAGAGGACATCCCGCCCAGAAATATCATCTTAAACTCTGTTGACAACAGAGTGTGTTACCCTGCTGGGGAGAGTGAACAGGTTGTTACTGTGAATGAAAGAGTAACAAGTGAGTATCTGCAAACAGATCTTTGTGTTCTTGTGTTTGTTTGTTGCTGTGTTTTTAAGGTTTTTTTCTAAAGGCACACAAACGTAACACACGCTGCTCTGGAGTGCTGCTCTGTTGTTAGGTTTAATCTGACACGGTTCTTCCTCAATCTTATCCTTTTCTGACAGTACTAACTCAGGCAGGTGTATTAGAAGTATAAAATACCTCATAGCCCTGTGACTTAAATTGGATGTAAGCGTGATGTGACTGTGCCGTTGGTCTTGTGCAAGGCGTGTGTTGAAACCAAGCTTTCAATAATGCATAAGAAAAGCCATAACATACCACCAAACCATTACGTCAAACTATTAGTCACTTCCAGTAACACAAAGGCCGCGACAGACAGGAAGACTGTTGCGCGCGTTTCTTGTGACTGTTTACAATCTTTCTTACATTCTAAGTATTTAGTACATTACTCTGTTTTTTAATGTATTTGTGCTCTGCATAAGTTAACGCAGGAATAATGTGTGAAACAATAATAAGAATAACTTCAAGAAAACATTACAGAGAGCTGTACAACTTCCAACTCAGAACAACAATGAAGTGTTTTTTTAAGTGTTTCCTCTGATGCAGTAGTTAAATAATAAGCACTGCCGTGGGACAACAACATTCATGAATGTTTTAAAAATAGGGAACTTTGTAGAACAATGACTTGACGACATCATACAGCAGTTTTATCTTTGTCTTTGGAGAAGCAGATTTGTTATTTAGAGCAATATTTGTATCATTTTGACTACAGTGGGCTCACAGTCTACAGGGAAGCTTTTTAAGCTAATAGAGTAGCCCGTATATCATTATGTGCTGTGCGTGTGTTAACTATTCATCAAACATTTCTCAAAAAAGTCTGTAGTCATTGCAGCGAACCCATCAGTTCGTAGTTGTGGTTTTTGATGGATTCAAATGCTAATGTGTTGCCAAACAGTTACCCATAAATCACGGCTAATGATGGTTGCCTACCTCGCCGGCAAGGAAGAGGCAATAAAGTGCTTCCTCATTAAGAAAGGCCATCATCAGTGCGGTAATGGATGTTAAAGTGCTTCTAACAGTCAAGGGGCTTTAAAGATCTCGATTCTTTTTTCCTTTTGTCTCAGCAGTGAAAAGTCTATGTGGTCCAGAGTGAGACGGTGGTGTCCGGGTGTTTTGGTGCTGTTTGTCTTCATTGGGACCTTAACGTTAAAACCTTCAAGCCCCAACCTATGGGGGTATGTGCACTATTTGAGGACAACAGCATTGTCAGCCAAGTATAGCAATGACTCCGGCAATGTAAGTACATTTATTGGCCGGTCATGTTTACACTAACTGCCCATAGTGCCTCTGAAGTGTGTGCCACTGTTTGAACTTAGACAATACAAACTTTAACTGCTTGATGTTGCACTTTTCTCACATAAAGGATTTTATTGCAGCAATAGACATTATTCTGTTTCTATTCATCACATCAATCACAATATGTGTGACTTCCTGCACCCTAATAGTTGTCACACGCTGCTTATGGACAAACTAAAGTGATGTTTCAAATCCTATCCTAAAAAAGAATGAGACCTAAGTTATCAATAGATCCTATTCTGAAATGTTGACTGTGAGAAGAGAGAGACTTTTCACCTCAGTTTACAGTAAAAGAGGTTCACCTCCGCCTTCTAGTAACAGAAAGTGAAAAGCTAAAACAATGAGACCAAATAACACACAGCTGTAACTCTGCCTGCACAGATGTCACCAGGTGTCCTTCCTGTATTACAGCACTTCATCGCGCCATATCCCCACAGTTACCATTTCATACTAGACGAACCGGATAGATGTCAGCAGCAGAAGCCGTTCCTGGTTCTCATGGTTCCAGTGGCGCCTCAGAACAAGGAGGCCCGCGATGCAATCCGCAGCACCTGGGGGAAAGAAACCACAATCATGGGCAAGGTGGTCAGCGTCTACTTCTTGCTGGGACAGGGCAAAGAGGGACACGGGACAGAGGAACAGGGGAGTGGATCTCATTTTAATATCTTTTTAATTGTTTTCACACGCTTTGTAAGCAGGATTACATAAAGTCCTAAATGGATTTGGATGAAATTAGGAGGAAGGTTGGGGTGTGTCCCAGGGGAGAAGCCTATTGTTACTATAGTCAATACCTTGTTTTTAATAAGATACTGATCTTATTAAAAACAAAGTATGAGCTCTGATTACTGCCCGTCTACTTCAATACTGTTTCATCTAGATTTTCAATTTGTACGTGTGGTTCAGAGTGAACAACCCACCTTCACTTCTTTTTCCTTGCCGTTCACAGAAAGAATATAGGTCAACAAGAAAGAGCTGCAGGTGCAGAGGGAAAGGACTGAAGTTTTAACAAAATGCACTACAAAGAGCTTTCAGGGGGTTTGACTGTGTTGCATACTTAGTTTAATTAGTGTCTGTGCTACTGATATCTACGTGTCTGTATTGTGTCTGAAAGCATTGAGAGAATGAACTCGCCTCTGTCTCTTTCTAGGTGTTACAGGAGAGCCAGGAACATCATGATCTTCTCCAAAGTGACTTTGTGGACAGCTACATGAACCTCACCATTAAAACTATGGTCATGTTCGAGTGGCTCACCTCCCGTTGCTCCAACGCCGGCTTTGCCATGAAAATTGACTCGGACATGTTTCTCAATGTCCACCAACTTATGGAGTTGCTGTTGAAAGCCCCCAATCAACTCTACATAACAGGATTGGTGGTGAGAGGCGCTTTTGCTCTTCGAGACCCAAACTCAAAGTGGTTTATGCCTGTAGAGGTTTTCCCCGATGTCCAGTACCCACCTTATCTACTGGGAATGGGCTATGTCTTCTCACTGGATTTACCCAAAAAGATAATAGAGGTATCTGCACATGTAAAAGCAGTTTATATTGAGGACGTATACGTGGGATTGTGTTTGAGATATTCAGGAATCCAACCGACAGATCCTCCAAGTGGTTATTTGTTTAAGGCAGCCTTGCCTCATTACCTATCTAACTGTTACTGGACCTCTGTCATAACAACGATACTGGACAGCCCAAAACAGCTTCTGTATTCATGGGAAACGTATCAGACTCAAAAAAATGGCTGTTAAACACAGCCAGATGAAAGTAACGAGTCTAGTTACTTGAGCACTTGAACAAGATGGTGAAATGGAATGGGTTCATTTTGAAATTACAAGATGTAAGAATCTGTTTATATCAAGATAATACTGTGCCTCTGCCTTACAAAATCAGGAACTTCTAAATGTTCAGCCTTCATGGACTGCAGTCGACCACAGTACTGTGTAACCTGCAGTACTACGGTTACTCTGCCACTCTTTATCATTTACTGCGTTTTACCAGGACTGATACTGTGAAAGTCAAACATTTTCAGGCAAAATGTATTTATATTTTTTTATGTTTGTAAAGATTATTGAGTAAAAATGACCAAAAGATTTAATATGTGGCCCACCCACTGCTCCACTGGCGTAGGTGTAGGGAAAACAATCATGCACTGGAGGATAAGACGTGGCCACCCGGGTCCAGGGTTAACAAGATTAGCACAGATATATTGTCAGATGCTGGATAAAGATGTGCCTACATTTTACATTAAATTTCTGCATAGGTCAACTTCTGACTTCAGTATTGTGCTGTGAGCAGGAGCTGCACACTGCAAATGAAATGTGATGTGCAATTAACTTGCTTTGCTGTTGAATTGTTGAAATTGCAAAAGTAGATGGGAGGATGTCTAACTTCTAAAACATGATTATGTGAACATGCAACACATACATGTATCCATTTACACACTGGTTAGAGACACCCACTCACTGAATGCTTATCTCACACACTGCGAATGAAGGCTCAGTTTGGTCTGGTGCGGCATAAATAAATATATATACGACAAAGATATTTTAAACTTCTACTCTTCAGAGCAGCACTAATGCAAAGGTTAACAGGGTTGTTTTATAGCAAGATAGTTTGTTTTGTGTTTTAGTTTCCATCTTTCCGTCATTCTCGTAACCAGGACGGGTCAACGATAAAGATGACGTGGGATCGAGTCCAATTACAACAAGACAAGCCTGAGGTATGCACTCTTAGGGACGGCCCTCTGGTGATAAGATGTCATTTAGTTTAAATAACTCAGAGATGAGAGCAAGAAAGAGAAGAATAAGAGAAATCCATTAGTTGACTAAATGGAAACACCCGGACCTTCCTCCTCCTACAAGAGCATTCTGCATCATCATGAAACTGATAAAAGCATTTTGTGGTGGATTGGGCAACATGATGCAAAGTCAAACATGATCATGACTCACTCTGGAGACCCATGCATTAAGATTACTGGCATTCTGTGCCGCAGTGTGTGCTGGAAATTCCCTGGAATATCAAGTTAGACGTTTGGCAGAGTTCTGAAAGCCATTTATTTGCAGTTTGTTGTTGTGCATTACAAATTCATCTGTCCATGCAAAACATATTGATATGATGCCCAGAAATGAGTGGCCTGTAGCCAATAAAGGCCTTTCTATAATTCAACCAATCAATGAGCTGTCTAAGTTTGATGAATGAATGTGACCAATAAAATGCATTTTATGTCGTACACCTTGCAATACTAAAACAAATGAGGATATAAAATGTTTCAATGCTACATCAAACAGATTCATGGTATAATGTGATGGTTTGCTTCAGATGATGCGTCACTGTGCAGTTACTTCTGATATTCATGTATAAATATACTTACATTTTATTTTCCATGCATATTTCCACTAAATATTTGAAACCTTTTTGACACTGACACCCAACAACAATGGCTTTCTCACTTAATCGTTATACGATTGTTTAATTTTTTAAATATTAGTTTATTAGTTTATTAAAGCGGGACTTTACGCTTCAAATGAAGATGATTGATTGGCCACGGGGAGCACTATTGAGCATGTGCAAGCAACTGTTCGCTGATGACTGTAGAGGGCGCTGTAACGTGTCAGGGTCACTAACTCGTACAACACCGGGGGGGTTTCAAGTCTTCAGCACAACCTGAAGGGACTCTTGTGTCCAGATCTAAACCCCGTAAGAGAGAAACGTGACCCCACGCCAGGCGACCGTCTCATCTCTTACATTTCCATCATGATTAACAATCGGATTCCCCGGTCGTTTATCTGGAATGGACCCGGCCGGAATGCTAACTCGTCTAGCTGATGTTACCGGGCGACCAAGCTAGCTAACAGCTTTCTTTGCAGCTTTATCAAAACCATAAGTCATATTGTGTTCACCTATAATTTACTTATTGACTTTGTTGTTTAGTTTGAATTATCGTTATATTGGCGCCACTGCCAGGCCTACCTGTGTGTGCGCCCGGCGTCATTGTGCAGGTGCAGCGGGAAAACAAAGAAAAAGCAGAGAAAACAGCATGATAAGAGGTATGTTCACCTCCACATCATGTTTTTATTATTATACATAATTATTTTAATTAAATTAAATTAAACCTTCTAATCTAAACAAACAAATCATTAAATTAGAAGTCAACCTATTAGCTGTGATAAAAATACATATATGGGAGTGTGTGATTGATGACTGAGGCAGTAACTCAGTCGGTCCGCTTGGGAACCGTAGGGTGGCCGGTTTGAGTCCCTGCCGAGGTGCCCCTGAGCAAGGCACCGGACCCCCAGCTGCTCCCCACTCTATAATAGGTGGTAATGTAATGTAAGTCGCTTTGGATAAAAGCGTCTGCTAAATGATCGTAATGTAATGTACTGCAATGATTGATTGACCTCTGACACAGTTGAACCTCTGGCCTGACTAATGGTCTAACTGTCCAACTGACATCAGGCTGTGCAAAACACAAGCTCCAGAAGTGACAGAGGAGTTCTCTCTATGTTGTTATTTTATAATGTTTAGAACAATTTGTCAAATTTATTCAACAAAACAAGGTGGCAACATTACTGGTTAAATAGAAATGCTTAAACATTCGTGGTTCACTATGTGGGGGTGATGATGGCAGGCCGGGTTTCCTGCATCAGTCTGTGATGTCGTCGGCTTGTAAGGGAAAAGAAACACACTGCTGGATGTTCTGTGTGCTGTGAAACATAATGAATCCTCACACTGCAGGCAGAAACCACACAGTGTGAACCACATCCAGACGTGCCTACTGTCCCCTCTGATACGCACCGCTTTCCCCCCCAAATAATGTCTTCTTGGCAGCAGGATAAATGTGTATTGTATCCTAATTAACATTAATATGAAGTTTGTGAGCTGCTGCGCTGTGTGTGTTCACCGTGATGTCTTTAATCACGTTGGAATCTCTCGCCTTGTTTGTTGCTAGATTTATTACCGCTGACTTTTATTTGCATTGCGTGTTTTGAGTTTTAGAGAGATGTTATTACTTTGTTGTCCCCCAGTTCACTTTTCAGTCTGCACCTCTCCGTTTCTCCTCAGTGTTTCCTCCTCTTTCCTTATCTCGTTCGTCTCCCTCTCTTTTAATGCTCCCTCTACCTCCTCCTGTTTTCTCGATCCTATCAGCATCACTGAGGTAAAACGGTGACACGCAGGCAGTTTCACACGTCTGATTTGAAAGTGTTTTGTGAGAAATTGGATAATGAAAGCATTTTTTGTAGACCGTTACACACACATGGAAAACGAAGCAGAAAGACAAACACAAACCTTGAAACACCCAAACACACCCACAGACTGTGCCCACCCACTCCTGAAATTCCGACCTCGAAAGTGACTGAAGCAGTGGTGCTGCTGCTGCTGCTGGGGGTTTCTGATATGAGGTCATCACTCTGACATGGGTAATTTGCAAACATGAAAAACAGCGCTATCTTGTGGAAAGCAGGCGAATTACAATATAGACGTCATGGGAAGAAGAAGAAGATGATGATGATGATTTCTCTCTCTCTCTTTTTAAAGGTTTATGCTTATTTGTAAGACCAGATAGAGTTGTCTTTTACCAACAGGAAATATCCTCTGTTGCAAAAGAATAGATGTGCTTCAGCAGTTCGGATTGACTGATAACTTCTGAGCTTCATGCACGCGCTCAGGTTCCAGAGGCACCCAGGGGTCTGATAAACTAGCCAAACGTTGGTGATTATGTAGTTGATGGCTGCTACCTATGATCGTGTCTTTGAACCACTACAGCACACACCCTGCTCATAGGCTTTCCCCTCTTCAGTCTCATGCTTTAGCTGCTTTAGCTGATACCAGGAGGGTTCTTTTGGATGGTCCAAGAAAAGAACTACACAGCTTAACACTTAATCTTGTCAGGCAGGTGCTCCACTGAGAGTGTGTGTATATCCAGGGTTACTGGCCTCCAAACCCAACGAGCTCCCAGGCTTCTTCTCAGGCTTCCCCACAAGCCCCAACTCATTTCAGTTATAATGCATATTTCATTATTTTTCCAATCCATTTAATCCGTCAAAATGAGAATAGGAGGTCTGAAGTAACGGCTTGACTTCTAGTTCTCAGCCAACCTGCATTCTAAAGAGGGAAACGTTATAAATCTGTGCTCTGCCTCCGGGGCTCTTTGGGACAGAGTCTTATCCAGAGAGAGTCTGAGATCTAATGCCAATGTTTGTGTGGAAAGAATTTAGAACGGCCCTGCCTAAGGATTTTCCATGAGGAAATATGAAGAGACAGGAGGGCAGCGGAGGCAGATACACAGATACTCTGTGCTGCTCACCAATTAGAACCACTGCTGAATATGAGGATAATGAGGTAATGCTGTTGACATTTTACATTGATTTATAGCTTGCGGGTCCAATAGAGCAGAGTGTGGTCGGTCCAGAGCCTCACACACATTCCTCTGAGTTTAGCTGCGGCCTCCAACTTCTGTTTGAAGGAATGACTTATACTTATTTTACATGAATGTATTTTTCTTTGTGTGTGTGTTTCCTGTTCACTGAGACTCATCTGTTTTCACCGACACTTCCTTTGTCTCTAGAGTCATGAGTCAGACAGTAAGAAGATGAGCTGTCATTTCAATTCAGCAGTAACAGTCACAGCAGCAGCAAAAGACAGAGAGATATATATTTTTAAAGCTGATGCAGCTTTTACCCTGTGAGTACAGTATCTTCAATATCCTCAAGGTCTGAATAACTGTGATGTGTTTGCAGCTCTGCAGGTCACAGCTGCTTACACTCAGTCTCTAAACATGACAGAAACACACTGATTACAAGAGGGAGATGTGTTTGCATGTAAACATCTTGTCAGTAGAACGTGTGGCAATTCTGTCGCTGATGCATCTAAACTGTTCATTATTCGTGTCATTATTTTATCGTATCGTGTATTTATTATATTTAGGGACATGGCTGATGTGGCGTCATTGACCGTTTGATTCAAAACTGTCAGTCACAAAGACGAGCCTAGAGTCATGTTTTTATTTGTTTTTAGAGACTTGTAGGTGGATAAATTAAGCACTGAAATATATGGATTCTGCCTCTAATGTGTAGTAACAGCATCATGGTCTCATAGTTCAGGCCTGTAGTGTTTTCTGCAGTACAGCTTCATTGGTTTGTATTTTCCAGTAGATGGAGTGTGGTATGGGGACTAAAGATCTTCAGATGGATTGAGGAATTGCCAGACCAAAATCAAATAGTATTGGTGCGTTGTGTTACTGGCAACTTCCTTCTCTTACCTCGCTTTGACAAGAGCTTTCAACCCTCGTTCTCTGACTGTCCCACTCAACTTCCTCCTCTTTACAAACGTTATATTAATGCTGCCTGACATCAGATTGTCACCACTTGACCTTTTCCACCATGTCCTCTGTCCCAGATCTTAGGTCCTCTCTGGTCTGTCTCTGAAATGTTGAGCAAATAGCTGCAAGAGGATGAGGAGGAGGAGGAGGAGGAGGGTGCGTAAACAACTTATCCAATGGCCTTGGTGTTAATGCAGCACATACACTGTGTTTTCAGTTATCTGGGTTATTGCCAGGACAGTTGAGACCTGTACAGACTGTGCTTATGAGCTGGGAGAGGCAGAACTCTGTATTCAAACCCGGCACAGCACAGCATGTGCTCACTGACCTCCTTCAGCTGTGGCTAAACAGAGGGACCACAAAGAAACAAACCAAGAAAACTAAACAAGTGTGACATGGGTGAACAATGACAGGGGAAGAGAGAAACGGAAAGACACTTCTAGTATTAGTCCTTATCCTTAGAAGATGCTCAGTGATGAAGGTGCACATCTCCTTGACGTCCTCCAGTGGGTGCTTCTGCCCCCTGCCACGTCTCTTCATCCCTTCTGACAGAACCAGAGTGACACCAACGCCTTGCACAGAAGAGCCTCAACAGCCAGAGGACGGTCCATTCCTCCCTCTTCTCCCTCCTGCTCCTCAGCCTCTGACCTTTACAGCTTCGTCACTGTTCACTAAAACTAATGGTTACGAAACCTGTCCACAATGAGCTCCAATGTGTCACACACACATATCAACGCACACATTTCAGGAAGTGGTTTAGGGATGTTGAAACCTTGAATTCCTAATGGCTCTCATAACACAGCCTACAGCGCGTATTATACCTCTATTACCTCTACCTACAGTACGTCTACACCTCCACACACTGCTGCTTAAAGAGAGAAAGAGTGGAGAAATAAATGACAAACGGAGAGAGAGAGAGAGAGAGAGAGAGAGAGAGGATCAGTGTGGTAATTTCTTATTCGATTGTTTGTCAGAATGTTGTCTTGTTTAGCTTGGATACGAGTCCAGCAAAGTCATACTGTGTGCGTGCGTGTGTGTGTGTGTGTGTTTGAGTTTGAGTGTGTATGTGTAGGCAGCTGACCCTGGTGTGAACAGGGCCACTGTGTGAGACCACAGAGAGACCATTCTTTCCTTCAACACACACACACACACACACACACTCTCCATCCTCTATCCCCCCTTGCTCTGACTCTTAAACCCCTCGTTTTGTCAAATACACTAACACACATACAGAAAGAGAGAGAGAGAGAGAGAGAGAGAAGGCAAACGTGTCATCACTTTCTCTCTTTTTACTACACTGACACCTACGGACATAACTCTAAAATAGTCTAAGTCTCTCCGACGCGCGCGCGCACACACACACGCGCGTGTGTGCGTAGTGAGTGTGTCCCACCACATAATAAGCATTATTTCACCATGCTGACTGTGAGTCACAGTTCAGTCAGGAGACTGGAATGTGGAGCTCCAATCCCTCCAATCCACGTTCTGCTTCATAAACCACAGTTGTGTAGGTAAAACTAATCAATAATCTAAATATAAGTGTTGGGAGAACAGATACACAGAGGGCTGAATCAGTCACGAGTCATTAAAGTGAAGCATGAGTCATTGTTCTGCTCCTTTCCGTTAAGAAGCGACATTAAATGTTAATTTACTGTGAATGTTGTCTGCTTACAAGCTTTTTGTTTTCCACTGTGTAGGGACAAATGAGCTTTTTATTCAATTTACACGACAAACCTTTCTGTGCTAGTTTTAACAATCTGAATTCTCATCTCGCTGCTGCTGCTGCTAAAACCCACTTTATGTTTGTTTAATCAATAGCATTTTGAAGGGAAGAGATGCCAGGAGATCCGCTGAGTCGAGCTGCTGCCCCTCATCCAATGTTTGTTTGAGTATTACAATATTTTGTGTTAATGACCGCTGTGCTTTAGAGGCTCATGCCACTGCGTAAAGAGAGACTTTCATAATTCACATTTTTAAAACCTCTGCACATCTTGCTTTGAAATTTAATATTTAGGTTAGTCAAGGAAAGTTTTGCAAAGTTTCACAACCTAGTAATTGGTTCATATTGCTGAAAGATAGATAGATAGATAGATAGATAGATAGATAGATAGATAGATAGATAGATAGATAGATAGATAGATAGATAGGTAGATTGAGTGTGTGTGTAAAGAAGAGGTCTCTCGTCGTTTTCCGGTGTTAACTTGACGTCAAGTTTCCTGTATTTCGCATCTTCTTGCTTTTTCTGCAGCGTCTAATAACCGATTGCAACCGGAAACGGTGTGGTTTTAACTCCAGAATAAAGGCTTAAAAGTTGTGGGCTGAGGGCAGATCAGATGTTATCGTGAGATATTCTGTTGATTACAGCAGCGTAGGAGACAGGACAAGAGGTGCGTGCAACATATAGCAGAGTGATAAGTAAGATTAAATCTCGAGAGTGCACACAACAAATACTACGATTATATAATAGTGCAGAAGTAAAATCAAATCCTGTATGGTATCTCTGTTCACATGTGTTCATGAATACTGGTGAATGAATAATTATAGGTTAAGCTGAAACTAATGAAACTGTAGTGGTAGGAGCAATATACGTAAGGAAACGGTTATTCATTTGTTAGACGATAAGGCGTTCCCTATGTGTTTTGTTTTTGGAGCACATTGGACTCTATAATCATCTCTTGTACAATATAAATTCGTACTTTTGTTGTTCTAGTTTAAAACGGTTTTATTTTGAAGTCCCTCGACGGAAGCGGATCGTTTTACGCTTCCTAGCTTGACGCTGCGAGCCAAACTTCAGAATGGACGCGACAAGAAGAAAAAATCCGTTAGTTAGTCTGAGGAGAAACTGACTGTCCATGTCGCGTCAACAAACATCAAGCTGCTGACAACACTTTTGACAGCAATGTCGAGAGAAAACACAACTCGGAGTTTGGACAGTATAGACCTCGCTGCTTTAAGAGTGAGTAGACAAAGTGGGAATCTGTGTTGTTTTTTTAATGAAGTGTTTGGGATAAATATGTTGCGGCGTGGCGACAAAAGTTTCAAGCTCGTTCTTTACTTGTAGAAGCAAAGGAAAAAAAGCAATATCCAGTATAAAGTCGACACCCGCTGTATTAAACATTAAAGCAACTTTTCTCGTCAAAGACTGGGAGTGTAGAGTTCAGATTGGATGTTTTCTGTCTGCAGTGTGTCCTGTGTGCTGTTGCGTTCACTGGCTTCAGTGTTTACACGGGATTTTCCTTTTGGCTGACTTGCTGAAAACTTTAACGTGCAAACATGCAACAAGTAGTCGACACCAAAATACGCCAGTGAAGCGAGTATGAATCCTCTCCTTGCGATTTTAATTGGTTCAAAACTCGACACATAAAAGCAATCAAAGTTGGTGGCAGTTTCCTGTTTTGACCTAATTCGGATAATTAAGGCTCAATAAAGAGTTCCCAGGGACAATTAAACGCCACTTTATTTGTGCCATTAGGCGTCAGGCTGCTACTATGTTTGTTCTTTGATACTGAACAATTCTCAAGTGTTAATTATTTTATCCTTTGTGGAGACACACAGACAGAATAGAGGATTTTCCTGAACATTTCCTCGCTACTTTCTGGTTTATTTCACATTTTGATCCACATTTCCAGTCCCACTTCCTCACTCCTCCTCCAAGTTTAAATCTGTATTGTTTATCCCCATTTGTCCTCAACACCGAGTTTATAAAACAATTTCAAGCAATTTCCTTTGGCACAGACAAGATGAAAACAATGGAATGTACCGTTTTGATACAGATTACATTCTGTCTGCTCTTATCTCATCATCTCTGCTTTTTCTGGTCAACATCTTTCCTTTCTTTTCTCATTTTCTTGCACATTTTATGTTTATTTTTCCTGCAGGACCCAGCAGGAATCTTTGAGTTGGTGGAGGTAGTTGGCAATGGAACCTACGGCCAAGTCTACAAGGTGAGAAGGTCAACTGTTATATTTTGTTTCTGTTCACACACACGCAGACACACACACACACACACTCTCTCGGACACGTTGCCATAACAATGTTCCTGTTCAATCTCTGCACACACTCTCACACTGATACCTGCATGTTCCCATCCTCACATTTTTTTGAATGCTGTGCATCATTGCTGAATCTGCATGTTTTAGATGCAAAAGACACCCTGTGTGACGTCTGGTTAGCGTAGTAGAGCTATTTCCAGTTAATCATGAAGTCTGTTGACGGAAAAATCCTGCAGTTCACACGCAGCAGCAGCATCTGCAGCATCTGCAGCATCTTTAAAGGAGCTGGGTGGGGCTCACTTCCTTATCATGGTATCTGTTTGTATTTGCCTGAGCGTGAGCGGTTTGTGGTTGAAGGAGGTGATTATTCTTTTTCAGCCTGGTCCAGCTGGCTGCACCCACAGTGCAAATCATATTCACACGCCTGTGGTGTACGATGTTACGTGTTTCTATACGTGCTGTATGTGGAACAGGTTCAGGTTTGAGCACTGGAAATGTCAACCTGGGCAAGTGAGGATTATGAAATAGAAAAGTAGTAGTTATAGAGAAGTGTGTGTGTGTGTGTGTGTGTGTGTGTGTGTGTGTGTGTGTGAGATGATGGGTGTGTGCTTGCATTGGCACTCGATTTCCTGGAAGAGGAAGTGTAGCAAGAGATGCACAGGACAGCGTTAGACTCATTCTGCTTTTACGCAGTGGCAGAAAATCACACATTTCATGTTGTTACTCAGATCCTTTGGTGTGTTCACAGAGGAAAACTCTGCATACAGATGAACGACTTATTTAGGGTGACTTAGTTAAAGATTCTCTAAGCTTTCAATGTCAAGGACCTACAAAGAGGCTGTATAGTCTACAGATCCTCAATAGATGAAGTTGGTTTCCGTGAGACCTTAGACTGATACTGACCTCGCTTCCTTCGCCTTCAAAAAACGCTTTCAATTTATGAGCCGGTGCTTTTATCTTTGAAGAGCACTTTATGATGCGCAGCACAGTATTGGATATTGTTCTAAACTACACAGAGACAAAGGGTTGTGTGTAAGGCTAAATGTTCCTAGACCTCCACAGGAACAAGACCTATAGAGCTTTGTGGAGTGCAAACACAAACACAAAGAACACACTCGGTCCTAGATTGAAGTGTGCTTCCTTTATTTATACCACCTGTGTGTGATGCCTTGTGCAATCAATAATGTAAAATAAAGAGGAAAACCCTATGTATTTGTTCTTGTTACTAATTCCAGAGGTATCTTAGGACGCGTTCAGGGCCAGTAGAAGAATCCGGTGTTGATTGTGTCGTACCACAGGGAACCACATTGTTGGGAGCAGCTTGGACCTCTGTGTTTGGTGTGAATGTGGCCACTGGTATGCAGCAACAAACACTGTTTGTCTCTTATCAGTTTTTGAGGAGTTGTTCAGAAACCATGTCATCCAGAATGTGTGTGTTCAGAGACGGCCGGACAGCTGAGGTCACCGTTACTTTAACACTGGTCCACTAAACTGCATTCTGCAACTTTTGTTCATACAATTCACCGCAAGAACATTTAACCCTAACCCAAGGCGTACAAAATGTGCACCAACACACACGCACACTCATACACACACACGCATAGTTACACATTAGAGTAAAATGATGTATTATGTGCAGTAGTAGTCACATGGTGTAAGAACTTCTGCAGTTGTTCTGTTGCCTCCAGGACGAAACACACTCTGCCTTCTTTTATTAAATGTTCTTAGAGACTGAGAGTAAAGTATTTGTTATAAATCTCTTATGTACTTTTCTTGACATATTTTGTCGCCTCTGGTTCCTGAACATCAGAATGAGTCGATTGATGACATAGAGAAGTTGGCAAATTTACACTCATTGACTTCCCTTTAATGTCCAACCTTCCGCTGCATCACCGTCTTAGTCATCAGTCATTCACACACGTGGACGCGACACAGACACTCAGACAGACAGGCGCACACACACACAGGCACACACAGGGCGTTTCCCAGTTTGCAGAGGAACTTCCTTTCCCTGCAATCCACTGCTGTAAGGTCATCTGCGTGTGTGTGTGGTGTCAACAGTTCAGGCTGCTGCTGCTTGCTGGTGGTGTAACGGTGCGGGGGATTGTTTTCCTCGCCACACGCTGGGGCCCCTGCACAACCACAGCCAGCGTCCTCTTAGAAAGCCGTCGCCTATCTGAGCATTGTTGCGGCGCAGGTCATCTCCAACCGGCCGGGGCGAGAACACGACAATGGGCCCAGTGTGCGTCAGTGGCAGATCTGGATCCAGCGCAGCACCTTGGGGGACGATGTGCGAAGGCGGGAGATTAGCAGCATGAATGTGCAGCTGACAAACCTGCAGCTATGTTGTGATGCAATCCTGAATCCGGGGCCACAAAGACTTGATGCAATGCTGAGCGCATAGAGGGGATTTACCCAGTGTTTGTATGGTGGGCAGCGAGTGTAAACACAACCACCTAACTCCACATTCAGCGCCACACGTGCACACACACTCAAAATGAACACACACACGCTCACAGTCTTCATAATATTGTTCTATCTGTGTTTTGTTGTTGCTTTAACTCTTTGTTTGAGCTCTCTTTCTCTCATTCTTGCACGGTTGAAAGATTTCTTTTAACAAACCAACGTGACGCCATGTTGAATCAGCCCGGGCCTGTGCGCAGTGAAACAGCTGGGCCGCAACGCAATACGCCGGCTGAATCACTTACACTTCCCCAATTCCTTCTGGTTTCAGTACCGCCGGCCTGCTTCCCTCGCTGAGCTCTCACTGTCTTCATTCCTTTTGCATTTATCGTGCTTTTCTGTCAGCTGACGAGAGAGCGACCAACACACACACACACAGTTTGTTTGCCGCTGTAGCAAAACAGGCAAACACCAACTCCGACTGACGAGCGCTCAATGTTTCCTGCAGCTGCCACAACCAAACCCAAGTGAATCCTCTCTGCTGAACAGGATATAGAACTGTAGAGGAACATCAGATTGCCTGTCTCTCTCAGCAACAGTTTGGTGACTCTTAATTCATATGGTGTGTAAGGAGAGTGTGGCAGACGTCGAGGATGTGGACATGCAGAGTCTGATCATGTTTGGTGATATGGATGTGTGTGTGTTTGTTAGGGGGTTGTGTTGGCATGAGTCGTTAATTCTGTGAAATTTGAAATGAAGGATATCTCATCGAACATGAAAGTCATTGTTCTAAAGTTAGCCTGGGGTGGGGGCGGTCGCTTCCCTGCACAAGGGAGAGAGAGGAGAGAGAGAGAGGAGAGAGAGAGAGAGAGAGAGAGAGAGAGAAGGATCCACCAATATGTTGTAGAATTGCTGTCTGTGGTCAAGGTAGTGTGTGTATGTGTGTGAGATGTCGAGAGAGAGGAAAGGGAGGGAGGGAGGGAGGGGGGCAAAGGAAGGAAGACAGGGGTGAAAGGCACAAAGGGGGAGGAGGGGAGGAAGGAAGAGGGAGAGAGAGACAGACACACACAGATGAAAACGAAAAGAGAGACAGGAGAGGAAAGCAACCCCCCATGAGGCTCAGAGCTGTGTTCTGCACTGATAACCTGTGTGTGTGTGTGTGTGTTTGTGTGTGTGTGTGTGTGTGTGTGTGTGTGTGTGTGTGTGTGTGTGGCCAGTGGTCAGGTTCAGCAGACATTCAGACTTGCACCACTTTGTGTACTGATACAAATGTGGGGAATGTGTGTGTCTGTGTGTGTGTGTGTGTTCACGGGCCCAAAATTGTGACTAATTCTGAGGTGGAATTGACCTGCAGCTCCACGTGTGACGTTGTTAAATCATTTATCAAAAATCCGTGGACAATCTGACCCACATATCAACTATCCACACATGCTCACACACACGTACACACACACCAGCATGAGGAGTAACCTCTCTCTCTCTATTCTTCTGCAAATGGACGGACTAGCTCATGAATCAGTGCGATTGTTGGGATTGTTATCATTGAGATTTTCACAGTATTATACTGGCTAGAATGGAAACCAGTCCAAGTGCCAGCCAATAAAGGCTCAGTGTTCCTGGCATGCCACAGAATAAATGGGCTAGTTTCACGTACACACACACACACACACACACACATGCACGCACACACACACACACACACACACAGCCTCTATATAGCATCACGCGCACATGCGGTTTGAAGGGGCAAACGCAGCGGCGATGAAGCACAAAGTACACACACACACGTAACTGTGCTGTGGAGGACAGAGTGAAGGAGACGGGGAGGACAGAGAGGGAGGGACGGACATAAAAGACAGCGTGACAAGCGAGACAAAGGAGGGAAGACATGCAGGGGGAGCAATGAGACGAGAGTGAGACGCACACACAGGGAGCAGACTGACAGGGAGACACAGTTTAAAGAGTTTCCCCCCTCGTTTGTCCCCCTGCTGGCTGTATTGTAAATGGCGCCTGTTGTTGTGTCTCATTAGCATATGTGTGAATGTGAGACGCTAACCTTCTCACTGACACAATATTTGTAGTGTTCCCTTTTTTTTTTGCCACGGTGTGTGTGTGTGTGTGTGTGTGTGTGTGTGGGCGCGCGTGTGTGTGTGTGTGTGTGTGTGGTTGAGGAGCAGCCTGGTTGAGAGAGTGCAACATTTCACATTCAGTAAGTTGTGTTTGCATCAAGGCCCGTCAGGCCCATGGCTGCTTTAACCACAATCCTTTGCAATTCCGGCGACGTCGTCCAATAGGGGTCGGCGAGTTCAACACGGAGCGTCTGAAGTCCTCGAGTATAGGAATGAAACACATGAGAGTGAGACGGGCTCCTGTAGGAACTGACTGAGTGAAACCAAGACGTCCAGCTTTTATAAGAACAATGGGTTGGAATGAGGAATAGAGAGGTGATGGTGTTGAGAAGTTACTATTCACACACACACACACACACACACACAGCTCTTACATGTCTTGCTTCTGTCTTTGTGCCTTCCCCCCTTCCCCTCTTCTGAACGTTCCTCATGGAAATGGCCAATTTCCATGGCCACACACACACTAAATTTGTTGACAACGTCATCAAGGATTGAGCTGAAAATGTAATAAATGTATCTTTCCTTTATTCATCCCACCAGGGTCGCCACGTCAAGACGGGCCAACTGGCAGCTATCAAAGTCATGGAAGTCACAGAGGTAAACTGCTGCATTACGTCACAACACACACACACACACACACACAGAGGGAGAGTTCTTCTTTTCTGTTCTGAGGGCAATCAGACGAGTGAATAAGATGATATTGTTCATCTGTGGGGTTCATATCATGGGTAAGACACCCCTCAGAGACTCACGCGGTACTATAAAGGTATTATTCATACTGTAGATTCTGCTGACTGAACAGAGAGAGGGAGAGAGAGAAGAGAAGAGAAAAGGAGACTGGCAGCTTCACAGGATGTTCACGATCAACAGGAACAAGTTGTTGTTGATGTTTGATTGATTGGTTGACAGGATGGCGTCTCCTCTTCAGCCCTTTGGCCTCGCCTCTCTCAGGTCATCTTGTCCCCACACTGATTCTGTATGAAGACGTCGTTTTGATTGCCGAATGCTATTTGAAGTCATCTCAGAGTCGTCTTCTATCTCTCTCTCTCCTGCGGAAAGATTTAAAAAACTTTGTTATTGGACTAAATGCTGTTGGACTCATTTTTTGCAGCGTTCCTTCTATTTTCCCCTCTCCCAATTCAATTCTGTCTCCCTTCTGTGCAGGTAAATTGAACTGAAATCACTTTTACAAAACACTTTGTACACGCACACACACACACACACACACACACACACACACACACACACACACACATAACCCACCCTCACACCAAAGACTAAATACAGGATCCACTTTAATATCGCACCAGGAAGACAAAATGACATCACAGCAAACGCTCTCCTCTGACCCAGACGTTGTGTTCTGTACTACATTTCAGATGAATTTTCCAGATATTAAAGTTCTGTTCACTTTACAGTTTCAAAACCTCAGCCAAGGTTGAGTTTTGGTTGAATAAAATATCACCAAAGTCCAACTACAAATCAGGATAGACGAGTTAAAATCATCCAACGCTAGATTTGTGATTCTCTACATTAGTAGTTCTGTTTGTTTATCAATTATGGATTCCCCCTTTAACTGTTGGTTCCAAATGGGGGAATAGAAATGAGTCAGGCGTTCTGCCCTGCGTTTGGTCTTACAGGTGTGAAAGGTGAGCGGACCGCAGTGTGTTGCTGAGTGTGTGTGAGGCTGAGCTCCTCTCTAATGGGCTCTCAGCTCAACTCCACCCTGTTGTGCGAAACAAGATCGTTATCTCACAATCTGACCTCGGTTGAAGTGTTTTTCTGTGCAGTTTCTGTCGGGTTACGGGAACGAGCCGGATCGGTTCTGTTTTCTCAGTCGCTTCTGCTTTCATCACAGATCGGCACGCTGTGAGTCTGGATGTTCTGTGCTGCAGACGCTCACTTTAGCAGGAAATACTTGGCTATTATCTCCCTCCTCTCTTTCTCTCACACATGTACTAACACACACACACACACACACACACACACACACACACACACACACACACACACACACGGAGAGATTGCATGCAGGCAGGAGGCTCTTGTTTTAGATAGAGGTGAAAGTTCAAACTGAGCCTTGTCATTTTCTCCCCTCCGGTCCTGCTGAGATTTAAAGGAGGTCAGCGGCTGAGAGAAGCTTCGTGTTATTTCCTCTTTTTCTGATGAACAGCCGTGTCCCTCTGCAGACGCGCCTCTTCTTCTGCTCTTCCTCCTCTCTGCTGTCTTCCAGTCTATTCAGGGGTTCAGGGAATCTGCAAACTAAACTTTGTTCATTTTGTGGTCTTAATGTTTCATAGAACATAATTAGGACTAAACCTAAGTTGGATCAAAGGTCATCTGGAGGTCACAACACAACATCCCTATTAAAGATGTTATCCGGAAGGATCCTTAGACCATTTGAAAATAAAAGAACATAGAAGTTTGTCTGAAGGTGTCGGCTTTCAGGTGAACTTCCTGATGAAGGTCAAACCAACTGAACTCTGTGCTTGTTGACGTCTGTAACTCTGGAGCCTAACATGTCATCTTTAGTTCCACTCTGTTCTTGCAGGACTACAAGTTGGTTTAACTTTTCACACTTTATTTGAAACGTTTCATTTCTATGTGTTGCTTCCTTTAGGAGGAAGAGGAGGAGATAAAGCTGGAGATCAACATGTTGAAGAGTTATTCCCACCACAGAAACATCGCCACATATTATGGTGCTTTCATTAGGAAAGGTCCTGCTGGACAGGATCATCAACTCTGGGTTAGTCAACTACTCAATCTGTTTACCTGTTTATCTTTAATGGACGGTTGCTGTTGGTGACGAGCTCCAGTCTGTCCTCCTGCACCTGCTCTATGTTTCTGCTGCAGTGTTAGGAAAGCATTCCAGATCAATGTCATGTGTTTGCAAGCAAGACTCAGATGCCGTGTGTATGAGCAGCATGTGTGTGTGTGTGTGTGTGTGTGTGTGTGTTCATGCAGTTGGTTATGGAGTACTGTGGAGCAGGCTCTGTGACAGACCTGGTGAAGAAGACCAAGGGAAACTGTCTGAAGGAGGACTGGATCGCTTACATCTGCAGAGAGGTGCTCAGGGTAAGGGTCAAACACACACACACACACACACACATAGAGCATAAAGTACATGTATGTGAATAACAAAGTAATGCATGCGTGACTCCAGATTTGCTGTGATCCTGTTTTCTTCTTCATGATGTCATGTCCCTCATTGAATTGACTTTCCCCTCTGGATTCACACACATGAAGGCATTTTAACACAACCCTGTTCCTGTGACCCACAAAGACAATTTGCACAGAGGACCACAAGCAAACCTTTTACCAGGGTGTCAACAGTAAAGACCTTTTGGAGTGTCGGTTAAACCCGAGGTAGCAATTTGCGTGTGTGTGTCGAGCAGAGGTGCTGTCAGCATCGATCAGACGCTTTGCTTTGTTTTTTTGATCCCTCATCTGTTTCGCCTCAGTGATCTGGACTGAATACTTGTTTTTGATTGATATACTCACTGTATATGGTCTGTTTAAAAGTGGAGGCTGTAAGATGTCATAGATCTCATCCTAAGAGATCAGGAGGTCCTGAGAAAGACTGAGATTGTTTAGTCTGCTCTCTGCCTCTGTGTTTGTGTAATGGCTCTACTAATAACCAGAGGAAGACAGGGAGAACAACTCACACAGATCTGCGTTATATTCTAATACCTCTGTCCTCGAGGGTGTCACGGCGACGGACAACAAAGGAACCTTAGCAGCGAAAACACGAGGGTCAAAAAAGTCTCTGCAACGTCTCCGGCGTTTTCCCTGCCGCTGTCATCGATGCTGCCTCCTTATTGTTCGGGCATCACAACACACACACACACACACACACAACACCACACACGAGCGCAGACACCGAGCCGAGCACGATGAAGTCATTGTCCGAAATAAGACTCACTTCCTGTGTTTAGTTAACCCTCTTTTGAAGAAGCGAGCGCAGTGAGACGCACACAAACATGCACACACTCTCTGTCAGCCACAGTCAGGTAGTGAAAGTTTGCGAGGTCACTCTGGAGCCCCAAGCAAGCGGGTTTCTATTCATATCTCATGCTGTAAGATATTTTCACTGTATTCTATCAGTGGGGGGGTGGAGCAGCAGATCAGCGAAGACTCTTCTCTATTCATTCCTCCTTTAAAATAGAGACATTGTCACGGCTTGAGGGACTTTGTGAGACTTTTACATTTACAGCAGCAGCGGTCATCTGACTGTGTGTGTCTGTGTCTGTGTGTGTTTGTGTATTTGTTTCTGTATGTGTGCATGTGTGTGTGTGTGTGTATGTCTTCCAGGGTCTTTCCCATCTCCATTCCCATCATGTGATTCACAGAGACATTAAGGGACAAAATGTTTTGCTCACAGAGAACGCTGAAGTCAAACTGGGTATGACACATTTACACATCAAGTGTTCTGTCTCACACACACACACACACACACACACACACACACACACATGTACCACGAGACAAGACAACGACATCAGTCACACACATTTGTTTAACATGCATACACACACACACACACACACATATTTGTCACAGAATAGACAGTTATTTTCAGACATGAATGGTTTGATTAGTGGTTTTATAGTTGAATCCATTTCTGTTCCAGTTGACTTTGGCGTGTCGGCACAGCTGGATAAGACGATTGGTCGGAGGAACACATTCATCGGTACTCCCTATTGGATGGCTCCCGAGGTCATCGCGTGTGACGAAAACCCCGAGGCCACATACGACTACAGGGTACACAAAGTTACACACAAGTGCTTTATTATGCAAATGAGCTTGATTTGGAATTCTTTATTATCTGCTAGCTGCTGACTTTTGTTCAATGACAGAAACAGAACAACAGAGAAATGCTTTTGGTACTTTTGAATGTTTTAACACACACACACACACACACACACACACACACACACACAGATCAGAGACGTTGCTGACGTTTGGGAGCTTTGAAGTGATTGTTTCAGCTGAACAAATCGTGTTTTCTTCTCTGTGGAGGAGAACATTTTATTTTCTGACAGAAGAATGTTTCTGGTTGAAGTGAGCCCGAGCCTTTTATGTAATTCTGTTGCAAACGTCATCAGAAACCGAAGCGTTGGTTCACCCATACTGATGAGATACATTATAGTTCACAGAGTAAATATTTACTTTGAGACTCAGCAAATGTTAAGTTTGTGGAACTAATTACACGTTGACGTTTGAAATCTCATCCGTCCCCCGGGTGGGTTCTGCTGTGGATTGACAGAAGTTGGGCTTGAAATTGTAAACCTTGGATTTGCATTACCAATCAGCGAACACAATCATTTACTCTCTCTCAAACCAATCACATGCAGCCGACTATAAAGGCAACATGAGGACATCGAAGAAACAACTGAAGCTAAAACCTCTCTGTGTCTCTGTGTGTGAAACCTTTCCTGTCTGTCCTCTCCTCAGAGTGACCTCTGGTCTTTGGGCATCACTGCTTTAGAGATGGCAGAAGGAGCCCCTCGTAAGTTACACACACACACACACACACACACACACACACACACACACACACACACACACACACATTTTAATTGGCATTGTTGAACCTTTTTTTCTCTTTTCGTACTTCCCATATGTTTCTAATGTTTGCACTCAGGATTCATTTTTTCTTTGTGTGCCCCCTTCCCTCCGTCTCACTCTCCGTCTCTCTCTCTGTCTCACCCTCTTAATCCCTGTCTGTAGCTCTGTGTGACATGCACCCAATGAGAGCTCTCTTTCTGATTCCACGGAACCCCCCTCCCAAACTCAAGTCCAAGAAATGGTAAGACCACATATGCACGTACACACGCACACACACACACACACACACACACACACACACACACACACACACACTTCATGACAGCGTTGAAGCTTTTCCCTGTGAAAACAACGTCTCAAAGTTTTCTTGGGTCTGTTGAGTGTGTGTGAGGAGAAAAGTTGAAAGCCCAGCACATTTGGCCTTTGACACAAAGGAAGAAGAGCAGACTAATGGGATCAAAGTGTTTGCGCGCGTCTTTGATGTTTGAGGGCATGATGGAAAAAATGTGTCATCAAAACGTTTTTCTAATTTGCCGCAGTATATTGAGCAACGATTGAAGGTAACTTGAGGTGAACGTGTCCACTTAAATGGAACAACCTTTGTCATGCATCTCCTCTCCTCTTCTCTCCTCTCCTCTCTTTAACTTCCTGTTTCTCTTTTTGTCCATCCTCCTCAGGTCTAAGCGTTTCCTGTCATTCGTGGACAGCTGCCTGGTGAAGAACCACCTGCACCGGCCCGCCACTGAAGCTCTGCTGAGACACGCCTTCATCAGGGACCTAGCCAATGAGAGACAAGTACGCATCATGCTGAAGGATCACCTGGACAGAACCAGGAAGAAGAGGGAGAAAGGTGAGGAAGAATGCCAGGTGTGCGTGAAGGGAATGAGACTGCTGGAAGAAAGAGAAGATAGTTTGTGAGACCCAGGGACTCCTAAAGTAAAACACAGTGCTTTTCTGTTATGCATTGAGAGATAGACAGGTTGATAAGGAGAACGGCGCTCAGGCTGTTCCTCAGGTTGATTTTCATTTTTATTCATTATGAGAGCAAGCATCTGGGCTGACAGCCACAAACACACAACCTCACACACACACAGTATTTCCTATGGATTGTCAGGTCATCGTCTCTGGCCTAGATTTGTTGGAATTGCTATCTAGTCATTTGTTGGAAACTACTTGGACAAGGAATTGGATGTATTCATGGAGGAAGTCAGCAAAATCTCAGTCTCGTCTTTATCACACATTCACTGCATTTTTATCTGGAGGTTTCCAGCACTATAGACTAGCCCCCCCCCCCCACACACACACACACACACACACACACACACACACACACACACACACACACACACACACACACACACACAAGACACAGGAAGGAAGGACATTTTTCCTTCTTCATGTCATGTGGCAGTGGAATCATGGAGGTGAACGATCAACACAGACTTCAGATCAGTCAATTGTCTTTTTGTTTGTGAATTCTACCATCTGGACTAACACATTTGATACACAGCAGAGGCTGGACGACACGTTTTCCTGCCTGACATTTCATGAAAGCATTTTTGAATTTTTACTGAATACATTAGAATCTAATTGCCTCGGGTTGTGAATAGGCTTTGTTAGCGGAGGGGAGACAGAAAGGCCTGAAGGGATTTTACATGGCTAACCTTTTATGCTGCATTCAGTTGAGAAACGTTTTTTGCACAACAGATGCAAGGGGGAGAGGAGAGAAAGTGGAGCAAAACAAACAGAGGGAGGGAAACACGGACAAAAGCAACAAAGAGGCAAATTAGGAAGAGTGAGAACTTGAGAGAATAAATCATTCCCGCTCTAATCCTGTACTATTCTCTCTATAAGGTGCATGTGTTGAATATGAGACGGCAATGAGCGTAGAGGAGAACAATGAGAGAAGGGTGGAGGAGAGGAGAGTGACATATTTATGACTCCAGCTCCTCCCTTGCCCCGTTTGTTTCCTCGCATGTGCATATTAGTTTAAGCAGCGTAACAAACCTCTAGAGCTGGACATCTCCCTCTTCTCTCTCTCGAGGACGGACATAGATAGAAATCGAGTCAAACACAACGAGAGAGTGATAACAGAGGAGGTTAGGGAAAGGGGCAGACTGGAGAGAGGGAGGGAGGGAGAGGGAGAGAGAGAAGCAGAGAGGGGAAGGAAGGAGGAAGCAGAACGGCCATCTGGTTCTAATCTTCTGTTCGCTTATAAAAACACACTAATGACTGGTAGACTTTCTGCGCGAGTTTTGTGTGTGTGCGCGCGTGTGTGTGTTGTGTGTGTGTGTGCGTGCAAGCATGTACGCCCAAGATCATATTTGTGTGTGTGTGTCACTACTGTATGCCTCCTACACACACCAATGAAATGCTTGCAGTCTTGGTGTTTCTGTGGGAAAAAGTGGCTGCTGTAGTGAAATCTGTGCTCCGGACATGATGCAACAGGGATGTGTCATTTCAGCAAAACCCTGGGGTGCAGTTAGGAGGACAGAGACTGTACTCGTTCCAGAAGACGAAGAAGTCACTTGATATTTCAGAAAAACTGGCTCACTGCTGAACTTTACAGTAAATGCTCATAAATGCTGCGACGGAGGCCCAAACTTTCCACTGAGACAGATTTCAGTAGGATCTGTCTTTCTTTCCCGATTCTCTATTTTGCTTCAAACAAGCTCACCTGTAATGTGTTTCTTTTCAAGTGTGTGTTAACTGCAACATATGGCGTGACGGAGCAGAATGTGCGAGTTCTCCTGAAGCATTCTGCACCATATGTTCCCCAAACGTCACGCTACGTCGACTCGGCCTCATCGCCCCGGCTCCTTCTCAAAGCTGGATGCTTTTTGGAAATGACTCATCTTCCCTATCCCACTTAATCCCATAACATATTCCCACAACATAATCCCTGATATATTTTTCCGTCCCCTGGTTTCCTTCCTCACAATGCACCCCGATGTTGGTTTGAAAAAAAAAAAAGGTTTTGACCTCCAGTGCCTCCGGCCTGCAGCTTGTGTTAACGTGGTTTGGGCTGAAGTGATGTCGGGGATATGTGTGTGAGCATTCCACATCTGGTGTGTTTTTGGCATCAGATGTTACACATTTATGGAGAAATACTAGATATACTAGAAATGCATTTGCTGAAGAAAATGCGCTGTGATTGCAAATGCTGAAAGGTTTTGACAAATGCTGAAGAATTGCCTGAAGAATTGAAGACTGAAGGCCTGAAAGATGTTTCTGTTGTGTTCAGTACTTTAACTTGTTCACCCACAAGTTAAAAGGGCCTGAAAGTATGAGGGCCTGAAGGAAAGATGAATATAATAGGGAATGACTGAACAACCTTTAAAACTGAGGTATTTTAAACAAACACTATCTTTAAAATGATTAAATATGTGAAAATGCTGAAGAAACCCAGGGAGGGTGAAGCCTGAAGGCCTGGAAATGTCTGAAAACAACATGTCCAACAACTGAGTCCCATGTGAAACCTGTAACTGCTATCTGAAAACAGATTGTCTTGAGAATCAGGAGAGAAGTAGTAATAAGTGACATGTGTCATGAAGTGTTGTGCTGTGTAGGGGAAGCAGCACTGTTCCAACACCTGGAAAATACCGGTGTTTCTAATGACTGTAGAGGGATGAAGGTAGGGACCGCAGAGTCATCAGGGCTGGCTTTGTGGTTGCAGTTCTCCCAGAAGTCGTGTTTCAATGATTTCACAAAAACGTCTAGGAAAGGTTTTATTTTTCAAACTTGTAGTCGAATACCAATACTTCCTGTCTAATTTAAAGAACAACAAACTCATAGATCATCGATTTTTATCCTGGTGCCATTGTTTGAGCTTATTTCTTTTATTTATTTCTTTACAATAGAGGGTCCAGAGTATGAGTACAGTGGCAGTGAAGAAGAAGATGACGAGTTGACAGAAGAGGAAGGAGAACCCAGGTAGATACTGAAGAATAGTTCTCATCATCAACATTGTTTGTGCCGTACAGTGTGTCCTAATATCAACATCATGAGCTCATTAACATCCTCCAAGTCCTTCCAACAGCCTCTCTCTCTCTCTCTCTCTCTCTGTCCCTCTCAGTTCTTTAGTGAACGTCCCTGGTGAATGGACACTGAGGCGCGAGTTCCTCCGCTTACAGACGGAGGATCGTGATGGAGGCAGGGACGGAGGCCACAGAGGAGGAGGGGGTCCACCCAGACAGCAGGTGGGAACCGTGCTACAAAGTGTGCGATTACAATAATATAATCAAAACTGATGACATTGAACCCTGAAATTATACCCAGTGAGTCTTTTTGTCTTATTAGAACAAAAATGTCAAACTAAGCTACTGTTACAGATTTCCCCCAGTATTACATAACATACCCTATAGTAATTTATACTTCTGTGTGTGTGTGTGTAAGTGTTTCTTTTCCCTGCTGTCCTAGATAAGAGAATCAGTGTGAACGTATGTCTGTATGTGACGTATCTCCAGCATGTTTAGATTAGCACAAAGACTGGCAGGAAGAAGAGAAGGACACAGCTTCCTGTTATCTAAAGGCCTCAGGGGGCCTCAAACAAAAGGCCTGCTGGATCTGACACCGTTCTTGTCCTTCACATCATTACTTCTGTCACCCTCTGCACTAATAACCCTGATAAGTGAGAACAGGATTACTGTCTGATGTGTGGCGGTGGTGTTGATGTCAGACGTGTGATGCAATGTTGCTCTATCTGGTTCTTTTGAAGCCGGTACAGACTGCATATTTCCCAAGTATCTGAGTGTTTGAAAAGCCCTTGTTGTTTTATTGTTTTATTAAAGCATCTTATGATGAATTGTGTGCAGGCGTTGCAGCATCACAGGCAGCAGTTAGCCGAGCAGGAACGATACAAGCAGCAGCTACTGGCCGACAGACAGAAGAGGATCCAGCAGCAACACGAGCAACGGCAAAAACTAGAAGACGTAAGTGCACACAGATATTCCAGATACATGCAGTCATAGGGGTGTACGGCACACGGGTGAGAATGGGGCCGAACGGG
Source organism: Genypterus blacodes (assembly GCF_046128005.1). Lineage (NCBI taxonomy): Eukaryota > Metazoa > Chordata > Actinopteri > Ophidiiformes > Ophidiidae > Genypterus > Genypterus blacodes. The sequence goes on from NW_027466837.1 coordinate 177,563, forward strand.
AACAAATCAAGTCAAATTCAATGCTTTCATCCAATTAATCACACTACATCATTTCGTCACAACTTTAATTGCCGTTTCTAGCAGCAGAGGCGTCAGCGGCCAGACTGTGCCTTCCAGTGGGCGGAGCTTCAAGAGGTCCTGCTGGGGGAGGAGTCTGATCTCCATGACAACAGAATCCTGTTGGATGAGAGAAGCAGGAGGGGTGACAGGCGACAGGTAGGGACCAGCCTCTGCTTTTGTAGAGTGATAGCTCCGCCTCCTCCAAACTCTAGGCCACTAAATAAGAAATCCTCAACCAAATGATGTAAATGATCAAGAATACTTTCAACAGGCTCCTCTGATATAAGACCTGAGGTGAAGTATTATTATTTAGTCGTTAGAAATATGCAACAAAACTTGGTACCACAATGAATGAAACATCTTAAGGGTTTTAGATTGTATGGGCTGGGTTTTTAGTCGATTTGTTTCTTAATACATCTCCTGCAAAATCAGGAGAAACACTTAAAGTCTGTTTAAGTGTGCGTGTGCACATGTGTGTGTGTGACAGCGGGGGCTTTGTGCTTTAAGCATATTTGATGCTGTCCTGAGTTAAAACATTTATTGGAGCTTTTCTATCAGGAAGTTTGAAAGCTGTTGGGGTGTTTCTCACTCTTCCTCTGCGTTTCAGCCACTAGGAGGTCCGACAGACAAAAGTCAACTTTGTCGACTCTATAGGTACATAGCCTAGTGCCTTGCTCAAGGGCAATGACAGGCGCCTTGACTCCCACGCTGGGAGAACACACAGAATCCACTTAAAATGGTTGACGTCCCGTGAAAAGGGATCTGAACACCTCATTTATAACTCCATTCAAAACTGTGCAAAATTAAAAATCACTTCTCACAGTAGGTGTGTGTGTGTGTGTGTGTGTGTGTGTGTGTGTGTGTGTGTAGCACTGTGTCTCTCTTAATCCTCGTCATTTTAAACAAAGACACATAGCCCATTCTGTTATATCAGAGATTCATTTATTAGTCATTAATTTCACCACATGGTTAATGAATCCATCACACACACCAGTGGGCTTCAATAGATACGCATTAAAACCATGAAGAGGGTCAGTGAGTGTGATTTCTTCATGTATTCCAGTGCTATTAACATCTGTCTACTTTTATTATACGTCTATTTGCTGCGTCTACGTGTGGCAGCGAGCGAAGTCTGTATCACATTCTGATTACTCGCGCTCCCTCAAAGGCATTAGGCTCGGCACGCTTAATGGATCCATCTGATGCTTCATTAAGTTTTAATACGTCTGCATTTAATTAAGGGGAAGGTTCAGTGAGTGTGTGTGATGTAATCTACTTGTCATGTGAAGAACCTGTCTGGGTGCGCCGGTGCCTTCGTCACGTTACACTGTGATGAATCTGACAAACGCCACAGAAAAGTGTATTTCAAGACGCCCGTGTGTGTGTGTGTGTGTGTGTGTGTGTGTGTGTGTGTGTGTGTGTCTCTTAAAGATGAGCCAAGGCGGCAAGTGAGTATTAAGCCTAGGAAAGTTTTAAAATCTACACTGAAAAATGAATTGAATGATTTTTCACAGCTTTTTCACAGTTTTAAAAACTACACTGAAAAATGAATTGAATGATTTTTCACAGCTTCATGGTTGTTGTGTGTTTTGCTTTGTGTTTGGATGTTGAATGCGTGTTGAAATTCAGCAATGCTAATTCTACCCTATCATCCATAATATAATTAATTGGTCTCTGTTTACAATAAGCTGCAGGCCCTCTGTACGCACAGAAGGTGGGCAAGAATAAAGAAGTGTGTGAGATGAGGCACCAGTACCCATTTTATGCAGGGATCGATGAATTTCGTACAAATCAAGTCAAATAACAAACAATTGCTTGTTATTGTGTTGCTGTCTAGTCGAGCGTATAGATCAATATCAATTTCATCTCAGGACCCCCCAGTGGAGCCGCTCGGGGGGCACAAGCAGCAGACTGTGGCCGCCTGTGGACACTCTGGGAAAATGTTTGAATGTGAAATAAACGGCAGGGCTGGAAAAAAAAAGATTTGAATGCACAAACAAAACTCCCGACAGCTACCGTTACATCCTGACCTGCAACCATTCTCACAGAAATAACTTTCCATCATAAGGACGGCGTTGTTCCCCTATAGAGTCTCATTATTCCCTCTGGAGCTGGAAGACCGTCAGTGTCTGCAATGTGACTGAGCCGGGTTGGCTGATTGGCTGAGAGTGATAGTACAGTGGAGGTTCCCGGGTTCAAGTGTGTGTGCGTGTGTGTGTGTGTGTGTGTGTGTGTGTGTGGGAGAGAGAGAGTCCCTATAATCACTTGTGTGTTTAGTTTAGCTCACCTTGGCCCGCGGCCCAGAGGACACCTCACTTTGGTCCATTAACAAAGTTCTTCAGTCATTCAGCTCGGCAGCCGTTGCAGCTTAAGCTCTGTTGAATGTCACCCTGTGTTCGTACCTGAATAAACACAATTTAAAGGCAACGGTGCAACCACTGCAACTGTTTAAACCCGACCTGATCTGTTTAATCTTTGTAAATAAAGGGAATTACTCGTCTTGGACTGAGTTTTAACTCGCAAGATCTTTTTCCGGGATAAATTGAAAAACAGGTCAGAGTGAAATATTCAGAGTTGGAGGCAGTGGCTGAAAGCTTTCATGCCATCTCACACACTCTGAATATTTTAGCTCCCACCACTCAGAATTAAGCCCAAGATCTTAGTGTACCCTAATCAATGTGTGTGTGTGCGTGTGTGTGTGTGTGCAGCAGGATCAGGGTGGCAGACAGCGGAGTGCCGATGTGTCAGTGAGGCCTCTGGACTCGGCGGCTGAGCAGGTAACAAGCACCTCAACACGACTTCTCTTCTTCTACCCCTTTTTTTCTTCACGCATGCAGATTGTTTTTCCAATTGTGTTTGCACACATGAATGCTGCCCGACCCCTCTATCTGTGTGTATGTGTGTGTGTGAATATGTGGAACTGAATGTTACTGAAAGATGTCGTGACGCTGTAAGTTTTCGAGACTCTTTGCGTACATGGAAGAGACTCATAACCCAAGTAAGGAAAAAGCAAGTGAAAGTGTTTTGGCAGGTGAAGAGAAGAGGATATGAAGACACAGAGTGAAGAAAACAGGAAAGGGGCGAAGGTGTTTGTGTTGAGGTTGAGTTTGTTTGTGGGTTTCGACGTAAGATGTTTTTTAATTTTTTTCTTATTAGGATTAAAAGCAGCATCGTGACGACAACATGCTGTTACTTTCATCTCTCCCTCTCCCCTGTCTGCGCCCATCGCTACACTCCTTCCCTCCTTCTCCTCACTTGTTTCCTATCCTCTTCTCTGCCCTGCACGCCATCTCCTCCATCTATTTCTCGCCCTGTCTCGATTTACGTTTTGTTGCCTGTAGATTCATTAAATCAATTGAAACGTGATTGACGTGATGAAGCTTGCGTAGTCAGGTGCGTAGTCAAGGAGAAATTGCTTTACATTGAATTACACCAGACTTAACAGAACCTCGATTGTTTTGATGTTGTTCCCATTCGTGTCGCTCGCTCCTGTCCCGTCCTGAGCTTCAGCGTTTCTTATTCCAATAAATTCCTAGACGGCAGCCCCGGAATTTTCAGTTATAACAACATGAAAGCGGGGCCTTGTGTCCAGGGAGCAGGATAATGAGGCGCCATGTCATGGCTAAAGTGCTGTTTTGTTGCACATAGTTAGGAAAGTATGCCGAGTATTTCAGCCCAGTGAGCTCTCTGAGTCTGCCTGTCATCTCATTCCCATTCAAATATCATCAAATCTCATGTGACGGTCAGAAACACGTCTTACTGCGGTCAGAAGGACGACACCAAACCATGTGGGACAGCGGTAGTGTATGAACTGTGTGAACTAGCTGGATGTGTGTGTGTGAAACTGTGTATTTAGCTTGGTAAGCATATATTGGGAGGCTTTGTGTTTGTTTTATATGCGTTGTTATGGACAGCACCAGGAGGCAGAGTACATTAGCTTTTATCTCTTCTCTGGGAGCCTTCAGCACCGCTCAAGCTTAGTCAGTACAAATATATCTTGCGTAATTATACATAAAGGCAAGATCTATGGAAAATCCATGACCCTAAGTTCATCCTCCTGCCAGTGAGTGAAGCATTCTTCCTACTGGAAAGCCTCCGGCCCGCTGCAGCACCAGCCGAGGAGAAGTAGAGCTCTCAGATGTGCGAGTCCCAGGCAGCAGCTCCACGTGCTTCCCCATGCTGGAGCCTCATGGCCGCCAGGGTTTCACTGACTGCTCTTTGATGTGGGTGTGTGTCGGCCATCTGTTGGTCAGCGCTTTACGCCAAACAAGCAAAGCAAAGTGGCCTGTTTACTGTTTGAATCTGTGTCTCATCAGTGTGCTGAGTGGCTCAGTGTTTGCTTTATGGGCTTTTCATGCATCAGCAGCGTCGCCTCTTGTAAACTCTCGTCGTGTCTGTAGCTTCTGAGAGCGGTCGTCTTCTCGGGAGAACAAATGTGAGATTATATAATTACATCATTAGCTATTATGTGCTTATGCTTATACCATTAGATTTTATTCTATGTGTAAATTGTTCCTTAAGATCCTTTTAACACTGGATGGGCTTGATCACTGATTTCTATCTGGAATTGATTTCCAACTCTAAAGTTAGTAAATGTATAAATCTAATCAAGCCTGTTCATGTAATCATGACAAGAGTGTGAAATGATTTTAAAAGCACACACACTTTGAGGCTGGCTCGTATTAGTTAACAAGCTTCTGAGTTTGAGAGAGTGTGTGTGCTTATGAAGCATGTTGTGTTCACAGAGCTCGCATGTGAAGTCAGACTAAGGTGATGTGGAGGGAGGTTCATGTTTTGAGCTAGAGGTTGTTGGATAACATGAAACCAATCTGCCACTCCCAGGCTCTGAGTCTGTTTCTGTGTGTTTCTCTGTGTGTGGGTGTGTGCGTGTGTGTTTCTGTGTGTGTGTGTGTGTGCTTTTCATGTTTGCTACATAGAGAGCTGCGCCTCCAAATCAGCTGCTTCAGCATAAGGCCCAGCTCTTCCATCCTCAGCTGCAGCCACAAGCCAAGCCCCAACCTCTGGCTCAGCATCAGCAGCCGTCGGCGGGCAGGAGGTCCCACCGCACGCTGCCCAAGGACCAAACCCAGCTCCTGTCGCTGCAGCACGACCACAGACACCGGGAGAGAGAGAGGGAGAGAGAGAGGCAGAGGCAGAGAGAGAAGCCTGTGGCTGCTGGCCCCAAGCTGACGGCTAATAGTGTGACTACAACTGCTGCTGCTGCCGCCGCCGTCGCCGCCGCTGCTGCTGCTGCTGCCTCCCCCGGCCGCTGTGCCAGCAGTCAGCGCCCAGTGGTAAAACCTGCAGTCTACAGCCAGCTTCCACTGCAGCCCTCATGTTCATGTCTGCCTCTGTTTGCTATTCCGCTCCTTTACTTCTGCTGTGTTAAATTCTTTCCGTCCCTTCCTTCTCATCCTTTCGTCTCTCTCAACCTTGTCTTAAATCTAACGTTGCCTTACCGCAAGGATCTCAGAAGTCCGGAGAGAACCAAATCAGTTACGAAAAGAGCTGAAGGTATAGGTCTGTACTAGCGGTGCTCCATTCTCAGACGTGATTATCTGACCTGCATCCGAGTTTGAATGCTGCTTTCATACCAAACATCCTGCCCTCAAACACAAAGTGGCCTTGGCTCCAGAAAAAAAAAGCCCCTTCAATTGTTGGCACTCGTGCAATAACGTCAAAAAGTTGAAAAGAAAGTTTATGATGACCTCACTTCTACTTCCTTTCGCAGCCTTTAAACTGCTTTCACATGTTAAGCATCAAAGCACTTCACAGCATAAAAGCATTTATGTTTTATGAGTGTTGACACCTGAAGCTGTAGCAGAGCAGTGCAGTGTGTCGGGCTTCGGTTTGACACTTGACCTTTCACAGCCTGATGAGCTGCACCCGGACATCAGAATTTAGAGCTGGACTCTAAATCGTCTGCGTCTCCGTCTGTACATGTGTGTGTGTTAGGGTCTGCATGTCCTTTTAAGTCTGCGTCCTTAAAGGGAGATTTTGGTTTCCCCTGCGACCGAGATTAAACAGGAAAGGGGATTTTGTGAGTCTTTATGTGGTTTCAGACAAACAAACACAGATAAACTCAGTCATTTAGTTTTGTTTGTGTTAGATGGACCTCCAGGAGTCGAGCATAGCGAGGCTGCTGCTGGCTGCTGGTCTGCCCAGTCAGATGCACTCCAGGCTGGGCTCTGGCAGCAGCTCCAGCCCCTGCACCCCCGCCATGCAGAGAGCGCACCTCAACCAGGTAAACACAGACGTACAGCACACATACACTCTAATCAAGTACATTAGATACGATGTGTTCTGCTCTCCCCTTCTGCTGCTGCAGTGACCAGTGTGTGATGTTTGTCATTGTGGGGGATTTAGCTGCTGTGTGTCTGCCGTCTCTTATCTTAAGTCACTGATGAACACGACGGGATGTGTTTTTGATTTCCCAGAACGCCAACCTGCGCTGCAGTCGTGACGCTCCTCACAGCAGCTCCATGTCTGATATGGTCACGTCGCCCTTGTCCCCCTTCTCCCCCCTCTCCCCGTTTACGCCGCCGTCTGACGACGTCTTCTGGGGCTCTGTGGAGACACCGCCCAAGGTTGGTTGATGACGGACGTCCTTCACGTCTGCTGGAGGACACATTATGTTATCAGCCAGGCAGAAATAAAATGTGTACAGTTTTTCTGTACATGTTCAGGCTGTGACAGAGGAGCATTAATGCCCCTTTAAAAAGAGGAAGTGAGTGTTATTGTTATGCCTGGTACAGGAAGTAGCACACATCACAAGGTTGGCATCTTCATCTGACTGAACTTGAAATGCGGGGGAGTGTGTATCTCAAGTTCCTCAACACCGAGCTCTAATTTCAAACACATTATACTGCACATACACTTCACACACTGTACGTCTCTCTCCCTTGCTGCTGTCGTTCTCTTTTCTCCTCTCTCTGTCTTCCAGCCTCCCCACTCCCTCCCCTGCTCGGTGTTGTGCAAACAGAAATGCGCTATTAGGTGTATTTACTACCAGGGCACCATATGGAGTTGATAGAACAGTTAATAACTACTGCGGAAAGAGGCAGAGACCAATAAAGCCGCCGCTCCGCTATGTTATGTTGCCGAACTAATAGGAGGCCATATGGAGTTTAGGTTTATGCAGGTGAACATTTAGCACAGAAAACAAGCAGCGTGTGGTCGTGTGGTTGCTCGTCCTGTGCCGTTGTGTGATTGACACCCGAGCAGAAGCTTTGAAGGCTTTTGCATTGTTTTGAAAATTCTGGTTTATTTTAGAAAATCCTCACAGAGTGGTTTGCCAGCTCTCTGCCACAAAAGAGACAGGAAATGTGAGACACCAACCACAGTGTGTGTGTGTGTGTGTGTGTGTGTGTGTGTGTGTGTGTGTGGGTGTGTGCGCGTGTGTGTGCGCGTGTGTGAGAGACCAGATGCAGGATGTGGCAAACTTTGTCAGGAGGATGATAGGTATTCCCACAGGTCGCTTCCTGCTCTGTCGGGCGTGTCTTCCTCTGTGCGGCCAGGTCGTGTGATCCAGGAGATGAGAGGTCAAAGGTTACCCTGCTGGTTTGTGGGGCAGTTTGAGAAAAATTGAAAAGTTGAAGAAATATCCTTCATGTAGGAACATCTGATCACATTTCTTCACCATGATGTTGTGTTAGGCACGTCGGCTTGTAGCAACAGAGAGATGAGAAGTGATACAAGCTAACAAAGCAAAGCCGTCTCATTTGATTTTCAGGTCTAATTGTGTCCCTGTGGGTCGTTTACTGCTTCACCACAGAATCCTCGCTATGATTATGCAAATATGTAAAGAGTCCAAATGAAAAGTGAAGCAATGGAGACCACCGGCAGTCCCGCACCTTTATGCTCCTCAGCCTTCCTGTTTCTGTCTGCTGTGCTTAAACTACTTCTGACATTCTTTTACTTCCAGGTCCCAGAACGTACTACCTCCAAGTTCTACTGTAGAGAGCTGGTGATGGGCCACAAGAGGACCGCCTCCAGGTAGAACCACATATCCTCTGCATATCACACACACACACACACTAAATAGCAAGGGTGTTAGCGGGGACTAACAAGTGGTTTCGAGAGCCAATCAGGTGCTTGAAAAACAGTAGCATGAGTCATTTAGGATGTAACTAATGAGTTTAAAGTCCTGTTTCAAACATCAGAGACCAACATGTATGAAGTAAAGTGACCATGCAGAACAGAAAGGGTCAGGTTTGTGTGTGAAGGTGACTTTACCTGGAGTGCAGTGGCTTCAGCCGTACAGCCACATAATTCAGCTTGTAATTGAAAACAAGCACGGTCAAGTGGGCTACATTCTTTATTTGATATCTTTAAAATGCTATAGGGCCATGGGAGATAGATGTGTAAGCCTTATTTGTCAGTGTTATCCTCCCCAAATCAGCTGGTGTGAACTATTAATTGTCAGGCCTGATGTAGATTTGCGACTGTATGCTCAACATACCCGCATACACCATTAGAGAGCAATCGGTCTCGGTTGGATCAGATTAGATTAGATGATTACAGTCGATTAGAGGAAACTAATGGCGAGGAAAGCGGGTCACCGCACCGACGGCGTGAAGGATACAGACGAGAATAGACCGTATACAAGTGTTTAATGTTGATCACAGCTTTAACCCGGCGCCTGTCTCTCTCTCTGTCGGCGTGGCTCTCTCTCCATCTAGTGGCAGTCCGGTGTCTGTGGCAGATAGAAGCGGAAGAGCTGTGTCTCATGGAAGCTCGTCGACCAGCAGCAACCACTCAGGTCAGTGACTCCTTACATCATCACTCCGCTGATGGAAGCTTGTGCCGATGCGGTGTGTCTGTGTGTGTGTGAGAACCGAGAGGAAAGCTGCCGATGTGTGACGGTGACTTGCAACCACAGAAACACAGAACATCAAGCCAACACACACCTCACACCTGCAACTTTGTACTCGTAATCACACATCAAACGTACCAAACCAGACCGAGCTTCACACAGACGCCACATACATCACGGCTAACGTAAAGCTCGGCCGTTTCCAGAGAGGAAGAAAGAGGCGATTCACTTCTCTCCTCGCTCCCCGTGCCCCCTGTGACCTCTGTGTGGCCGTGAAGAAGCTGCTCTTGTGGCTGCTTACAGACACAGAAGAGAGAGCGAGGGAGCTGAGGGGGGGGAGTGTTTATCATTTCAAAGTCGCCCTCTGTGTGTAGCTGGGTGAGGAAGCAGCTCTTGATGTGTCCTACTCACTTTTGGCTGCTGGCCCCGGCTCTCACAGATCACCGATTCTCCTCTCAGCCTGTACATTTAAAACATTTCCACCCTTTGTAACTACGAAAGAGTTTCTCCACTCCTTTTTCATCTTGCTTTAGGAAAAGGTGTGTACGCCGCTGTTAAAACATCAATATTCTATTTACAACTCGAATGTGATCCCTTGTGTTTACTGACACAGTTGTTATTGGTGGAATTGAGATGTTTCCTGTAAATCCCATTGATTCCTACAACAATAAGAGGGATGCTCCTCTTCACGGCTTTGCTCCGGAGCTTTTCCCTAAGAAAATAAGCTAGTTTGGGGTGGAGGTGGGGGCTCTTGCTCTGTTTACCATTTACAATGACCAGATACTGAACATTTTCTTGCTCTGTGCTGGAAGAAAACCGCCCAGTTTCTGTTCTTCTTGTGGTTTTGCTCCAGAACAGCTGAGAGACAAACCCGAGTCACTGAAAATCAAAATAACCCCAAAGTGTCAAGCCGGGACTTTTTCAGTCACATTGTCTAATTTCACTTCTTCTAAACTGAACTCACATGCGTCACCCTACTGCTCACACTGCGTATTCACTGTGTGTGTGTGTGTGTGTGTGTGTGTGTGTGCGGTTTTGTAGGTTTCTTCCAGCTGGAGAGTCCTCTGCTGCAGCACCGACTACAGCAACAGAGGAAGATGCAAGATAACTTGACCAGTGGAAATGCACAAGTAAATAAAGATAATATATATGTCATATCTTTGAATGTCAAAGTTTTGTGTGTTTGTCTTCATAGTTATCTTTTCCCTCCAGTCTCTGTGTCTTATGGAAGTTTAATTTAACCTCTCACAGGGCGTCAAATCTGTCCTGTCTCGCCTCAACAAGGCCACAGAATACTCTTCCTCAAGCGACGAGGTCAGCAGCAGTGACGAGGAGGAGAGGAGCAGGTGAGATCTTCCTCATTATTCTTTCCCTTTATTCTTCCACATGTTGCTTCACCATGCAGTATCTCACACCTCCACTTAGTCAGGGCGTCGTAGCGTTCTGTTGTAGTTGGCAGTGATAGAAATTGTTTCACAACGTTTCCAAACCATAGAATTATGACACATGGCATGTCGCAAACTGAAGACGAACCAGTATTGCGATAAAGAGGAGAACATTCAGCCCAATTCTTGCTCAGCATTTATTGGCATTACTGCATGCACTTGAGACACCTTTATGTTGAAATGTTCCTGCTGACTATCACTTGAATACAGGATTGAACTCTTTTTCATTCAGGATATCTTGAGCTTGATCTAAACATGACCGACAGGATCAGAGTTGCTGAAAAGTGGTGCTGCCATTTCTGGATGAAAGCTCCTATTTCTGCTCTGCATAGAATCTAAAGAGACACAGAAAAGTTCTCTTGGAAATAAAAAGGGCGTCGTCGGGCGGCCACACAGATATAACCAACGTAGATCATAGAGGCACAAGTTGTCTTAAATAGGACTCGGATGTGAATTGAGGAACTGGTTCCAGTGCTGCTCAGAGAGAAAAGGAATCCAAATATGTGTTGTTGTCGCTGCCACTGAGTTCTGGAATGTTTTCAGTTTCAGATGTCTTTATTGTTTTTCTGATTATTTAGTACTGGAATCTTTTACAATGTCAAACTTTGTGCTTCAAGGTCTGGACTGTCCAACGGAAAAGGGAAATACTTCAGAGGAATACCTGATGGCATCGTGCTGCAGCCACACCGCAATCTCAACCAGGTAACACACACACACACACACACACACACACACACACACACACTCTTCTGATGTCTGCATTGCATATCCACATGCAACAGTTGCGTGGGGGCAATGTTCGTAATGTGAAGAAAAAGATTACCCATGTTGCCGGTGATTCTTTGTAGATATACACACAGGACATAGACACAGACTTTGTCCGTTTGTGTGTTGTGCAGATTTCCAGGCTTGTTGCAGACGATACCTACCTACTACCAGACCTCCTGCAGAAGATCTCCTCCAGTCCTACCCATAATGCCCTGAGCCATCAGCAGCGAACCTGTGAACTCAGCTACTCACAGTCGCCCACAGCGCCTCGATCGCCCACACAGCAGGAACAACATGTGAGTGTACAGTCACACAGGCAGAAGTGAATCAAGACACACACACATGCACACACTTCATAAGGTTTTGTTTGTGACATATTTCAGTGTTTGCGTTTCTGCAATGTTGCATGCTAAAGTAAAAGTTGTGTTGAGTCTTAAACCAGAAACATTTGTGAAAGAAATCTGCCAGTGAGTTGAAATTAATTCAGTAGTTTTGAATATAAATCATTCTCTTGACCTCATCAAGCTCTGATTTTGTAGGGAGGTTAAGCTCCCTGGATTCTATAGACGTGTTCATCTTAGTATGCAAACTCATGCAGGTCAGTTGAGAGAATAGTTGCAGTAGCGCTTGTTTGTCCAGCAGAGGGAGGTAAAGGCACAGTTTTAGGGTAGCAAGAGGTGACCATGAATATAAAGAAGTGGGGTTCCTTTACCTTGTATCTTTATGTTATTATAAAGTTTGAACCTAAAGGTCTTTTATAGGTTCTGCTGCAGACTTGTGATTGTGTTGATTGCTCTTTTCTTCACCAGGCTGTCAGCAGCCCGACTGGTAAAAACACCTCCACCTCCTCCACTTCCTCCTTCCTGCCTTTCATTGATCCAAGACTGGTGCCAGTGTCGCCACCAGTGAGCCCCAGTGAGTTCCTTTACACACACACTCTCTCACACACACACACTCACCATTACCCACACACTCGCTCATAAACCTAGTCAATAAGAGAGCTACATATCCTCTCTTTTGCAGACTGCCATTAAAGATGACGTTGATTCTTTGTCTCTGTGTAGCAGGCAGTAAGGGCGATCCAATCAAGAGAGGGAACCACAGGAAGGGCTCTGTGGTGAACGTGAACCCAACCAACATCAGACCGCAGAGCGACACCCCAGAGATCCGCAAGTACAAGAAGAAATTCAACACCGAGGTCCTCTGTGCTGGTCTATGGGGTTTGTAGTTTTATGCTTAAAGAATTGCAATCATTAATCTTCATCACTATGGGGGCAGAACACTCCTGAACCATGGCCCTGAACCTCCCTTGGAGATAAACTCACCCCCAGCTTAATATTTGCTGTTAGGTAATCAAGGCAGGTCACAGTTTGCGCAGGCTGACATCATCTAATTCATGTTACACTGCGGCCCCAACTCAGTGCAGTGCTAATCGTTTTAATATAAAAAGCGAAAATGAGTTTTGAGCTGAGGCCTAATTTCCGCTCTCCTGTGTGTAGGTGTGAATCTGCTGGTGGGCACAGAGAACGGCCTGTGGCTGCTGGATCGCAGTGGGCAGGGGAAAGTCTACTCCCTCATCAGCAGGCGAAGGTTTCAGCAGATGGAAGTGCTGGAAGGACTCAATGTACTGATCACAATATCAGGTACCATCAGCCTCCCGTGTTGTCTGCCCACATGCACACACACTATGGCTCTTTAGTGTGTATTGCTGTAGAAATACCACACAGGCAATGATTGATTGATGTCTTACAGTTAAGCTGATGCATGAGTTCCCATCCTTGCATCCAATATTTCCCAATTCCAGTTGAAATCCAACCCTAAGACTGTAGTTAAACTCTGCATCTACAGTCTGGTGCTGTTTTAGTCCTACTGACATTGTTTAACTGAGATAAATGAGATGATTCATCCTCGACAACAGTGCCTGTGCCTGTTAGCCAGGTGCTTCAGCAGGCTAAAGACTCCAGGGCAGCGCTAATGGAGGTTATTGCCCACGGAGGTCAGACTATTGCAGGAGAAATGGCAATGAGCAAAACACATCTGCATTCTGTTAAACAAGTAGTCACCTTTCCCTCCATCTTTTATATGGATATTTCAGTTTTCCTCTTCCTCCTCCCCTGTGTCACATTGTGTGTGTGTGTGTAGGTAAAAAGAACAAGCTCCGCCTCTACTACCTGTCCTGGTTAAGGAATAAAATCCTCCATAATGACCCGGAGGTGGAGAAGAGGCAGGGCTGGACCTCAGTAGGTGACCTGGAGGGTTGTGTTCACTATAAAGTGGGTAAGTAACAACACTTCTGCTTTTATACTACATTGGGACAATAGTACACATGTGAAACTTGTATGACTAAATGTTTAATGTCTTTGTTTACCTTTTTTTAAAGTGCGTTATGAGAAGATAAAGTTCCTGGTGGTGGCGTTGAAGAATGCAGTGGAGGTTTACGCCTGGGCTCCTAAACCCTACCACAAGTTCATGGCCTTTAAGGTTGGTAACATTAAGGACTGTCGGTTTGCATGTGTGTATGTATGTGCGAGTGTGGGACACAAGGACACCACTAGATGGTAGCAGAGACTGATGAGGGTACAGCAGGAGTGGGATTATAAAAGTTAAACATACAAAATACATGTTTTGATGGTTGAGAGATGTTTGTCATGGGCGTAGAGTGGAGCTGCTGGGAGCTTTCCTGTGCTGGCTGAGCTCTTGTAGGTTAATAATGACCATGAGCATAAAAAAGTGCCCAACATCAGAGTGACGCTGATCTTCTTCATGTCCTCCACACATCCTTCAGTATCTGGGACATTAAGGGAAAAAAATCTATTAGAGTCTGTTCCACTGGCAGACTACACGTACTCACACATGCGTGTAGACACCAAACAATTCTCTCTCTCTCTCTCTCTCTCTCTCTCTCTCTCTCTCTCTCTCTCCCTCTCCCTCCCTCTCTCTCGCTTGCTCTCTCTCTCTCTCTCTCTCTCTCTCTCTCTCTCCCTCTCCCTCTCCCTCCCCCTCCCTCTCTCTCGCTTGCTCTCTCCCTCTCTCTCCCTCTCTCTCTCTCTCTCTCCCTCTCCCTCCCTCTCTCTCTCGCTTGCTCTCTCCCTCTCTCTCCCCCCCACACCCCCCTCCCCTCTCCCTCTCTCTCTCTGTGTCCCACTTTTTTTGTGTCCTATGAGGCCTGAGCTACTTTCTGTTCCACACTACGGAGTTTAACCCGCTTGACGGAAATATGCGATGGCACTCCTCTGTGACAGCGTGTGTGTGTGTGTGTGTGTGTGTGTGTGTGTGTGTGTGTGTTAGTGTGTTTATCAATTAATAAGTCAGTATACAATAATAGACCACACCTACAGTATAGAGTACTTATGAACCACAAACTAAAACTGTGTGTGTGTGTGTCTCCATGTCTGTGCAGTCATTCAGGTGCCTGCCTCAAAAGCCCATGTCTGTTGACCTGACAGTGGAGGAAGGTCAAAGGTTAAAGGTCATCTACGGCTCCTTGTCCGGTTTCCATGCTATTGATGTCGACTCAGGGACTCCGTACGACCTCTACCTGCCTACACATGTAAGAAACACACCCACACACCCACACACACACATCCAACAGGGCTGAATGCCTGACTAAGTAAACTCTACATGTAAAGCCCATATATGTACATTTATCTGGCTGTAGCTGAGTGAACCTCTCTCTCCATTCAAGCATGCACAGCCTCGCTCTCCTCCATCTCTCTGAATGCTCTTCTCCTCCTCCTCCTCTTCCTCCTCCCACTCTCACTGTACGGATGTCACTCATTGCTCTCGTTCATTTCTCCTGCTTTCCCCTCTCCTGCCTCCACCCGACATCCAGTCTCCTCCCACTCAGCCGCCCCTGTGGCTGTCAAATCCTCTTTTCCTCCCGTCTTTCATCCCTCACTTCCTCCTCTCATCCCTCTCTTTCTCCTCCCACTTTATCGTTCCGTTGTTCATTTGCTCATTTCATCCCCATTTCCATCCTCTGTTTTTATAAGCTATCATTATCATATCTCTCTTACTTTGTGTGTGTGTGTGTGTGTCTGTGTGTGTCTGTGTGTGTCTGTGTGTGTGTGCTCTGTACGTGGGCAGGTATAAAGCTGAGCAGCCCGTTGTGACTCATGTTCATGTTCAACTCCCAATCCAGCAGGTTTTATCTTCCACATGGTGTTAGTTTGTCAGATTGTATCAGTCTTCATCCAGTGAAGCCGTCTGCAGGCTGCTGGTGTCTTTGATTTAATTGAATACTTATTTGCTCGCTCACAGTTCTGGGTGGAGTGACGTCCTCACGCTGAGTTTGTTTACACTCGATGTGCTGAAGTTAAGACCTTTTCCAGACACTTCCAGTCGACTCTTATAACTTCTTTGACCTTGAGGAGGCGCCTGAACGCCTTTGGACGCCACTTGAATGTGAAAAACCTGCAGTAGATATACAAAAGACAGTTATGTGTCTGTGGTGGCTCAGTCAGAACACAGATTGTGTTCTTAAAGACTCAAACAGATCGCCCACTGCCGTAACAGCAGCAGGTCACTCTCTCCTCTGGTGAGTCATGTTCACACTCATGCACTGTCAACCAAACAGGTTTTTGGGGAAGAGCTACACAGGTTCGGTGCTCAGGCTATGATAATGTATATGTTCCTTGAAGTACTATTGATGAATTTATAATGTTGGTACTGTTCCATATCTTTAGTTTCATCACCCTTAAAGGCTTAAATGGGAAATGTAAACCCAAATCTCTCTCGTTCATATGCAAAGTGCCCCTCTCTCTCACTCTTACACACACGCACACGCTCCAGGCACCTTTACTGTGTGCTAGTTTCCATAAGCAAGTGGGAGTTGGAGAAGGAGTGAAGGAGAGAGAGAGCGAGAGAGCGAGAGAGAGAGAAAGAGAGAGAGAGAGAGGGAGAGAGAGAGAGAGAGAGAGAGAGAGAGAGAGAGACGGACATACGAAGCAAGAAGTAAAGCTCTAAAAATACATCCTTCCTGTCCTCCTTCTCTTGCCATCTTTGACTGTGTGTGTGTGTGTGCGTGTGTGGGCGTGCATGTGTGTGTGTGTGTGTGTGTCCTGACCTGTTTTTGCTCCCGTTAAGGTTTTTTTTTTCTCCTCCCTGGTTGATCCTCTGGTATATTAAGCGACTCGGCACACAGCTGCCTACACTGGTGCCTTATAATGCTGCTGCTGCTGCTGCGCTCCCTCGCTTCGCACTCTCTTCTGTCTTTCCTTTTCTCTTAAACACACACACTCAAGCAACATTTCTCTATCACACACACACACACACACACACATATTTATATACGGCACTCGCACACACTTTGACGTGCTCCCAGTTTGCTTTCTCTGAGTATTCTTTTCTTTGCAGCCTTTCATCTGTTCTCTGACACACACACACACACACACACACACCCAGTTTTACTTACCGACACATCCATCAAGACTCACGTACATCAACAGTTAAACACTTTCACTCACTCACTTTCACTCACTCTTCCCTCCGTCTCTGCCCACGCACACACTCACACACACGCGCTCACACACACTTTTGCCCACTTAGAGCAACAACCACAAAAACACATCTTTGTCCATGAAATATGGTACAATGCTGATTCCCAGGCAGAGGATTAAAATTGCGTTGCGTCTGTGGATGCCTGTTCTGATGCTCAGGATTGTGGTGGCACACACACTGGTAATGTATGACACACACACACACACACAAAAAAACAAAAAACCACACACACACACACGCAGACGTAACAGCTACTTTTTTTCTAACTTTTTCTCTCTGTTCCAGGACTCTTTTGTGTGTGTGTGTTGAGAGAAAGGTGTTGCTGAAGATGTTTTGGGAATCAGACTTGAGTTCTGAAAGAAGCTGCTGATCTAATTTGTAACTTCTTCTCATCTTAAAGCTTTTGTAGATCTATTTTTTAAATTTTTTTATTCATCAGCTGTTTGTTTGTCATTACCAGATTTGTTATTTTGGATCAAATTTAAGTTTTCTCTGAATGTGTTGACAGAGAAATTGGTGATCAGAATGAATTTACTGTATTTGTGGACTGAAATCTTAAAGAGGACATGTTGGACCAAGACTACCGTGTTGGTAAAGATGGTCACCCAGATTGGAAGGGAGGATAGTTACTGTCCTTACAAAGGAAATCCCTCCCTGGTGAATGTAAATCCGCTCATAGTGTTCAACACGTGTTCCCTACCACAGCATGTGACACGACGAGAAGAGAAAGAAATACAGAGAACCATATTGGTTTGGACAGAGATGATCTCATATAAATCTTTTCATTTCTACCAAGAGAATCATTTCTCCCACTCACTGAACTTCAGTGCAGATCCCGTCCACCCCCACTCACCTCTTATTGTGTTTCTCTCTTTTATTATGGAGCTCATTCCACATTCATAGAAACATTGTTTGGGTGCAGTGACTCTGACTTTCCACACTGTTGGAATGTTGGAATGTTTATGATATGGGAAGTGAATGTTATCTTCCTCTTATTGTGATTATTCTTGTGTTTGTTTTTGTCAGATCCAAGGTTCCATCCGTCCACATGCCATCATCATTCTGCCAAACAGCGCCGGGACGGAGGTTCTGGTCTGCTACGAAGACGAAGGCGTCTACATAGACACCTATGGCCGCATCACCAAGGATACGGTGCTGCAGTGGGGGGAGATGCCTGCGTCAGTCGGTAGGTCTCCTTCACACATGTCCACAAAGAAACACACACACGCAGGAAGAATGTGGGCTTGTCTTGCAGTAATAATAATAGCACAAAGCTACCGATCAGTTTCTGTGCTGAACCCAATTCTGTGAAGAAGAATTGGGACAAGGTGGACTAAAAATAAGGTGGCAGTGATTCTGCGTGCACGAGTGTGTGTTGGATCGAGTAGATAGGTCATCATTCTGGGACATGACTGGTTATACAGGATAGATTCACACACACACACACACACACACACACACACACACTGCCGTCCATATTTCACACATAATCCGTCAGTCCTCATCCTCTTCTCCTCCGTCCGTGTCTCTCCAGCCTACCTTCAGTCCAATCAGGTGATGGGTTGGGGGGAAAAGGCCATCGAGCTGAGGTCGGCCAACACGGGGAACCTGGAGGGGGTCTTCATGCACAAAAAGGCCCAGAAGCTCAAGTTCCTGTGTGAAAGAAACGACAAGGTGAGAGCCAGAACCTGTCAGGACTTCAAGAATACATGGGACCAGTAGTGTTTCATCTTAGCTTTTCTCTTTTGGTTGTAAAGATTAACTTGAACTTGTCCTTGCAGGTCTTCTTTGCTTCGGTGATGTCTGGAGGCAGCAGTCAGATTTACTTCATGACTCTGGGACAGAACTCGTTGTTTAACTGGTAAAGTTCTGGGTCTGAGACTCTGGGATCAACAGCCGGTGTCTGAATTCCTTCCTCTGGGTTTGCGTGTTGATGTCTTCATTCATCTCTGCTGACCGACGTCCACGGGCGGTCGGCTTCAACCTAAACATTCCAGAATCCCGATCACCGTCCGCCTCATCCCGTGCAGATCTGCAGCTCGGCTCGGTCGATCAACGCGCTTGAATTAACCCCTTCATCCCCGACTACTGACCACCAATGTTTGGACCGACGTAGATGAAGAAGAGGGCGTGTGGCGCTTTGTCTGGCACATCCACAGACGTGTTAGAAAGCGCGTCTAGCATCTATACTGTGAAAAGCACAAAGAGCTTCTCACCTCAGAGCGCCATGGTTACGGGGAGCTTCTGTGTAGGATTCAGGCTGGTTCCTCAAACACTCACTGCAAAATCAAATATGGAGATCAAGACTAACTTTGTTCCCCCGATGTATAAATATAATGGAGAGCTGGAGGCTTAGATCAACTTTAATCCACACCAGGTTACCGCTCAACATCTGGACTCCAATCTGCACATGTACCTGGAATAGTTCAGCTCGTTCAGCTCGTCATGCTTGGGTCAGTCAGTCTCTCCCCTTCTGTTACTCATCTTATTTACGTGCCGATCACATTTCGGCAGTGCTTGAATTCATGCCCTCGCACCTCTTTTGTCCCTGGTTTGCTGCTGGATCTGCTTCCTCCCTGGAGTTTTGGATGGTAAATCAGCATCTGTGTGAGAAGGAACTGAAGAGCAAGCATCATTCCTCAACTTCACCCATTCCTCGGACTCTGTGTTGTCTTCGATCACCCAGTATTCCGTTTCTCTTTAACAGGGTTCCACATTCATTCAGGCCTTTGTTTACTTTAATTCCAACACCAAAAACGTTGTTCCACTTCCTTCTTTCCTTGTTTTCCACAAAGCATTATTAGACAGTATTATAATATATGCACTATGAAATGTTGTATTGTTGAAAGAAGTGTGTCTTCTGTCTTATTTGGAGTGAAGGAGTCAGGACATCAGTCACTCCTCCCTCTTATAATAAGGCAAAGACCTCATAAATGAACTTACATATAAGACACTGTCCTGATTATGTAGAAAAACATCAGATTATTTATTAGGTCCCTTTATCCATAATAATGAGCATTAAGTCAACTTCTCTCTGTCTCACAGCTTTATATTGAGATCTATAACGATGACCCAGCAGCCCTTTAGCTTCAGATCTGCACCATAACTCTACAGCATCACTGACTGCTCTTTAATAACAACCTGAACAGAAGCTCCAAGTGCTTCTCTGTGGTTCTGCAACTATTGTGTACAGTTTAGGATGTATAAAGTCTCACCAGATGCACTGTTTCATAGATTATTTTATATAACTGACCAGCCAGTCTGTACTGTACGTGTGTGTGTGTGTGTACAGCATCATGGGCGTATCGTGAATGTGAACTTCCATCCTGACATGGAGTTAACGCGTCGATCTGGGAGGGTCGGGTGTTGGCATGCTGTGGTTTACCTTCACACACTCGGTCCTCACATCCCAGATCTGTGAGTTCGTCGTATGAACTCTGCTTTCTGGTCGATTATCGTGTATAAATCTGGCCCTTCGCACAACGGCCGCCGTGTTATAGGTCCTGCTTCAGAGTTATGTTCAAGTGGGGAACATTTAAAGCCTGTAACAAACTAAACCTTTGGCTTTATTCTTTCTGTCAGCATTCCTTAAACTAATCAACATTATAGGCTCATTTGTTCTATCCAATGAGCTCCAAAGGACCAAACTAAGTGTGAGGATGCTGATTTCTCCCTGTCCTTCAGGCTCAACTGACACGGATCTCAAATCAAAACTTTCTCTACAAAGTCTTCATTCTCTCCCCATCCACAGGTGTTGTGATTATTATGATAAACTGTAAAATGACTCAGCCGCAAACAAAATATATGCAATGTAATGTAATAGCCTCCGTATATTTTATAGCCTAAATATCCAGTATACTTATGTAGACGTGGTGCGATATTTGGTGGAGACGGATTCATTGGTTTGACCTTGTAGTCGTCATTATACCGATAATCTTAATCTTTGTTGTCAGTGGATGTTGCTGACGTTCTTAACTCTGCCCTGTTCTAAATGTTTTTATTATCAGTGATACCGTAACGTTTTAGTTTGTTTTCTTATGGATTTAGAAACATTTGCAGCTGGTTCTGTGAGAATTTTTTTTTTGGAACTGGAAATTGGACCTCATGACGACGTCGTTGCTGTGCTCTCTCAGTATTCTTCTCTGACGTGATGACACATGGCCGCCGGTTCACACGGCGACAGTGCAGCGTGCAGGAGTGTAAGGTAATATAGATAAACAGATGCAGGATTACAAGTTTACATACTGAAGCTTCTCTCTCTATGTGCGCCGACAGTGTTTACCTTCATTTGACAATCATTCAATTTCAATTTTGGACACTGGAAATGACGCAAAACAAACACAAGTCACATTTAGTTGCTTGTCCAAATGTATTCAGACGTACAGTAGATGTGTATCGCTTCTGTGTGGCTGTGGATGTGTCACAGCTTGGGAGTGGCTCTGGTCCAGTCTGGTCAGCTAATGATCAGATTGGTCATCAGAGCCACAACACAACACCGGCCGCTTCCACATCAGGTTCTGACATTTAAATCACAATTATCAAAACAAAGGAGGGAGGACGGTGGGCGGATTAACACAGGAAACAGCGTGAAACCAGAACAGTCTGATCAGTCCTTCTGTTTGTCATCTCAGCGTCCTGAGCGCTTTAACACTCAGGATGTTCACTGTTTGTTATCAGAGATATTCAGCGTCTGCTTCACGTTCTACTGCGGCTGTATCACTAATGAGAGACGGATGCAGTCAGGGAGCTGGAGAGAGATCAGTGTGTTTCCTCCCACGCTTCACACGGCTGAGGATGAGGATGAGGATGGGGGTTCTGTTTCTGCCTGGCAGTGACTCACGTCTCCCTCCAACTTTCTCACCAAATCACTTCATCAACACATCTTGTCTTGCTGCTGCATTCCATTTCCTCACCTACATCCCTTTCTGCCTGTCTCGTCTATAATGAGCTTTTGTCCTCGTTTGCCTCCTCCAGCCCGGTTGAAGCTTCATTCATGCGTCCTCTCCTAAATCTTCTCCATCGTGTGAGTGGATGGGATTCGAGTTGAGGAAAACTCTCTTCCCACACTTATTCAATTCCAATTCTGGGACCAAAATGACTAAAGGACTGATCGACCTTTGGTTTCACAGCTGTCTGGTGAAGCACGAAATTCAAGAGCTGAGCAGTTAAGTTGCAAACATGTGGTTTACTTTTTGTACAACTTATTTTTTAAGCCTGTGTGAGCAAAGGTGTGGTTGAAACTATGCAGTTCTATGGAGGCGTGTGTACGTGTGTCTGTGTGTGTGTGTGTGTAGGGGGTCGGGGTGTAATGTGAATGGAGATCAGGTGTTTAAAAGCAAGGTTGCAATGGAAATGTGCCAGACAAGGAAAGCTGTAGATGGTTTGAGTAAAGTGTTTGTTAGTAGAAAGAACAGGGATGTTGTTTTAAAGCCCTAATCCACAATTTGCATTTTTATTTTTTACAGTTTAAATAAATAAGAAATAAATTAAGCAGTTACATTTAATCCATTCAAAGTTACATGGTTAGTTTTCAACAGGGGGCGCCAACGTGCTCATGTGGATTGGGGCTTTTATGATTATGATGATGATGATGATGATGATGATGATGATGCTGGTCAAGATGTAATTGATGATGGTTGGAGGAATGAGGAAGAGAAGGAGGAAGGCTGGTGATAAAACTGATCATACTTTAAAAACCTTGTGACTGAAGATAAAAGACCAAATATAGAGAGAAATATCTAAGATCATGTATGTTATCTGTTTCTGTTTCAACCCCTCAGTTTGCTTTTTGTAAAGACAATAATTTCGTTCTTTGTTTTATTTTTGCACTGGATCCATGATTGATGCGTCGCATACTGTTTAAACTGAACACACACACGCTAACAGTGTTTTCATGTAAAGAGACAAAAGGCAGCGAGAGAACAATAAAAGTGTCCAAATGATGTTGGTGCGTGTCAGTGTTTGCTTGAAAGGTCATACAGTCGCATCGCCACAGTGACGATTTCCTCCCAAACCTACTGACTCATGTGAAACCTTGAATCAAAGCACATTCATCTGTCACTCACGTCGCCCACAGCAGAAGAATTTGGCTTTTTGATTTTGTCAAGAGGACAATATGCAATCAGTGTTCTATCGCAGCAAAGGAAGATGGGACAGCGCTGTCCCAACTGTGGAGCTTCAAATTCAACCTTTGTTGAGTTCCAGTGGTGTCTGTAAAGGGTGACCAGTGGGGGCTGTCACTACTGATCTGCCTCAAAATGTCCAGTCCACCTTTAAAGTCTCTCTAGAGGACATTTTAGTTTCATCGTAACCCCTCCCCATAAAACATTCATTGAAATGAATGTGAATGAAGTGATTATTTTTAAAGCAAAATCAAATGGGTCTTAATTGGGGTCAGGCTGAGCTTCAGGTCAGGGGGTCAGATAGGGGCACAGGCAAGTGTGTATAAGGGATGCAACATGTGAAACAATGTAAGTTCAAACAACATCCCAGGTAGTTTGCAAAAAAGGATGCGAGCATGTGTGTGTGTGTTTAAGTTTTCTATTTTAAGATGTTGTTTAATTACTCTTTCTCTCTCACTCTATCTCTCCCTTCCTCTCTCCCTCTGCCTCTCTCTCTCTCCCATGTGAGGTCTCATGTGTCCCCTGAAGACTCACTGGCACCAGTCTCAGCCTTCCTCCCCCCCAGTCTCTCACTCTCAGATGAAGTGAGGTAATCAACCATGCAGCCAAACACATCACAGCCTCTTCATCAGTATCTGAAACTCCCTCAGCGGGTTTTCTACTGAGAACTTTGTTTATAACTCATCCCCCTCAAAACCTCCCTGCATCCAAAACACTTAATATCCAATAAAGTATAGAATTCCCGAGTATTTGATCAAACTTCAGTGAGAGTACTTTGTTACTACAGTTTGTGTTTAGCTCCTCCTACATGCATATTTTAGTATTCTGGAAGTTCCCCTCATTCCTGTGACGTGCAGCTCATAAGCTCGTCTTTGTTTACATGTGATTTCCTCTCACGTGTGTGTCAATACTGTTGTTGTCCTCCTCTCCATTTACCCCTTCAATAGTCCTCCAACTGAACCCCTCCTGCCCTCCTCTCACCCCCCTCACCAGCCTCAGATTCCCCCCTAACCCCATTCCACCAACACACACACACACACACACACACGCACACGGCCTGCCTTGTGTGTAAATGTGTGTGTCAGCTCGCCTGGAGCAGGGAGCGTCCGGCGACCAAGCCGTGACTGGCAGCCGCACAGTCACACAGCATTTTTGCATTTTAGCTTTTGGATTCATTCACACTTCCTGTTGGATCAATACATCTGTTAGTGCTGGTTTTTAATCCTGTTGGGAAAAGGACAGACAGGTAAGGAGTGGGAAGGGGAGGAAACGGGGGGGGGGCATGTGGTGTAACACAGGTCCAACCTAGAGCATGGCCTTATTAACTCAATAAGAAATGAATTCTGAGCCATTTATGAACTTTGTATCACACACAGGTTGAAGTACAAGCTACAAACTTTGATGAGACGGAAATTCAATAGAGCAAGGTCCTGTGTCGTGGTTTAGACATAGATCTCTGCTCTTACAGATACTGCTGTGCCTTTTCTCCCTGCTGGCAATGCAAAAAAGCACAATTCATCAGCTGAAAGGTTCCAGATCACTCGTGATATTACTGTTTGATGTGAAACCTGCAGGAGTGAATGTGGTGAGAGAGTCTGTGGTCAGAAATGAGAGCACAGCTGTGACGGCCTGTCCACAGCGCTAAAGCTAAATTTATATGCTGTGTCATGTGTCTGTGTGCCAAACCCGCTCTATCTAACTATCTATCTATCTATCTATCTATCTATCTATCTATCTATCTATCTATCTATCTATCTATCTATCTATCTATCTATCTATCTATCTATCTATCTATCTATCTATCTATCTATCTATCTATCTACTTATCTATCTATCTATCTATCTATCTATCTATCTATCTATCTATCTATCTATCTATCTATCTGTGCCTATATATGTAGTGCATTTTGTAACTCCACATTAGTGCATGTGTGTGTGCGTCACAGCTGGTTGAAAAATCTGTTACATCCGTGTGTTATAAGAGTTGAAGTGGTTAAAAGTGTGTCAGTTTTATAGCCTACAGCTCAGTGAGGCAACACACGACTGCAGCCAAAAGCTGAGTGGGTTGTGTGTGTGTGTGTGTGTGTGGGAGGGGGTTTCTGCGACTGTGAAAGCCTGACATGCCTTCATGATGCTGTGTTCAGCCTGTGGGCTGTGGTTGGTGGACAGCAGGATCAGGTGACCTGCTGGGCTAAATCGGTCGCCCCAGCAGACAGCTTGAGGAGTTGGGAGAGTCGGAGGTGCAGGGTTAAGAGCTTTTCTACACGATCAAAGTGTTACGACACACAAATCACTTCGGTACGGCTAACAGGGGAAGTTCTGTGTGAGCTGAGGTCCTAAAAAAGCCAAAGAATCAAATACAACAAGTTAAAGCTGCCATAAACAAGATTATGTAATGATAATGCACATATTTAAATCAGAGTGATCTCTTCTTTCTACAGAGTTTGCAGTTTCACCTTTTTTGCTGAGATGGAATGTTGGTGTTGTTGTTGACAGTGGGTGTATTAAAGGTGATGTAACATGTTTTTTTTCTCTTAGAATTTGATGGTGTAATGTAGAAGGCAGTGTGTGTTGCAATGCTGCAAAGTTAGAGTTGCATCCAGTAAGACAAACCCTCAGGCTAACATGTTGTTCATGAACTTGAGTAACATGTAATATATAAATATAATGTTAATTTACCAGACTGAAGCACCAATATTCATCACATTCATAGTGTAAATATGTACTTTCCACCAGGGGGCGCCAAACTGCAAAGCTTTCTGATGCCAGCTCAGTCATTTGTTTTGGATGCTTGAGAGTTTAACTTTTTCTTTTGCTGGCACTTGAAATTGAAGTTCGTGATTGATGATGATGAAGTCAACTCCTTGTCCTTTTTGGTGAAATTGTTTTTTTCATCTTTTTCTTATATAATCATGTTATCTGTAATCCCCTTGGTTACATTAATCAAGCAAAGTGGGTCTTTTTCTCTATATATATTCACAATGACTCTATTTGGGCTTCAGTAACTGTAGATTGGTCATTGGATGGACGTCATGATCATCGTCTTATGTACTGATTACTTATCACTGCCTCCACTTAACCTGCACTGCCTGTTAGAATGTGTTGCTGCTGCGCTAAATCTGTCCCCAGCTGAGGGCTGCTAAAGGCTGCTGAGGGCTGCAGGCCTCATGTCGTATGTAGCGGTGGAATTACACGTTGGGGGGTTTGTTTAAATTTAACAAGGTGGGTTGTGGGTTGTGGGTTGATGGCGGTGTAGGTTTCCTTCTACTTCACCTGGAATCCTGTCATTCAGCAGGCAGGAAGCTTGTCAGTATTTCTACTCGGAACTAAGAACACTTCATGCTGCAGCAGGAAATGTTCCACATTGACGATGACTCACCATGATGAAGACTTATAGACCTTATTTGGCAAAGTGAACAGTAAATTCTATGATAACTGGACTGAGCAGAGACACACAACCTGTAAAAACAGAATGACTCATCTGTACCATCAAACCCCTCTCTCTCTTTGGAGACACAGTTACTGTTAAACTGTGTAGCAGACAGCAGCCATCATTCCTCTTCCCCTTGTAACAGAACAGGTGGTATGAGTGTAAAATACCGACCGTTATTGTTGCCTTTCATTGACACATAAACCCCAGAGCTGTGTGCCAAGGGTTAAAATGGTCGAACGCATTCAATGAGCAGCTGCAAAATGTAGATTGTCAACTATGCAAACAAGACGATCCGGGTAGTAAAACTCCTAATACTGCATCTAGGCTAAAGGCAAAAGGCAGATGAGGCCTAAGAACGCATGCAGCTGAAGGTCTAATGTTAGGAGATTTACTACAATCAGTTAGCGCAATGTATGTCTGTCAATATGGATGAAGACTCCTACGTTACTGAAGGTCACACGTGTGATTTAGTGGGTCAGTGAGGCAACACACACACACACACACACACACACACACACACACACCAACAAGGACGCAGGAAACAGAGGAGAGATGGACTGTCTGACATACTGAGCCGATACTGAAGTAGCAGACTGGTTCAATCAAACTAGCATGAAGGGATAATGAGAGAATTTAAAAACAATTGTTCTAAATATTATGTCGGAAATAAATGACAAATTACAGATAGAAATTATCTAAATGTCTAAAATCTAAATCTAAAAAATTCCTTAGCTGCTACATAAAATTGGCACAAACTTGGCAATGATAGAAAATGTTTGTTATTATGAATCAAATCTGCTCTCTGCTTCAGTTTCGTTGTGTCACCTCAGAAACACCTTCAGTCTGGATGTTGTCAGTAGCCAGTAGCTCTTTAATGGACTTATACTGTCACTGGTACAAACCTGTTGCTTATGTAACAGAGACAGTTGATCTGATGGGATCAGCAGCAGCTGTTGCTGTAACAACAATAGGCTTCAGCACAGATACACACTTAATACACAGACATGCACACACCTGTTGGGGTGATTATCAGAGGGGGAAACAGGATGTACACATGGATGTTGGACACGCTGCTGCTATTTTTCCCTGAGCTGTGATCCTCTATAACCATTCTAAAGGAACGCAGGTTGATTCTCGATCCGTTGATGCTCTGATCCCTGAATCCTACCTTCATCACATAACACAGGCAGGCAGACACACTGAGCTCTGAGGTGAAGGAGACTCTCTGCTCCTCCTCTGGGTGTCTTGTTGTGCGGCCGACTCTTGTTAATGGAGACAGAGAGATTTATCTCAGGCCACAGAGACTCTGCTCAGCTCAGTAGGTGACAGAGTTTAATTTAGCCTGGAAACTTGAACCTCAGCCTCCTCTGTCAGCTCCTTCTCTGGGCCCGGGACAGAAGCTGGGGGTGTTGATGAAACACTCCATTAAACTTCAATTAACCCATTAAAGCCCACTAGTCAGAATCAAGACCATAATAGAGTTTTGTATTAGGAAACAGGTGTTGATGCGTTTGTCACTAAATTTGAAAATGTAATGTTTTAAATGAACAATTTCATATACAACAATACACAATGTATAAAACAGCTGAGAATGCAGACATGATCACCCCATCATTTGATTCATGTTATCTGTAAAATACTGCAAAGTCTCTACTGTTTATTTATATCATGCTTACATAATCCATATATTTTCTAACTGTCAACTCAGAATATGAATCTGCCATAATGTCTTAGCCACATCTGAACACAAGGAACCACAAACGCCAACTGTCGGCTCAGTTTGGCTTTAGATTTACATTAAGTCACAGTGGACAGAATCAATTACCAGCATAGGTCCTGATGTTGTGTTTTGTGGTTTTGAGCACTTCATCTTGTTTGGCGTTCGTACTAAGGCCTGAAAACCTCACAGTTGCTGTTTGGATAATTAGTTTAGGAGCTTTACATTAGCACGGCCGCTGCAGAAAGTGCACCAGTGCTCATTTCTACATGTGTGTGTTTGTGCACGTGGTCATGCTGTGGTTACATGAGGAGGAGGAGGAGGAGGAGGAGGTGATGGGGTTCACTGTCTGTCAAACGTGACAAACTCACGGCTGAACATGTGTTTTTGTGTGATTCTTGTATATGTTCACAAGGAATTCTTCTTCATCACAAACCCCTATTTTTAAAGTATTCCTACTCTTTGTGCAGACGTTTCTGGATCATGAGCTCCTCTCCAACTCTCTGTCACCAAATCAGGTTTAGGCTGATTTTTCACCAGGATGTCCCACTGTCAAAACATGCAGATTCAGCTCCTTTTGTAGGAGGAAGGAGGAAGGAGGAAGGAGGAAGGAGGAAGGAGCAGCCTGTGGTGACAGCAGCGCCTGCAGGCAGGGGAGCATTTTACTGCTGCATATACTGCATTTATATATAGAACTATAAATACACAATGGACAGGTGTGTTATTGTTGCTGATCAGCATGTGGGAACTACTGAAATCTGAACTGAAGTCATTAAAGAGCAATCTCTCAGCATCTCCCCCTCCCGTTGTCCAGGTGGGGTGAGGCATCACATAGAGAAGGAAAACGTTCAGCAGTTCCTCAGGAGCAATGCCTTGCTAAAGGGCAGAGCGAGAGTAATAGCTGGGGTGAATCAGAATGTAACATACCGTATGTAACATACTGCTTCTGTCTTTGTAGAGCGGAAAACAACGCCTGAAACATGGCACAGTAAGTCTCTCACACACACACACACACACACACAAGAAATAAGAAAATAGCTGTAAGGAAAACATATCTGATCTAATCATCTCTGTGTGTGTGACTGTGTGTAGCATCCAGAGTGTGCAGAAGAAGACCAGCACCATGTCCTTGACCATCTCCTCCTCCTCCTCTTCCTCCCGTGAGCTCTCCTCCTGCTCCTCCGCCTCCTCCTCCTCCTCCTCCACCCTGCTTGCCCAGAGACACTCCAGCCTGGTGCAGCCGCTCTGTGTCAGCCCTCAACAGGTAGGTCAATGAAATCAAACTACATTACAACAGTTCAGAGCAGAATTCCATGAAATGAATGATGACAGCGTCTCTATTTTTCTATTCCAGACTCAGAGTCCCCTGTACACTCAAACATATTCAGGCAGTGGAGTGGCCCCGACCTTTGTTAAGGTAAATGCATCTATGTTTGTAGAATAAAGAATTAGAAATGATAAAACACTAATTTTTCAATTCTTAAGCACAACTATTGAATGATTAAAATTTAGTGTCATATTGTTTCTCCTCCATCTCTCTTTCTCTCCTTCCTCACTGCCTGACTATCATCATCCTCATCTTCATCTACTGTCCCAGTGTCTCCACGATGTGTCCACAGTGAAGGGTCAGCTGGTGGTGCTGGAGTGTCGTCTGAGGGGAACGCCGCCCCTGCAGGTCATTTGGTACAGAGAAGACGAGCAAGTCCTGGACTCGGATGATTTTAGGATACTGCGAAAGAGTAAGTGTGTGTGTGTGTGTGTGTGTGTGTGTGTGTGTGTGTGTGTGTGTGTGTCTGTGTCTGTGTCTGTGTGTGTGTCTGTGTGTTTATGTGTCTGTGTGCGGAATGTGATCTCTAAAATAAATGTCTAATATGTAAAACTCAGCCTCTGCTCTCATGTCTTCTTCTTCCCAGAGGCCAGCTCTGCTTCGGTGCCAGGTGAGTGCAGCGTGTGTACAACCAGCAAGGGAGACACTTGGGGATATCAGCTCTACTACAAATAAGAATGTTTGTGTAAAATAAATGAAATTGGTTGCCTATGATATCAGAATAATAAAGTAAACCTAAACCACTGGTACATAGAGTATGATAGAGTATATTAGAAGTATTGTATGCAGGCTGTATGTTTTTGTTCTGTCCAGCCTTTACATATAGAAATTGGTCACATTCAGTCCATCTACAGATTTTGTAATCACACCATCCAAATGAATTACCATATTAAAACAGATTTATTGAAGGCGAGCAACAGCGTGAGGTTAAGAATCACACACTAGAAACACACTACTGGCTCCCAATGGATGTGAGACTTAACTGCTCGGTTTCAGTACGCAGGGCTCATGTTGCTCAGAAACAGTTTAATATCAAAAGATCACACGGATATGACAGACCAGTGTACAAACTGGGCCGGTGCATTAGATTTTTACTTTTGTCCTTCTTAACTTCACTGATGTGCACATTTTGGTGAATTCCACATCATTATGTTTCCCCCTGCAGAGGAGTTGTGCACGCTGGTGATTACAGAGGCTTTTCCAGAAGATTCAGGTCTGTTTAAATGTGTGGCCCTCAATTCTTTTGGCACGGTCTCCTGCTCAGCCATTCTGGAAGTTTATGAAGGTAAGTCACTGTATCAGTCCATACACTGTATCAATCAGTCTTCCATAAACCTCTACAGATTACATCATGCTTTGCTCTCACCTCCATGTAGACCTGGAGGAGCAGCTGGAGATGGAGGCCGTTCACCAGCAGGAAGCCATTTCTCTCATGCAGGAAAGTGAGGCGGCGTATGTTTCTGTCCAGGCGTCCTCCTCTACAAACAACAGCGAGGAGTTCCCCACCGACTCCATGAGCCTCCCCCCTCCTGAATGGCCTGAGAGCCCCCTGGAAGACTCTGACATCCCCGACATTGCAGAGTGAGTAGATATAGCCGCATAAATAAACTGCTGTAGTTCTCACTTATGTCCAGAGGAGGCCAGTATTGTGCTACTTTCAAATGTCAAGTTTGGCAATTTCTTTCGTTCTGTTGATAAGTAGTTTGGAAAATAGTCTAAAATACGTATTATCCGCAGAATGATATTGATTAAGTATATCTGATTATTGCAAACCATACATAGATATGGAAGTAATTTAGCTTTGTTATCATGATAATTATAATAGGGTTTCCTTTGATCTTCTGTATGTAGATATATTATTAGTAGACACATAATGGTGGATGTACTGTATGTTCTTGAGTGTCCTTCTAGTATGATGTATTATTGTGACTATTTTTGCTTCAAAACGTTGTTATGTACGTTGGTGACGTCCAAACAAAATGCGTCATCTGTTTCTCACACCGCTGATATTCATTCAATCCCTCGTATTCGTTCGTATGCATCAGCTACCGGTTTGACTCGGGAGCGGAAACATCCACTACTCCACCCTGCAGTGCTTATACGGGGAGGGGTAACGGGATTTTAGATTCCAAGCTAAATGATGCCGATGTGGTGACAAGAGCGCGCTATGTGAAAAAAATAAAATAAATCAACCAATCAGCTGCGAGCTGTGCGGTCACGACTCCGCGCGTGCCCATCTTGTGCGCGCGCATTGTCACCTGTTGCGGTCAGCGCCTTCAGTCTCCTCTGAGCTGCGGCGAACCTTCATCACTAAGCTAACCGCGCTGAAAGATTCTGGATAGTTCTGTTGCGTAGAAACGTTTATAAAGGTAAGAAAGTATCCTCTCTGTTTGAGTTAAAGTGACGACAAACATTTTCTAACCTGCCGGGAACTTTGGGGAACAAAATTGTGCAGCCGCAACTTAAACCGCTGTGTGTTTGAAGCCTGACCGAAATCTGACAGAACGTCGCTACATGTGTTCTTTGTTTCTCTAATTAAAGCAACATAATAACAGAACTTAATGGACAATTTCGCCCTTAAAAGGTCGAACTATATTTAGAGCGCATGGAAAGTGGACGTAAGTCTATTTTGGGGTTCGGTACTCTTACAAACAGGCTCGCATAATATAATTGGGCTTTATTTGGTATTTCTGGAACCAAATCATAGCAGAAAAGTGACTTATTATCTCTTTAATGTCCCCTTTTAGTTTGGCTCATATTCACTGAGGTCTCCTTATTATTGCTATCTGTGAAGATAACGGATGAAATAATAATAAAGTGCCTCCCTCTTCACTCCTCTGCATGCCAGGAGTCTAAACTGGTCCATGAGCTCATCAGTAATGTGCCCTGCTCCAAGGTTCCGTGTCCTTCACACTCAACCCGCTGCAGGCACAAGGCTTATTGTTCAATGTTAAATATTGTTATAATTCTAATATGAGTTGCCCATAGCAGTAATTCTCCCCCAGTAATTCAACATCAATACAGAAACAAAACAATGCAGATGTGTGGAGATTCTGTTATTGTCCCAAAGTAATTTATTAGTATTCATGTTTTTAAAGTTGAATGATGTGTTTATTCTGTGAGGGTTCTTCTAACTCCAGAGCACATTATATTGCAGGAGTTTGGTGGCTTGTTGGTGTTGTCATTGTCATGTTTTGGTTTGCAGCTCTGCAGCCTCAGATGTGGTTATTATTGTTTGGTGTTGTGATGCAGACTGCAGAGAGGTGCTGTCTAAATCAGCCTCACCTTGACTAATGATGTGGATAATGAGCTGAAGGTACTGTATGAATGTTAAAGTGGAACAATGCAGTCAACTCTAAGCTTTTAAAACAAAACAATACAACATTACTTAATTTATATGTAAAACAATGCTGCCACTCCTGCTGAAATCACAGCTAAATATTAATTAAAATGTAATGAAACACTCCCTGGTTAGGATAAAGCTATTATTGACTTTGTTGGTTGTTATTTAATACAGTAGTGATATCTTCTTTGGTTTGATTTGTCAGTTTTCCCATTTATATTTTAGGTCTGTACCTTTAACGTGATACTGTGGTTCCCTCTCACCAGTGTGGTGCCAGAGGAGTTTGCCTGTGTAGAATGTGTCCAGCACCATGATCTCATCTGTAATATGAAGTCTGTGTCCTTCACCCCCTCCTGCAGTGACGCTGTGGGTTTTGGTTTTTAAGGTCAAGCTGAAGTTCTCCTTTGCTGCCTCACGAACTTACGCACTGAACTTTGCACTGTCCTGTATTTCCCATAATGCATTTCGGAAACCATCAGAGCTGTTCTTTTTAATTCTGATTCCCTTGATTTTGGAGGTGATCAACATGCTAACATCACACAGACAGGACCCGGTCTTGCAAGGGATTCAAACCCAGGACCTTACTGTGAAGCAACAGTAAAGCTGATCCACCTCGCCCCCCAGTCTGAACCCCCAAATCTGTGACTAACCCAGCATTGATATTGTCATTCCTCTATCATTAGTCATGGAATGGACTTACAACACTCCTACCCATAATACCATGCAGTCTGTGTCCTCATGGTGTGTATGTGTGTGTGTTTGAAAGGGATCAGATCACCAGTAGAGCATCTGCACCTGCCATCTGATGTCGGGATTCCAAGACCGATATAGTTCTGCATAGATAATCACACACAAACACACCAACATGTCACCATTATCATGCACGCACATCACACACACACACACACTACACAACCACTACACAAAAAGTCATGCTGCCAAACACACTAATCCACTGGGAACATTCTGACAGTGGTGATATGAGACCTGATGCCCGTGTGGCTGTGCTGGGTACTGCAGGACAGAGTGTAACCACACAGGGCCTCACTGTGGTTTGAGTCAGAGAGTCTTTAGAGGAGTAAGAAAGAGTAGATGTGCTTGTTAAAAGACTTTTGTGGAACTGTGGGCTTCACATCAACCAACCAGCTGGAGAAACAAAGCAAAGTAAACAAAAACATTACAGCACAAACCCTCATTTGTTGAGATTCTGCTTAGGTCAGTTAATGTAGAATTGTATCTATTTATTTATCTATTTATTTATTTATTTATTTATTTATTTATTTATAGGAGCAATCTGTGGTCTTAATTGACTAAACTGTTTGTGATGATAGCAGTTACAGTTTTTCATCTAATCACTGTCTTCTAGATGGGTTAATAGTTCAAGAATGTAATGTTGTGGCATCTTAAAGTTCACAATATTTAGTTTGTTGTAGTTATTCTTAGTTCATGTTTGTGTTGACTGGAGTGTCATTAAGTACTAAAGTAGCCCAGTGTGGTTACTGTGCTGGCTGCTACTCTCCTCACTCTGGCATTAGCAGCACAGATGCATTAGGAACTTAGCATCATTTCACAGAATGTTGGTAATTAATGTGCATTTTTCATGGAGAAAAAAAAAGAATATCAATTTTAGACTCTTTTCATTCAGACAAGCTGTTACTTGATAGTCAGTTTAACATTCTAGGTCAGCATACCAACACTGACCAAAGGTGCATTGTGCCCTCATGAGACTGTGTGTGTGTGTGTGTGTGTGTGTGAGAGAGAGAGAGGGAGAGGGAGAGAGAAAAACGTTGAAAAACTAACTGTGAGAGTGAAGAGACTCTCTGCTATTGTCATTATTCTGCTGCGTAGCCCAGACTACGTGGTAGCCATGGGAACAACATTCTTTCCTACTAAAAAAGAGGACCAGCCAAGCTTGGTATTACAGGAAGTAAACAACCTAAGTGGGCTGAAATCAGAGCAGAACCATAGATCTCTGTTACTCTCATCAGTCGGTCCCTGTGCTGCCCTGGCGGTGGAACTTGTGCCGATGTTGTTGTTGGAGGAACCTGAGAGTTTTGGCAGCCATTGTCTTTGAAACCAGTCATCATAAAGACCCTGAATCAGCCAAACAAAAGGATGGTTAGGTAGTCTGGAGTGGGGTATATTTGTTTTTCTTGGATCTATTTTTGGAGTTTTGGAGTTGCTGATGTTCTTGGTTGTAACGTCTGAGATTGGCTTGAGTTCATATGTTTGAAGCTTTGCTGGGATGTCTGTGTTCCTCAGTTTCTCAGAGCCTCAGTCACTCAACCACTCCTCTGAAGAGCCCTTTGGTCGCAGCGAGGAGGAGAGCGCTCTGAGCTGGGAGGACCAGAGGTCACCAGAGGTCACGGTTGTAGCCTGTACACCCAGCCCTCCTCTGCCCTCTCCTCCACCTCCAGCACAAGTTGAAGAGAAAGCGCCAGCACCCAAACTGTTCACCCCAAGCAAGATCAGCTTCAGTGTAAGTGTTGTATCCTTGTGTGTGTGAGTCTATAGGAGCATCCTTGACACACACAACTTTCCAACTTGGCAGGTAGAAATGTCTTCTTTATTTCTCTGGATGTTCTTCCTCCTCTCCCCCTCAGTCCCCCCCTCCGGGAGGGAACAGCATGAATCTGTCGGACCTCCCTTCCTACACTCCCGGCACTTTCCCTCCCAGTGCCTTCAACTATGAGCGGCCCAGACACTTCATTCAGTCCCAGGCGGCCTTCCAGGCTCCCAGCTATGAAAGTGTTCTGAGGGAAGCCCAGCAGAGCCAGATGGAGAACCAGAACAGCTCCACACAGAGCCTCAACAGTCCCCAGAATAACCCGGTTGTCATGGAGACATTGGGTCAAACTAAAGTAACACAGAGTCAGTCTTTCTCTCAAAGTCAGTCAGTGTCTCAGTCCTTGTCTCAGACTCAGTCACAGTTTCATTCACTGAGCTTGAACCAGGCCCAGTCTGTCACCCAGGCCCAAGTCCAGGCCCAGGCTCAGGCTAACGGAACGAACAAGTCCTCTCCCTCTTCATCCAGTGTCAGCTCTCCCATCTCCACTCCTGCTTCCTCCACTGTGCCTCCTCTTTCCTCCCCCTCCTCTTTGCTCACCTCCTCCATCGCCATCTCCTCTGCCTCCTCTGCCTCCTCCTCCATCCAAGCTACCTCATCCCCCCTCCCCCGCACCACCATGCGCTCCACCATCACCCTCACCCCCAGCGTCCCCAGTGCCACCGGCCTCGGCAGCGCCACCCTGCCAGCCAACCAGGACTCCATTTCTGCCCCGGCTGCATACCTCTGCTCTGTTCTGCCCTCTCCTTCCTCCTTCTCCCCTTTCTCACCCTCCAAACTCTCCCCCAACTCCAAACTGCCCAACCTGGTCTCCCCTTCCCGCTCCCCGCTCTCCCCCTCCCGCTCCCCTCTCTCCCCCGCCAGTCCTGTCTCCCCCACTGTGGCCTCTTCCTCTCCTTCATCCTTCCCTCAGCACTTTCTCCCAGTGTCCCCCTCTTCCTCCTTCCCTCATCCCCAGCCCAACCCGCCCAACGGTCGGAACAATGAGCCACCAGCTGTGGTCTCAATGCCTGCCAGTTACAAGGGGACACCTAACATGTGAGTTCCTATCTGTATGCTCACGTTACACACACACACACACACACTTACACAATGGAAGATATATGTAGTTACACAAAGTTGATGGTGTCTCTCTTTCTCCCCGTCTGTCCCAGTCTTCCTAAGCCCATGCTAAAGAAGTCTGTAGCTCCTCCTCCTCCTCGCCCTTCGTCCTCTCGCTCCACAGACGGAGACATACAAGGATCCAAAGATGCACTCATCCAGGATCTGGAAAAGAAGCTACGCTCAAAGGAGTCCAGGAGGAGAACCAGCCAGGTACCGGGCTTTATCCAGGCTGATCCAGGGAGACCCCTCAGAACGTTATGACTTCATTAACTGGAGTAGAACATGTTGGACCACAAGTAGTTCTCCTTCTGATGGTGAAGCGGGCGTCACACATCTAGAAACCTGACATTGTTATGAAAGTAAATAAAGTATAGAGCTGATATGTGATTCTGTTATGACTGGACCGGCCTTTGACCTGAATCTGAACCAAATGTATTCATATCATAAACACACCTGCTTCTGCATCTTGACTGTTAAATAAGCAGTCAAGTGTGTGTTTGTTTATAATATGAATACACAGTTGACCAAGAAGAAGCTTTCATTGTTGCACTTCCCGTTTGCATTCATTCAGCCGGATGCAAAAAGCTGTGAACATGATGAAGCATGTGTGTGTGTCAGACCCATACTGAGTTTACTGCATATGCCTCCTTTCTGATAGAAACTATCCTATGAAGAGCGCATGGCTCGACGGCTCCTGGGTCCAGATAATGCCAACTATATGTTTGACCAAGACAATGTGTCAGATTTACAACTAGAACAGGTACGATACTTAAGTTTCATCAGACCCGACCAAATTTATACTCAGAACCCTTCGTAGTTGACATTTCTAACAATATGCCTCCATATTGTTCTGGCGGTCATTGCAGGCCCCCTTTTTGTTTTGGCTTTGGTCCCAAACCCATTAGCGTTCATGTTTGTATGAAGTGAGGAGCACATTATCAGCGGGCGCAGGTTGAATGGGAGCAGGAGGAGGCGTTGTTCCCCTCTCAGGGCCTCTGCTCCCTCCGAGCTCTCAAAGCCCGCCTGGATAATGAGCTGCCTCACCACTGAGCCGCCTCATGCTGCCGTTTCCAACAAACCCCTTTACTCACAGGGCTTTGCACCGTCTATTCTGTTCCTGTCTGTCACTAACACACACACACACACACAGTCCCCATACATAACACACACACATACACACACACACACACTTCCTCCTGCCAACAAGGTTTGTTGGCTGCTATATTTATCCTGCTTTCTGAGAACGTGTCATCTTTCATTTGTGACACCGGGACCATTGTGTCCACATACACTCACTCACACACACACACACACACACACACACACACACACACACACACACACACACACACGTACACACACGTACACACACGTACACACACACACACACACACACACACACACACACACACACACACACACACACGTACACACACAGAGGCTGAATACTGTAGTCCAGTCCGTCCCTGGCATTTTGTCAGTTGAACAGTGCTGTTGGTTTCCTTTATCTCTGCTGTAAGATACAAACACACCCACACACACACCCACACACACACACACACACACACACACACACACACACACACACACTGCTTATTGAGCCGGGCTTTGTTTTTCTGTTGCAGCCAGAGTCACCAGAGGGAAAACACACAGGTGGACTATGGTGAATATAAATCCTTCTGTTTCTGCCTGTTTGTATGTTTGAAAGAGTAAACATACAGGAACCAATCAGGACTCAGAGTTCATATGTTTGCATGTTTGTTGTGGTTTGTAAATGGACTCGGTTCTGAGTTCTGACTAAATCCTCTCTGTCCTCTCTCCGGTAGGGGGAAGCACCATGTAGGCACAGATGAGAGAGGGAATGAAGGCTCAGCCATCCAGGAGAAATGTTACGCTCCTCGCTTCCTGCAGATCCCCGCTGACCTCACTGTGGAGGAAGGACGCTTCTGTAGGATTGACTTCAAGGTGGAACACTCACAAGGAGAAACATACAAATGAATACACATCATAAAATACACACACATATTAGATCCAGACCTCCTTGTGTTTCAGGTCGGAGGTCTCCCCACTCCAGACGTCTGCTGGTACCTGGATGGGAAAGCCATCCGCCCAGACGACTACCATAAGATGTTGGTGTGTGAGAAAGGCTTACACTCCTTCATCATAGAGATTGTCACAGTGCACCATGCGGGCGTGTACGAGTGTGTGGCCAGGAACCGTGCCGGGGAGAGCAGGTTCACCATGAAACTAGATGTAATAGGTAAAGATAACGAGCCTTTCATCATCTGGCTTGTTACAAGTGTCTGCAGGAGGTTTGTGTTCCATCAACCTCTGCTTCCTCTCCACAGCTCAGGAGGTTCTTCGTCCTCCAACCTTCGTCCAAAAGATGTTGAACTCCCGAGCACTAGAGGGCGACACTGTGCGGTTAGAGTGTAAAGTGGACGCCTCCCCTCCTCCACAGCTCTTCTGGAAGAAGGACAAAGACATGCTCCGCATCGACCCCAGCAGAATGAGGTGGGGAACTTAAAGAGCAACCAAAGAGCCAAGTACATGTCCTTAAGGGCTGTCAATCATGTTGTTGTTGTTGATTCATTCATATTCAGTCTTTGTAAAGGTGTTTCCTCACGACAGGAGACGACTGTGTGCCTAACATTTTCTTCTGTGTTTCCCTCCTCAGTCTGTACCAGGACGGCTCAGGCAGGCAGTGCTTGTTGATAGAGAGGCTGATGAAGTCAGACGCCGGTTGGTACACACTCTCTGCCATCAATGAAGCAGGCATGTCCACGTGCAACGCCAGACTGGATGTAGGCAGTAAGTCTCTTTATGTTCTGAACAGCTCGTATGAGTCGACCTGCTCGTCACCATAGTAGCCCCGCTTGTAAAACTCAAGTGGCAGATGGCGAACGCTCTGCTCTGTGCGCTAGAGTGACTCCAGCTCCTGTTAACCTGGAACTCAGCTCCAGGTTATCAAGGGGAAACATGAAGCACAGATGAGGCATGGCTCTGTTCAGCTCATCTAAAGAATACTGAATAATTACCCAGTCAGAGCCACGGCTATAGAACCCCTCCACCGGTGAGAGTGGGCTAACTAAAAGCCACGAGGCTATAAGGTTTCACTCCATCTCATAACACGCCATCTGCTCCACGGAGGGCGAGCGCAGTGAAAGGACCCACACACACACAACTCCCGCTTCCTCTCTTACACTCCGCCTGTATTACTTACCTGAAAGTGATACAGAGTTAGAGCTCAGCCTGCTTCATCTTAAACCAGGGCCAGACACATTAGTTGATCAGGCCCTCACCCCCTCACTCAGACCCTCACTCCCTCACTCAGGACCTCACTCCCTCACTCAGACCCTCACTCCCTCACTCAGGCCCTCACTCCCTCAGTCAGGCCCTCACTCCCTCACTCAGACCCTCACTCCCTCACTCAGGCCCTCACCCCCTCACTCAGGACCTCACTCCCTCACTCAGGACCTCACTCCCTCACTCAGGACCTCACTCCCTCACTCAGACCCTCACTCCCTCACTCAGACCCTCACTCCCTCACTCAGCCCCTCACTCCCTCACTCAGCCCCTCACTCCCTCACTCAGGACCTCACTCCCTCACTCAGACCCTCACTCAGGACCTCATTCCCTCACTCAGACCCTCACTCCCTCACTCCCTCACTCAGCCCCTCACTCCCTCTCTCAGACCCTCACTCAGGCCCTCACTCCCTCACTCAGGCCCTCACTCCCTCACTCAGACCCTCACTCCCTCACTCAGACCCTCACTCCCTCACTCAGACCCTCACTTCCTCACTCAGACCCTCACTCCCTCACTCAGACCCTGACTTCCTCACTCAGGCCCTCACTCCCTCACTCAGGACCTCACTCAGGACCTCACTCCCTCACTCAGGCCCTCACTCCCTCACTCAGACCCTCACTTCCTCACTCAGGCCCTCACTCCCTCACTCAGGACCTCACTCAGGACCTCACTCCCTCACTCAGACCCTCACTCCCTCACTCAGACCCTCACTCCCTCACTCAGCCCCTCACTCAGGCCCTCACTCCCTCACTCAGACCCTCACTTCCTCACTCAGGCCCTCACTCCCTCACTCAGGACCTCACTCAGGACCTCACTCATTCACTCAGGACCTCACTCAGACCCTCACTCAGACCCTCACTCAGACCCTCACTCCCTCACTCAGGACCTCACTCCCTCACTCAGAACCTCACTCCCTCACTCAGGACCTCACTCCCTCACTCAGGTCCTCACTCCCTCACTCAGGTCCTTACTCCTTCACTCTATAAATAGGTGAGCACTTGTTACTCTACAACTCTACTGCACCTTTAACTTCAGACTTCATTGTGCCTAACGCTTTGCTCATTGTCTCTACAAATCCATCTCGCTTCCATATCTCCCTCCCTCCCAGCCAGACTGAGCTGGAGCGGCAGGGCAGAGGTTATTTTCAGACACCTGGCATGACAGGAATGTTTGCACTCAGTGTGTCCACCAGTCAAAGCTGTTGCTGCAGTTGGTGGCACTAGTAGGAATATTTATATTGTCTTCACATAAGCAGGACATCAGCTGATCTATAAAGTGTAACTATAAAGTTCAACCATAAAACATGAATGAGCGATGATGTTTAGACAATTGGATTACAAGCAATATCTCTTTAAGTGTATTTAAATCTATGACCCCACCTTGTCCCCCCTTCCCAGGTCGTGCAGCCCCAGCAGCCATGAAAACAGCGCCCCCTGGCTCAAAGACATTGAAACTGCTGTCCTCTCTCAGCCACATGCCAGCTCTGAGCCCAGAGAGCCCGGCCCAGCACACTGCGCCGCTTTACGAGAGCGAAGAGCTCTAAACCCCCAACGGGCTCTTCAAGTAACCAACTGGAGAACTGGGCCGGGATACAGAACCGAACCGGAGCCCGTGTTAAGTGTTAGGGACGACTGTAACAGAGCAGAATCTACACTAACCCTACTGTGGATCAGGTCCCTAATTACGCGCCGCAGCAAACTGGCAGCCGTTTCATCTTAGAATCAGACCTGAAGCTCGTTCACGTCAGGTTTTGTCACATTTTTTAACCCATTCACTTGTGGTCTTTGCCAATATTTGTGTGCAAAGCTGTGATGCACAGTTTGAGCTGTGATCTTGTGAGTTTGTCAGGCTCAATGTGAAAAGAACACAATCTTTTTCCACTGTTTTGGAAAATGTGGATGGTTCTTCTTGTTGCTAAAAGAATCCTTTAGCTGTTCAGTGATGGAGCCACAGTGACTCACACAGTACCACAATGCATAACAACCTCACCAGAGCAGCACCTGCTAACTAGACACACTAGTTGCTATGTTTGAGTGCCTTCTTACTAAAAACAAGTCACGTTATTCACCTCTTAGTAATTGTACTGATGGAGGACGGTGGCTGCAGTGCTCCTGACCGTCTCGTCTTCATGTTTGCTGTCAGCACACACGCTGTACCTGGGTCTGGATACACAAAGCAGCTTAGCCTAACTACAAGTACCCATAATCCAACACTGCCTCTCACCAGACCCTCAACATCCATGAGGCGCTGCACTTTGATCCTGATCAATGTAACTTTCTCTCTCTCTCTCTCTCTCTCTCTCTCTCTCATCAAACACCCTCCCTGTTTATAGCTCCTAGTTAAGAGGATGAGTGTGTGTCTGAGTTACACCTGCTGATTCTGAGTCTGTGTGTCTATAAAGCTGCAATACGTCAGAATGGACAATCTGATTTTAGATCAATGACTCATCTCATCTTTAAAATATGCAATGTGCGTCACAGGAAGTTACTAATCAGATTTGCTGCTGTGCTGTAATATTACGTGTATTTAAAGTTGGTTTCTATTATACCGTGTACGTGAACAAAGCTATTTATTTGAACTGAAGTTATTTGACGTATGCAGTTGTCTTGACAACGGCATTGGAAGTGGAAGTGCCCCTCTGTAGGCCTGAAAGAGCTGCAAACAGAGGCGTATGTTAAGTTGGACAAATCACAAAGGGCTGCCAGGTAACAGGCTGTTATGGCTGTGGACAAAACTCATCCACTGTCAAAACAAACTGAGACAATCTGATTTTGTAGCTGAGATTTATGCATCATGAATTCTTTACACATATTGAAACATTGCTCTTTGTGTGCTGACCTGTGCCCAGATTTGTCAAACTGCCTTTGCTCCGACTGCCACAGCCTTTTAAAACGATCCACCAATAGGAGGCTCAGTTTGCCTTCTTACCTTGGAAACTCTTGTTATTTTCTCTCAGGTCCTAATTTCCCGATATCTTTGCATCTTTGCGTGCAAACGGAAAATCTGTCTGAAGCATTGGGGCCACTGTCCAGTTTACTCAGCAAGGAATCTGTTTTAA
This sequence comes from Genypterus blacodes, assembly GCF_046128005.1. Taxonomy (NCBI): domain Eukaryota; kingdom Metazoa; phylum Chordata; class Actinopteri; order Ophidiiformes; family Ophidiidae; genus Genypterus; species Genypterus blacodes. Next base: position 220,127 of record NW_027466837.1, read on the forward strand.
TGCGGCCACATGAATGCAGGAGGTGGTCAGAAAGTTGGAGCCCTTGTAGGAATGCAGCACTCGCTTACAATATGAAACAATGAAGTTTGTCAGCACTCGTGCCAGAACAGATCACTTTTTAAGATGTATTCATTTAGGTCTGCTGGTTTAGAGGATTGAACATGAACTTTTCTCCAGATTGGTTTTGGTAAGTCTGACTCTTTCTGTCAAGATTTTGAACTGCAGCTAGTAATGTGTGTAACTCGTTAAGTACTGTGTGTTGTGCACAATGATCTACATATTGCTGGATGAATGAGAAATAAAGTCTGTGTGACCTCTGCCTTGCTTCCTGCTGTGTATTTGATTAGTCTAATCTCGATCATTTTCTTCACCTCCTTTTCTGTTATTTATTCTCTCGTTCATTTTCTTCACCTCTTTTCACATTTTGGTATTCTCGTTCTTTTTCTTCACCTCCTTTTTATGATTAGCTATTCTCTCGTTCATTTTCTTTACCTTCTTTTTCTCAGTTTTCTATTCTCGACCTTTTTCTTCACCTTCCTTGATTATCTATTCTCTCGTTATATTTCTTCACCTCCTTTTTCTCAGTTTTCTATTCTCGTTCATTTTCACCTCCTTTTTCTCGATTATTCTATGGTTCATTTTCTTCACCTCCTTTTTCTCAATTCTCATTCTTTTTCTTTACCTCCCTTTTCCGTATTTTTCTATTCTCTCATTCTTTTTCTTCCCCTCCTTTTTCAGTTTTCTATTCTCTTGTTCTTTTTCTTCACCTCCTTTTTCTGAGTTTTCTATTTTCTTCACCTCCTTTTTCTCATTTTTTATAGAATAGAAGAAAATCAAAAAATATGAAGGTGAAGAAAATGAACGAGAGAAAAATGAGGTAGATAAAATGAGAATAGAAAATCAAAAAAATAAGAAAAAGGTGAGGAAAAATAACGATACAGAAAACAGAAAAAGGAGGTGAAGAAAATGAACCACAGAATAATCGAGAAAAGGGAGGTGAAGAAAGAACGAGAGAATAGGGTTAGAAAATGAACGAGAGAATAGAATATCTAAAACATGAGACAAAGGAGGTGAAGAAAAAGAATGAGAATAGAAAATTGAAAAAAGGGGGTGAAGAAAAAGATCGAGAACAAGAAAATGAGAAAAGGGGCGAAGAAAATGAAGAAGAGAATGACAAAGGTGAAGAAAATGAATAGAAGCTAGAAAAACAAGAAGAGCTTAAGTAAAGGAACGATAGAATGAGAAAACAAGGCAAAGAAACAAATGATAGAATAGAAAAAAGGTGAAAAAATAATGAGAAAAGAGAAAAGGAGAAAATGGAGGTGAAAAAGGAACGACAGAAAGGAACGTAGATTTGCCTTTCAAGTTTTATTAAAAACACAAACTGTGGACAATATCAAAACATGGCATACAGCTCTTCTGGCTATAACAGAACAAGTGTGTGTGTGTGTGTGTGTGTGCTGACTTACCCGCCTCTTCACACTGACAGTTCATACATTTATGTGCATAGAAAATATAAGCAAAGAAGAGAAAAATACAAAAGCAGAGCAGTTTGTTCAGATCAGGTTTGGAGTTTGGAGGCTCAGACAGCAACACTAAGCATGTAACCGGAGATTCTATGGAACACCAACAACATTTAGTACGTTTGAAGTATTAAACTGAAACCTCCTGGTGACTCGTTAAAATTTCAAAAGGAACCACGGTTTTATAAAGTTTAGACGGCTCACAATTCACGTGTTACAGCATCTGAAAACAAAATCAACATGACCAAGAACTCAGAGTCCACTGTTACAGACGAGGCCCTGACAAAAGGGAGATGAAGGTTGGAATAGTTTGGAGATTTTGAGATTCCAAAGCTCCTGGTGAACATCTGAACCGGCTGATATTAGACTGACGTGTCTCTACAGGCACTTTGACAGCTCCTAATATTGACGAGTCCTCTGGTATCATGATAATAACTAACTGTTAACTCGTTTACCTTTCAGTGAGCACCTTTACAAGAAATATGTTTGTCCAGTTTTACTCCAAACCTGCTGCGTCGGCTGAAACATCCTGGGGCCTACAGAGCGCACAGTTGGGATACTTGACATGCGCTCGGCCGGTGCCTGAAGTCCAAACACACAAATCTGATTGGTGTACAAACACATCACGTGAGGTGGAAACATGATGTCTGTGTGACGTGAGGCCGGGTCACGGTTTGATGAAGCAGGATGGACTGAGAGCAACCGCAGAGTTCCAGAGTCTGTTTGGTCCAGACGGATATTAAGTTCCTGGTGTATCTAACAACGAGGAGACAGGATGTTCTGAGATGGAAATGGAAACGTTGGTCAAATTTCAACATCACTCTCTTTGTCGTTGTCGTGGTCGCCATCGTAGAACTCATTGGCTGCCTCTGGCCTGAGGAAGTGACACCAACCACAGAGAGGAAGTTAGACCAGGCACAGATTTGGAGTGTTTCAGAAAATGGATATGCCTGTGTGTTTGTGTGTGTGTGTGTTGACCTGCTGTAGTTGTCCTCGGCCCCCCTCTCGTCCGGGTCGGGATCGTCTGTCCGCTCGTAGCTCAGCACGTCTGAGGGAACGTCGTGGATCTGAACACTCGGCGCATGGTTCAACATCTTCAGGTTTTCAAACACAGTCTGACGGATCTGCTCCAAGTACTGTGTGAACACGTACACACAGTTAGACTCATATGAACTCATCATCAGCAGACAATCTGTTCTTTAAAGTTGTATTTTGACACCAGGACACCGCTGAAGAGTGTGTGAGGAGGATTTACCTGTCTGGAGTTCTGGTTTTCTATCCTGGTGCTGACATCAGGATGCAGTGTGAAGTCTGGAGCAAAGTACTCAAAATACTCTAAAGAGGAAACACACAGAGGTTTGGCAGAATTAATAACAGGTTAAGTTCAGTAGTTCCTGGTCAAGCCGCATGAATAAATAACTCACGTGCACGTAGGTAGGTGCACTAACTCTCCACTAGATGGTGGTAAAGTCTAAAGATGCTGTGTGTTTATACGTGATGAATGCATCTTCACTGGGACCAATGAAAACATATATGTACTGTTTCATTGGAGCCATTTGGGTCATGACTCGACTTTAACAGACAAACAAAAGAAGGATCACAAAACAAAGAGAAGGAGAGAACGAAATCTAAACGTAAAGAACATTTAGAGTCTTACTCACCGCTGTAAGGCAGCTCGTCACTGATGGACTCATCCACCAGCAGAGACGTCTCAAAGGTCCTGCAGCACAAAGGAAAGAGATAAAACACAGGCAAGGGTTATTAAAGTGGATCAACTATAGAAACTCTAAAAAAGTAGTGTATAGGTGAACACAGTGAGTGATTGTGTACTGACCAGCAGCGAGCTACGTTCCTCACTGTGTATCCTCCTCCTCCCAGCACCAACAGAGGGATCTTAAAACTCTTTACAAACTCCACACACTCACTGCACCGCAAAGAACAAAGCACACACACACACAGACATCAACCACAGGAGGTCAAACACAAGAAGGTGACTGTGTGTCAAAATAAAGCTCAAATTTTACCGTCTCATACTAGACAAAACCTTAAGAAGCGATTCTGATTCAAGTCTAACTTCATGAAAACGAGGGGAGTCAGTCCTAAGCAGGTCTTTGTTTCTCCGCAGCTATAACTCAGGCTCACCCGTGTCCTCGTATGCTGAGGTTGAAGCAGCCCAGCCGGTCACAGCCCAGAGAATCGGCTCCACACTGAAAGGAGAATCAGCTATGAATATATGCGGTGCGTCGTTATAAATGAACTGTTCTTGTCGTTATTATTAAGAATGAAGGGAGCGTCATGGTTACAAGCTGACCTGTAGAACGATGCAGGTGGGCTGGTAGAAGTCCACCACCTGTTTAATGACGGGCTGGAACAGCTGCCTGTAGCCTGGAACACAAGAGGAAACCATGGTCAGATTGACAGCAGTCGCATGTGAGAGTCTCCCCGTCCACAAAGCAGGTAGGAAACAGGAGAGAGGAAGTGGACTCACTCTGGTCATCGATTCCGTCTCTGAGGGGAACGTTGAGGCAGTAGTAGCGACCGCTCTCTGCCCCGACCTCATACATGTCACCTACAGCAGACATGAACACACAGATACACACACAGGATCAAGAGTCTGACAGCAACCAAGGTAAAGATCAGACGGAACAAACAAACATTCTGAATCCGATCCTTCCTGCTCACCTGTTCCTGGGAAAAAGTAGTTCCCGTATTTGTGGAAGGATACGGTCATGACGCGGTCTGTCAGGTAAAAGGCTTCCTGCACGCCGTCGCCATGGTGAATGTCTATGTCGATGTACAGAACCCTTGGATGGTACCTGTAACACACACACACACACACACACACACACACACACACACACACACACACACACACACACACACACACACACACACACACACACACGGTTCTAAAAAGACACACACTGAGGCGGTACAGGATGAAGGAGTGTGTTGTGTGTTCCCTCTTACTTGAGCAGCTCTAGTATACTGATCACGATGTCATTCACGTAGCAAAACCCAGACGCCTGCAAACACACACATCACACACACATCAGCTCAGGCTACAGAAACAAACGCACCCACAACACAACACAGACACGCTGCTCTCACCTCAAACTTCTTGGCGTGATGCAAACCTCCAGCCCAGTTAATGGCGATGTCACAGATCTAAAAGGTCAAAGCACAAAATGACCAAGACCATAACGGATAGAGAGGGAGAAGAAGTGTGTGCGTGTGTGTTTGTGTTACCTTGTGGTTGAGTTGTGTTGCTCCCTGTAAAGACGCCCCCGTGTATCGCGAACAGAACTCAAAAAGACCTGGAAACACAGGACTACACACACACACACACACACACACACACACACACACACACACACACACACACACACACACACACACACACACACGTAAGTAAACAGCTCATACTTGAGTCCTTCCTAGCTTCGTCTCCATCCTGGTTCCTACCAGTCGTCTCCCACGTTGAAGGTGTTGAGGCTCTTGGTGAAGCCCTGCATGTTGTTGGGGCTGACCTTCTGCAGGAAGTCGATGTAGTCCTCAGAGTGGAAGCGACACATGTCGTGCTGAGAGGCCTTGTAAGGTTTAAACACCTAAACAGAGAGTAGATACGCTGTAGCAACAGAAGACTTTAACTCTTTAACGTCTGAAATACAAAGTGTCTGCTGCTCACCATCATCTTCTTATAGAGGCCATAGTGTAACACCAGACTGTGAGTCAGAGACAAACGGTGAGGCTTCATGGGATGACCAGCACCTGACAGAGACAGGGACAGAGAGAGACAGGTTAGAGTCTGTCCATAACAACCACTGGGACATCAGGCAGTAAAAATTAACCACCAGTAGAGCACAACAACACTTAGGAATAACATTAGTGTATATTTCAACAAGTTAGAGGGCAGATATTTCTAATATATAGTTACAATCATTCACTCATTAGTGACGTTAAGACACACTACTACTTGTATATTTAGAAAAAAGCTTTATCCCTTTTAATATATCATATTAATATCATTTGTGCAACGGAATAGCCGTTTTCCGTTGACTTACAACAACAGAATCAATGTGTTGCTTTTAGTGATTATGAGATATTAAATGTACAGTAAACACAGAGACTCTATGGTCGCTGTGTAGATGGATGGACATTGGTGCAGCGAGCGGAGCGCCGAGGAGCATAAACAAGACAAAACGCTCAAATATTGCAGCGCAGGGAAAATAAAGAATCACACAATAAACTCCGTGTTTATGTGTTTGTTGTGTCGCACTAATGAGCGAATAATGAGAAGAACCAAACAAAGCGCCTCTCCGGTGTATTAGCACACAGCTAGCGAGCTCATGCTAGCACCGGCTCCTCTGAAGGCCTGGCGGTGACCAAACTCACCGTAATGAAAGTTTCCCACGTCCGGGTCATAAAAGTATGAAGTTCTATTCGTCATTCTCAATTATGTCTAAGCTCCGTGTCTTCTCGTGAATTTGCGCTCCAAAGCCCGGCAGTTAACTTCAAAATTAGCAGGCAGCCGCCATAGTAAACAGGGTTGTTTTCGTCATCAACCTGTGACGGTAGCAGCGGAGAAGGGAGGGGTGTGCGCGCGACGGAGAGGGACGTTTAAATAAACGGAGTGAAAACAAATCGATAATATATAATAATCAATAATAGTGGTATTTTGATATGTTTTAGGGTGAGAAACGAGCCCAAGTAATCCAAAACAACCTTCATAAAGAAAATGGAGTCATATAGCAACTTCAGCCATGTTAAAGCAACACACTGTACATAAAGATGAGAGGGACCCGACTAATGACTGGGACTTCTTGCTTCACGTCCCAACTGAATCCGGATATGTAATTTTTATTTCATTCAAAAACACAAGTTGGGTTATTCACCTGTTTGTCCCATTGAACAAATACAACCAGATATGTTTGATTCTGATGTACTCTTTCACAAAAAGAACTCCCGGCTGAGCCAAAATCCAATAAATAAACAGAAAACACAAAATGTATGCATGTGAGACTCAAATCTATTCATTTGTATCCATGCATTAGTAAAATGTGAAGTGAGCTGGAACTCTCTAGTTATAGATTCAAACCTGGCTCCTGTTTAACAAAGGATTAATGTTTTAATCTGTTGATACTGACATCTGCTAACATCAGGCTGAGTAAATGAGATCCCATCATGCCTCAGCAGGTTTAATGATTCATTGAGAGAGCTTTTCATTTAGAACTAAGAAAAACACAATGATTCAACAAGGATCAGCAAATAGAGTGCATATGTTCTTCATCAAATCCCAATAGACAGGATAACAACACATTGGGATTTGTTATACTATACAAAAAGCTGACACAGAAACACATAAGTGGAGTGAGAAGGGGAACACTTTCAACCCTGAGTACGACTCCACAGAGGCTAAAACCTGGGAATCCCCACCAGTCTGCCAGAACTGAAGAAGAAGCCTTTTGTATGAGAGGTGAAACATCTTCAAGCCTTAAGCTGAACTTTTCTTCCATTGTGATAAGGAGGATCAGAAAGGATTCTTTGTTGCCTTTATGTCTCCTCTCCTTTGCTGCTTCTCCCTTCTGTTTTCTATTCCCTTCTTCCACTCTCCCTTTCTTCCTCTCTCTCTCTGGGTGTGACTGAAAGAGAGCGTGGCATAGATATGGCAGGACCAGATGTGCCCTAGAGGTCTGCCAGCACAACTTTACATTGATGGGGTCGTGTCCGCCTGCAGCGTCTATGTGTGCATGTCAAAAAAATGTGTGTTTGTGTGTACGTGCTCGTATAAATGTGTGTGTCTGTGTGTCTGTGTGTGACAGCTGATCCCTTGAGAGAAGTCTGACTGATTTATTGGAACAGCTCATCAAGCACACACACACACACTCACACACATGCATATTCACTCATATGAACTAACACTGAGTTCAGGCAATACAAAACCTTGATGTTTGGACCTAAACTTTAGGTCCAAACATTAAGGTTTTGTCTGCTAACCCTAAATGGACGACACAGACAACTCTATGCTCTCAGACCAACACACTAAAACCTTCAAATGCTAAACAGTACAAAATACAACAGATCATTTATCTGTACAGTACTCAATAACCTGTTGAGTGTGATGTATCTGACAGTTGTGTTCTCCTACAGTAATGCAGAGCTAAGTGCTTATTTTCATTTTACACGTACTTCACTTGATGTTGACAGCCTGTACTAATTGTCTTTGTCAGAGGTTTAAAGAATCAAAGTTCAGATTACAGAGCCAAAAACATCCCCAACACACTGGGAGCTGGCTGAATATGTTGGCTGACAAATTGTGTGTTAAGCATCATATCATAAAAACCCAGAGCCTGTCATGTTCAATTTACAGACTACAAGGATGAGAGGAGAAGAGAAGGTGAGCTAATGTGAAAATTGTGGGTTATTAGAGTGAATTAAACGTCAAAACAAGGCAGGTAGGACACATTAATTGCAGGTTTTGGATTACAATTAGGAAACAGATGATGTTTTATACAGGCACTGCTTCATAATGATGGAATGAATGTCAACATACACAAGATGAAATGATCTGTGACCTGGCTTTACAAACCTTGCACAGAGCAACGCCGCCTGATGTGTGTCAGCTTGTCGGCTTGTTTTGCTTTGGAATGTGTGGATGGATGTACATTTCTCTCTCTCTCTCTCTCTCTCTCTCTCTCTCTCTCTCTCTCTCTCTCTCTCTCTCTTCCTTCCTCTCCCTCTCTCGCCGCTGTCTGTTTGTCCGCCTGCAGCCAAATTGGCAGCATTTTCCGGGTCGAATGATTTATGTATGCATGTATTTCTGATACCACAGGTTACAGTAGGTTCAACACAGGTGAGCACTGGGCAGGAATGGTACGTGTGTGTGTGTGTGTGTCTGATATGATATGAACCTAGAATGCCCTTGTTTTTGGCCTTTACACTCACACGGGGGCTATACTGTACATTTAACTTGCCTCTTTGATCTAAGTCACAATCATAAACATTCTGTATGAGACTGGAATATCGTGAGGAATGATTGAAAATTAAATGATTCAAACCCAAATTGAACTACATATGATTTTGGAAATCCCCCGGAGTAATTAACCTTTTTTAAACAGGCCCCTTTTTGTCTCCCGTCTCTATCAGTGTGTGTATCTCTCTGTGTGTGTGTCTATGTGTGTGTACGTGTGTTCTATCCATAGCTGGCTTGTTTTGGCCCTGGGGTCAAAATGTGTTCTGCCAAGCATCTGTCTCTACCTGTTTGCTGAGGCACCAGCATGCACACATGCACACACACACACACACACACACACACACACACACACACAAACCTTGTTTTTCTGTCCTGTGTGAAGGTTGGCCAGTGGGGACTTCGAAATATTTATGAAATAATTTCAACTCAAACATTTCCAGATTGTTTTGAATCCCAGGCATGGCGCTCATCAAAACTAGCAAAATTTTACAATGGGAGTATATTTATTATTTAAAAAAATCCGGTGTTTTTCAAATGTCCTTCACCAACGTGTCAAGTGAAAATAGAACAACAAAACAAATAGATTTGTACAGACTCTTCCATGAAAATATTTTAATGTGTTAATTTAGCTTTTAATAACGTAAAAATCCCCCACAAGCATGACGTGAGAGACCCAGACTGTTCAGACTGTTTGAGCACAGTTACTGATATAAGATCACCTCACTCCTTTAGGGGATTTAAAGTTACAATGTGGGAAGAGGATTCACGTGCATCATCTGAGCTGTAGATCACCTCACACAGTCTATTCTCTGAGTTTACAATGAGTTCAGTCCGATCCAATTGCTAACCAGTTCCACAAGGCCGTCTTGTGAATGTGCCAAGCCTTTCTTATAGACTGTATCACGCTCTCTCCCACGCTGCCTCTCTCCATGCAAGCTTCATTTAATGCTCAACAATAACAATTTGCTTCCATAATGTGTAAACATGTGCATGGCTCACTTTTCCGTCAACCCTTGATTTGAGAGGCCACTGTGACCAAATTGGAGACATTATAACATGAAAACCAATCTGGTCTGTTTTTAGCCCAGAGATGTTATGACTAACCTGCAGTGCAACAGAGAAGAAGACAAAGATAAATATTTGCAGCCCTTGTGTTTCATTCTTCTGAGAAATTAAGGTCCAATATTCACTGGAATTTGACTTTAGCTGGCCACACACACACAGACACACACACACACACACACACACCGTCACCATCAGCACACAATCCAATGTGAACCACCCAGTCAAGAGTCGACACAAACACACGTTGCATCATAACGGTCCCTGCAAACACAGATTAAAGAATTTAGTGAGAGACAAATGAGCTGTGAACAGTTACCATGCCAACAAACACTAAAAATATCATAGGGCAAATGTGCACGTGTGTGTTTAACAGCTATGCACCAAGACAGAAGGGATATAGAGCTGTTTAACAGTGGGTGTTGAAAGGTTGATTGGCTGAAAGCTTTAATTTTACACTCCAGATAAACTCACTTGCATCAGATCAAATTATTTTCATGGCCTTCAGAACATCATGGCAGGAGGTTAATGGCTGAATGTCATCAATGGGTGTGAACTGGTGCCAATCTGGGGAACTGTAATGTGCTTTCAGTCAGAGGTCACATGTGTAGAATCCAAAATGAAATTGCAATTTCATTCTCCCATTCATGGTACATGTGACACTTCTTTTACTGCCATGATGTTCAGCACCACGGACAGCAGGCACCAGTATCATTTAGTTAAGTGTCTACATGCACATTTATTCCTCCCAGTGCCATTTATGCCAAATTTGTTCCTGCTGAAAAATAGATTTGTATTTTCACCTCAGTATCTCTCAGCGTTTCCTTCTTTCTCTCACTCTGTTACTCCAACACATTTTCTGTCTGTTTCGTAGCTTTCGTGTGATTCCAGGAATAAACAAATCCGATTAGAAGTAACATAATACAATATAACCACACACACTCACACAGTATGTATGAACAGTGTGAAACAAAGGGGAGCAGATGCTGGGGGCTTCTTTAACGTTGCCCCTTACCTGTAGGGTCAGAAGATGCAACAGATACTGAATATGGAAGAGATACCAAAGAGTAAATATGATCTCAATACCCCACACAGTGATGAACTCAAGGTTCACAGTAATGACGGTGACAAAACAAATTAAAACAAATGTTTTAAACCTTATATAATGTTAAAAGTCACAATGTTGATCATGATCATTCCAAAGTTTACCTCACATTTTGTGCCCTGTTGCATTCATTTTGTCGTAACATGTTCTCTGTTTCATTGAAGTCCTATAATAATGCATGGATGAGCTGTATACTCAGGTATTTCTGTAGAGCTACACACAGAAATTGCGGCTCTTTTTTTGGAAAGGAATACCCAAATATACCTTGACTTAGCTATGATCATAAATAACTCCTCTCCTCAGATAAGATCAGACATTATACGGGTGCTTGAGGGCACATGGGTGCAGCCCTGATGGATTGGTCTTGATGATGAGATCCTGTTTGCACATTACCCCTCTTTAAGGACACGCTTCATGTAAACCAAGTTGTGGCCAAACAAGTTCAGGTTTCCAAACAACCCACCGCATGTACAAATCTGTATAAAGAGGACAGGGCTACGGCCAGTCCTTCTTTCCTGTAAAGGACAGGGAGAAGAATATAAAAGTGCTTTCAGATTAGAGAATACATCTGCCATCTACTAAAATCTAAACCTCACTGCTGGGATTTACCATGAGTGTGCACAGTGAGGTAGAGACATGTTTTATAGCGGTGATATTTATGTGCTTTTAGTTTGTCTCGCCATTTCTTATGATCGAATCGAAGCGCTGACGGACAGCCATGAAATCAGATTGTGATGCTCTACGCCGCTGTGCAGGAGGACATGGCAAAAAGTAAACATTGGCATTTAGCCTTTAATAGGTTTCACCTGCATAGAACACACACACACACACACGCACACGCGCACACGCAGACGCACACGCATACACACACACACACACACACACACACACACACACACACACACACACACACACAATCTCAATTGTCCTGTTACACAATGTGCATTGATCCAAAGATGTACTTCTGGATTTGACATTATAGTCATCTGTCTTTAAAGCAATAGATGGTTGAGATGGTGAATAACACTCTGCAGTATATCACAAATGGACGGCCTTTAAGTTTTATGGGCAATTGCTTGACAGAATCTTGGCCCTGTTTACCAAACAGTGACGGGAAGAAGATAGAAAGTGCGTGACAGGAGCTGAGAGACATAAAGGTGCCCCAGCTCCCTCACTCTGTGCTCCCATCAGCACTGACACATCAACACAGCTGGGCTGAATAATCCACATGAAAAGAATGAGGAAGACGTACGCAAGATGAAAACTAATAAAGAGAGACAGAGAGAGAGGGAGAAAGAGGGAGAGAGAGAGGGAGAGAGAGAGAGAGAGAGAGAGAGAGAGAGAGAGAGAGAGAGAGAGAGAGGGAATGGGGGGCACTGCTCCAACTATTGTGTTCCCATGGAGCGTGCACTGTGAACTGTGGCTGAATCAAGAAATAAGTTCATCTTCAGTAAAGTGTGCCTAATCCAGTGGCTAATATTTGGAATGGACCCCCCGCACCAAAGCCCCAACAAATAAACTGCAGAGTTCCTTTCAAAGGGGAAATCCTTTGAAATCTGTTTCTCAGCACTAAAGACGATAATAATCCCTAAAGAAACACACAGGAAGAGAAGAGAGATCATAGAGATGTGACACTGCTTTAAAAGAAGCAACAAGGAGACTGATGAGATAGAAACACAGCTGGCATGGACCCCAAAGCTCCAGAGATTAAGAGGACCAGAGGACAACAGTGAGGGATTTGAGTGGAATGAGTGGGAATGGAGGAGAATAATATGACTGTCCAATGAACTCTCTAAGAAGATGAGTTGTCATAAGACTCAGCAGTTACAGTCAGTGAGTGCAGTATCTTCAATATCCTCAATGTCTTGATAAATGCGTAGTGATTGTGTCTCTGCATTGTTGATGGAAACACAGGAGATTGATATCAGGTTTACCGTTTTATTAAAAATGTACAGGGACGCCTCAGTCCTCAGCCTTGGTGAAGCAGCAAAACAAATTCTTGAACCTACGAGAGAAGAACTTCTTGATTCTTGTCATCTTTGTGTCCTCTGCAAAAAAACAGAAATGAAATATAAGAAAGCTTAAATTAAACTGGCTATCCTCACTCACAGATATGTTCTAATCCAGAATAAAACAACACAGAGAGAATGTGCCTTTGTCTTACTTTTGGTTTTGGTCACTGATGCCTTAGATGGAATGCTGACATCCTGAACGTTAACCTGAATGTTATCCTGAATGTTTTCCTGATTGTTATCCTGAATACTATCATGAATGTTATTATGAATGTTTTTAAGAATTTTATCCTGAATGTCATCCTGAATGTCGTCCCGGCTGTCGTCCTGGCTGTCATCCAGGCTGTCAGCCAGGCTGACATCCAGGCTGTAATCCAGGCTCAGATCAGGATCAGGACTTGGTCTGCATACTTGCATGGCCTGGAGGGATTTCTCTATGCTGCAAGAAGTAGAGATAGACTCAATCAATTAGTCAATAAATCAATCTATAACCACAAATTATCTTCTGCATGGATACTACACACGTACAGTAAAGACGTATTCACACTTACTGAGGGCTGCTGTCTGTGAAGCAGCTCAGATGCTCCATGGTGAGGTAAGGATGCTTCAGAGCCTTTTCAGGTGTGATCCTTTTCTGAGCATCCACCATGAAGATCTGCTGCAGGAGGCTGATGAACGCTTCACCGTCCTCATATATACCTTTGTCTTGTGAAGAAAAGACCTGTTTATGGACGCAGATAAACAATCCTTAAATCCAAAGCATTTTAATTCAACATTACCAGAGCAAAGCACCTTGAGGACATTATCGGCAGTTTCAAAAATAATAATAACAATAGAACAGTCTGCCTCAGTCTACCTGTTACCTCAAATTCAATGACTTGGTTGGGTTCCATTCCACTTGGGTCCAATTCATGCAGATTGTCTAATATGTACCTCATCTGAAAAAAAAGACAAAATGGTATCACGTTAATCGCAATTCTAAAATACTCAAATACAAAAACCAGTACTCCAAAATCACGGGATGAGGGGTAAGCAAACATTTTCTTTACAAAGTGTTCACAGTTTAGTGTTTTGTTGTGCAGGGTCAACCTGCCTTTTTAATGTCGTCCAGACTGCTGAGCCACTCTGACTCTGGCCCATTGACTTTGACTCCAGTCCCTGCCTCGTACTCCTCTGGACTCTAAACGGTAGATTTTCCATAAGATTTAAAGTGTTTCAGGATGCTGTAAGTGTTCTGTAAGGTGTTACTATACCTTAAGACTCCAGCTGTGTTTGGTGAGGTCCTTATCAAAGAAATCCTCTGTTTTTATCCCTCTGTCCAGCAAGCTGACATCAGGCATACCAACGGTGTCAATGATGTGTCGCATCTGAAAAGACAACACAACCTCACATTAGCCGACATTCCAGAGTTCACACTCATATGGTGATCTGTTAATGTTGGATTCTGCCAAGGTTACTTACCACATCATACTCGTTAGAGCAAGGGAAGGGCTCAAACCCGAGGAAGAGGAACACCAAAAGGCATCCCAGTGACCACATGTCTATGGCCTCTGATACTGGAAGTCCCAATATCACCTCTGGAGCTCTGGAGACAGAAGAAAGTAAACTAAGTAAATCATCATGAAACAACAGATGATCCAAGTCCAAGAACAGAACATCAACACACCTGAACATCTGTGGCTGGAGGGAGCTTCCAGGTTTGATGATCTTTGCAGGTCTGGCCAAGCCAAAGTCAATGAGCTTGATCTTAAAGGGCTGCTCCCTATGGTTCACCAGCATCACATTATCAGGTTTAAGGTCAGTGTGTACAATGCCAAGGCTCTTGATTCCAGTCAAGGCCACCAACAGCTGACAAGAACAAAGACAGAAGCTTCATATGACATATCTGAGCTCATGTACAGTTTCAATTGTGTATTTGTTAAAAATAGAAATATCCTTTAAAATATCTTGCCATTGTCTGGAAGAAGCCTAATAAAAGCCACAATTACCTGTTGAGCAATGGGCCGTATCTCAGCCAGGGACAGGAGGGAACCACCATCGACTAGTTCCCACAGACTTGTATCCAGCAGCTCAAACACCAGGCCAGGTTTATGATCGTACAAAAGGGTCTCGTAAAGCCGAATCAGATTGTACCTGTCTGGATTGAGTTTACTGAGCATCTGAAGAATGAAGTACTGAGGAGAGGACAGAGGAGAAATGGAGGCGTCGCTTAGATTCTGACACAGGAGGGCAAAACAATTCATAGTTATCAAGTATATGTGAGCATATTAATGACAAAGGCTAAAAACATGAATCCCACCTCTCTCTCAGCATCATCATAGCAGTGTTCTGTGGAAGTAAAGATCTTTATTGCCACAGGTGTGTTTGTGGTCAGGTTAATGCAGTGGGCCACTTGTCCATAAATACCTTGACCCTTACAGCCCTTTACTATGAAGCTGGTTGTGCTGGTGGAGAGCACAGTGCCTTCATTGAGGATCTGATATTCTGCAACACACACACACACACACACACACACATACTTGATGACCATAGAACAATCAATGCAAAGCAGACTTGCCTGGTTAGAATGTATTATTGGATTGGCCGTTTATTGCTTCACACCTGGATTGAACACCAGTAAAACATAAATTAACACTGCCATCTAAAGTTAACATTCATTTAAGATGACTACTACTACTCTATGATCGAACACACACTCCCAGACATAAATGAAGGAGTTAAAATTGCCAAGTGAAAAACATTGTATGAGTAGTATTTGTCTTACCTTTGTCGTGGTGCAGACCGGTTGATTTCACGCGCTCCTTGCTGCAGGTAAAAATCCTTTCAACAGAATCTGCTGCCATTCTGATTGTGATCAATGGTTTACCATCACAAGTGATGTCAATCAGAGTGGCGACTGCTTCACCTTATAAACTGTTGGACTCTTGGATGACATCATGTCACTGAGTGACCTTAGTTAGTGACTGGCAGAGGCCCTAATGGTTTAAATACAGACACGTCTCCAATCTTCCACTCATCTCCAAAATCCTTGAACAGACAGCAGCGTCTCAACTCCATTCCAGTCTGTCTTCAGTCCCAAACAAGGAAATCCAAACAGCCCTTATCAAAATGACTAAGCAGCAGACTCTGGCCTTCTCACCATCCTCTTCCTCAACCTCAGTGCCGCCTTTGATACCCTTTCACATTTACTACTACTGCAAAGTTTGACTGGCATTTGAGTTAACAGCACTGCTCTTCTCTGGTTCTCATCCTATTTCACAAAAAAACAGAAAACTGTTTGTCCAGGGAAAGAATGTCCAGTCACAATTGGCCCCAGTTACCCAGGGTGTCCCACAAGGGTGGGTTCTGGTGCCTCTTTTATTCATCATTTATCTCCTTTCCCCTTCCAACATTCACTGTTATCCAACAATATGCTAATGAAACCCATTTTTTATCTCTACAAAGCCTTACATCCATGGTAACATCTAGTATATGTAAACAACTGTAGCGCCATACTCTCTGGTATTCCTGATAAACTTTTCCCAAACTTTCATGGATCATCACCACACCATGTCCTCGGACCATATCACCACTATCCTCAATCAACTCCACTGTCTTCCTGTTCAGCTTGCTTTCAAAGATCTCAATTATCTGGTCCACCCATACCTCTAAGAACTCCTCCATCCCTACACCCTGTTTCGTTGTCTGTGATCCTCCTCAGCTGCTGTGTACTCAGACTCAGCACCATGGACACCAGAGCTTTTATCTGCTCTGGACCTCACTTCCACTACACATCTTTGAACTGGACCCATCACAGCTCAAATCACAGATTAAAACAAACCTGATTCAATTTGCTTACTGACTTTTTAAACTGATGCAGCTTTTACTCTTTTAATCCTCGATGTTTTTATTAAATGTGTTGTGATTGTGGCTCTGCAGGTCGCAGCTGCTTACATTCAAACATGACCAAAACACACTGTTTATAGGAGTGAGCTGTAAATTTGCTATCAATGAAAACAGGACAGTAAAGTAAGTAAGTTCACTGTTTTATTACAAATGTACAGGGTTGTCTCAGTGCTCAGCCTTGATGAAGAGGCAAGAAAATGCTTCTGGACCACACACCAGAAGAACTTTATGATTCTTGTGATCTTTGTGCCCTCTGCAAAAAAAGAATAGAATAAATATCAAACTAAGTTGGTTGACCTCACTCAGAGACAATACATTTTGTCATAAACTAGGCTAAATACAGATAGAATTTGCATTCGTCCTACTTTTGTTTTTGGTCATCGATGCTTCAGTTAGAATGTTGTCGTCCTGCCTGACATCCTGGCTCAGATCAGGATCAGGAATTCTCCAGTGGTTTGCAGACCTGCATGGTCTGGAAGGACTTCTCCTGGCTGCAGGAGGTATGACAACCTCAAATTTGCTGAATATTTTAATTGAAGAAAGCATCTGGCATAACAATGAGCATTCAGGTATGGGAACATTTTTGTTGATGTCTTACATACAGAAGGAAAGAAAACTAAAGAAAACACAATAGAAAAAGAAGAGATGAAATAAAATGAAGACAGCAAGGATAACAAGACAATGTAACCATGGAGACTTACGTGACAGGAGTGTTGCTAGTCTGATGATCTCACAGGTGCAGTTTTTACTGGATGACAGCATTCCACCATACCAGCATTTGCCAAACGCATCATGGGCTGTGGCAAGACAAACAAGGAGGCAACACAAGGGGAAAACAAAACAGAGAAGGAAATCCCACCCAAATCACCCCCCCACCCTCCCCCACCCTCACATTAACACACCCCTATCCTGGCCCACCTGTCATAAAAAAACACATAAATGAGAGATCTATTGTTTAGTGTCTAAATTCACCAGTTTATTAAAAAATGTACAGGGTCATCTCAGACCTCAGGATTTGTGAAGCAGCGAAAAAGCGCCTAGACCATACGAGAGAAGAACTTCTTCAATCTTGTGATCTTTGTGTCCTCTGCAAAAAGAGAAACAATATTAGAAAGATTAGACTAAGATGATAAACCTCACTCAGTAATAGTTTAATGTTATAAACCAGAATTAAAACACAGAATTTGCTTTTGTCTTGCCTTTGGTTTTGATCACCGATGCTACAGATGGATTGCTGTCGTCCTGGCTTGGATCAGAACCAGGAATGTTCACATCCTCCAGTTGTTTGCACACCTGCATGACCTGGATGGAGTTCTCAATGCTGTAAGTATGACAATCAGTTAATCAGTTAATCAGTAACTCCATCAACTGACCACAGATCAGTTTCTGCATGAACACAACACACGTACAGTGAAGATGTGTACACTTACTGAGCGCTGCTCTCTTTGAAGTTGCTCAGATGCTCCATGGTGAGGAACGGATGCTTCAGAGCCTCTTCAGGCGTGATCCTTTTCTGAGGATCCACCGTGAAGATCTGCTGCAGCAGGCTGATGAAGGCCTCACCATCTTCATACACAACTACGTCTTGTGAAGGAGAGGCCTGCATATAAAAACAAATAAACAATCCATAAGCCTGATGCATTTCAATTCAACATTATAACAAAACACATTTATACCAACCGCATACTATTTCTACTTCAAAACTACTCATATTACAATTTAGAATTATTAAATGATCTGTTAATAAAGTTGCTATTACCCTTTGTTTCCAGGCCTGTTTTGGGCCCGGTGTACTTTCATCGAGTTCATCCAGGGGGACCTGGTCTGCATCGCCTGGATTGTCTATTACAGACCTCATCTGAAAGATAAAATACTCATGTTATTTGTATTTCTAAAATACTAGTACCAGTACTCCAAAGTCATGGGACTTTATACCAAGCAAGCAAACATTTTATTAACAAAATTTCAACAGTGTTTTGTTGTGCAGGTACTACATACCATTGTGATGTCATCCAGACAGCTGAAGAAGAATGGGGCCCCTCTGGCTTTGATTCCAGTCTCTGCCTCGTACTCCTCTGGACTCTAAAGACAAACACAGATGATAGATGAGATCAACAATGCATTTTCTATGAGTGTTTTTGGATTTTCTGTGTTACTGTACCTTCAAACTCCAGCTTTGCCTGTCGGTGTCCTTATCAAAGAAATCCTCTGTTTTTATCCCACTGTCCAGTAAGCTGACATCAGGCATACCAACAGTGTCAATGATGAACTTCATCTGACAAAACAAAACAACCTCACATTAGCCAACACTGCAGGGTTTACACTTGTATAGTGATCCGTCTATGTTGGAAACCTCCAAGGTTACTCACCACATCATACTCTGTAGCCCCAGGGAAGGGAACAAACCCGAGGAAGAGGAACACCAACAGACATCCCATTGACCACATGTCTATGGCCTCTGATACTGGAAGTCCCAATATCACCTCTGGAGCTCTGAAGACAGAAGTAAATAAAGTCGAGTATGTAAATCATCATGAAACAACAGATGATCCAAGTCCAAGAGCTAACAGAACATCAACACACCTGAACATCTGTGGTTGAAGAGAGATGCCAGGTTTGATGATCTTGGCAGGCCTGGCCAAGCCAAAGTCAATGAGCTTAATCTTAAAGGGCTGCTCCCTATGGTTCACCAGCATCACATTTTCAGGTTTGAGGTCAGTGTGAATGATGCCAAGGCTCTTGATTCCCACCAAGGCCACCAACAGCTGCAAGAACAAAGACAGAAACAAGCTTCACATGACATTTCTAAGCTCATGTGCTGTTTCAATTGTGTATAAGAAATATAAAAACATCAGGCCATTGTCTGGAAATAAGTAATGAAAGCCACAATTACCTGTTGAGCAATGGGCCGTATCTCAGCCAAGGACAGGAGGGAACCACCGCCAATAAGATCCCACAGACTCCTGTCCAGCAGCTCAAACACCAGGCAGGGTTTATGATCGTACAAAACGGTCTCGTAAAGCCGAATCAGATTGTAACTGTCTGGATTGAGTTTACTGAGCATCTGAAGAATGAAGTACTGAGGAGAGGAAAGAGGAGAAATGGAGAGGTCAGATCAAAACAAAACAGGTCAAAACAATTCATAGACTTAAGTAGACAAAAATATATACAGTGAAAGAAAGCATATGAATCTTACCTCTGTCGCAGCTTGATCATAGCAGGTTTCTGTGTACGTGAAGATCTTTATGGCCACAGGTGTGTTTGTGTTCACTTCAATACAGTGGGCTACTTGTCCATAGACACCTTTTCCTTTACAGCCTTTTACTATGAAGCTGCTTGTGTTGGTGAAGAGCACAGTGCCTTCATGGAGGAGCTGCTCCTCTGTGATCACAGTGAGAATGTATTATTGAATGGGTCATTTATTGCTTCTCACCTGGATTCATCTCCATAAAACACCAGTAAAATAAGTTTTAACCTACCACTCTGATCAAACATACCCTCTCAAACACAAATGGAGTAAAAATTGTCAAGAGAAAACCCTGTAAGAGTAAGAGAAGTATTTGTCTTACCTGTTTCCGAGTCATGCAGGCCTGCTGAACTCATGTGCTCTTCGCTTTGATCGCAGGTAAAATACGTGTCAATAGAAGCTCCTGCCATTCTGTTTTCCCTCCCTCATGATGGTTACGGCTGCACCTTATATAACCTGTTGCTTGCTGGATGACTTTATGTCATCATTTTGTTTAGTGACGTTAGTTAGTGATATCATGGCTGATCTGGCATCATTGACTGAACTCTCACTCATGCACACGTGTCTATTTTAAAGACAAGACATCATCATTTTTTGATTTTATGAACTGTATGTAAGTGAATAGAATTATCATGGTCCACTCACGTTGAATGTGTTTTTTGGTGAGGTACTGTATATGACGTACCTCACTACAGTCAGACAACAGTGTTCAGTAACTGATACAAACTTTATATGTGATGCTTCATGATGTTGTTTTATACATTATTGTGTTATCTTTCTTTGATTAGTAGGGGAGGTTAAATGAGTGATTTGTTGATAATTCCTCGAGCTTCAGCAGGGGGCAATCAGAGACACTTTGGTGATTCAATATATTTATCTGTCATTGCCTCAATTTCTCTTCCCCGTAAATGTACCACTTGTCGAAGTGAGTGTATCTAGACCAAATTCACTCTAGATACATGGATGTATATGTAATGTAAAAAAGGTCAAAAAGTGTTGCTTTTAATAATGACTCAATGGCAACTTTTAGTAAACAAGAGTGGCGTCACCAAAACTTAGAAAGTTACAACATTGATGTCACCAATCTAACAAAGTTATGACATTGAGGTCACGAAAAAACTAACAAAGTTACAACATTGACATCACGGTTAAATAATCTTGTGAACTTTAATGAAATCATCAGTACACATTTGTCCATTACTGCTCCTAATTGATAGGCAGGAGAACAAAGCAATTATGAAATGTATACACGAAGAGCCAGACTACTTTTAATGAACTATCAAACATAAACTTGTTTTTTGTAATAGGTTACAAGGTTGTCTATCTCGTCTTATCAATCTATCTTTCATAGTGTTGACCAAAAACATTGCATAAGCACTGAATGCCGTTCCATCCTCAGACTTGATCTGCAGCCTTTTGGGGGCTTCCTCAATGCTGGCAAGCCGTAGTTCATCCCCAGAGTGCTTAAGAAGCATTCACTTCACTTTGCTTTGTTGTAACGGCTGCCAGTTGGCGTATGTGTACAAGTGCAAACTATCTTGGGATTTGCCGACAGTGAAGTGTCACATGGAGTGCTTGAACATGAAAACAAAGGAGATTTAAATCAAGTTCACCAGTTTACTAAAAATGTAAAGGGATGACTCAGTTCTCAGCCTTGGTGAAGCAGCGAAAAAGCATCTAGACCTAACGAGAGAAGAACTTCTTGACTTTTCTGCACTCTGCAAAAAGCGAGAAGAAATATTACAAAGAAACTAAGAGATAGGAAATATGTTATAACTATCAAAACAAATTGAAAAAATAAAAACAACAAAGATAGAATTTACTTTTGTCTTACCTTTATTTTTGCTCACCGGTGCCTCTGGTTGAATGCTCTCATCCTGCCTGGCCTCCTGTTTCAGACCAGGATAAGGCGTGTTCTTCACATGCTCCAGTGGTTTGCACACCTGCATGGCCTTGAAGGACTTCTGTATGCTGCAAGACGTATGACAATCAATTAGCCAATGAATCTCAATTGACCACAAATCAGTTTCCATATGAATATCACACATGGATACACACACTTACACATACAAACACATGTCTACAAAGATGTATTCACACTTACTGAGGTTTGTGCTTTTTGAAGAAGCTCAGATGCTCCAGGGTGATGAACGGATGCTTCAGAGCCTCTTCAGGTGTGATCCTTTTCTGAGGATCCACCATGAAGATCTTCTGCAGCAGGCTGATGAAGGCCAGACTGTCCTCATACACAACTATGTCTTGTGAAGGAGAGACCTGCATATAAAAACAAATAAACAATCTTAAAATCTAATACATTTGTTTATACTATCGGAATACCATTTCTTCTACATTCAACACTTCTCAAACAGTAAATAAAGCTGTTACCTCTTCTTTCCAGGCCTGTTTTGGGCTTGGTGAACTATCATCAAGTTGATCCTGGTCCTGGTCGCCTGGATGGTCCATGACGGACCTCATCTGAGAGATGAAAGTGTCCCACGTTATTTGCAATACCAAAATACTTCAATACTATTAAGGTACTACATAACATTTTGATGTCATCCAGACAGCTGAAGAAGAATGAGGCCCCTCTGACTTCGACTCCAGTCTTTGCCCTGTACTCCTCTGGACTCTAAAGACAAACTCAGATGATAGATGAGATCAATGATACCTTTTTAATACATTTGAGAGGGTTTGGGGTTTTTCTGTGTTACTGTACCTTAAAATTCCAGCTGAGTTTGGTGGTGTCTTTATCAAAAAAATCGTCAGTTTTCATCCCTCTGTCCAGCAAGCTGACATCAGGCATACCAACGGTGTCAATGATGTACAGCATCTTAAAGGGAAAAACACCCTGAGAGTCAGCCAACCTGAACCAGAGTTGAGACTAGCATGACTGATCTGTTTATGTTGGAAACTTCTAACATTACTTACCGTATCATACTCTGTAGCCCCAGGGAAGGGCTCAAACCCAAGGAAGAGGTACACCAACAGACATCCCAGTGACCACATGTCTATGGCCTCTGATACTGGAAGTCCCAATATCACCTCTGGAGCTCTGAAGACAGAAGAAATTAGATAAATTATCACAAAACAGGTGATCCAAGCCCAAGAGTAAACAGAACATCAACACACCTGAACATCTGTGGCTGAAGGGAGCTACCAGGTTTGATGATCTTGGCAGGCCTGGCCAAGCCAAAGTCAACGAGCTTGACCTTAAAGGGCTGCTCCCTATGGTTCACCAGCATCACATTATCAGGATTAAGTTTGGTGTGAACGATGCCAAGGCTCTTGATTCCAGCCAAGGCCACCAACAGCTGCAGAAATATGCATCACATGAACTTCCTGAGGTCATGTGCTGTTTCAATTATGTATTTATGTTACTAATAGAATAAAAAATCTGTATCGTCTGGAAGTAGCATTATAAAAGCTACAATTACCTGTTGAGCAATTGGTCGTATCTCAACTAGGGACAAGAGAGAGCCACCATCGACAAGATCCCGCAGACTCCTATCCAACAGCTCAAACACCAGGCAGGGTTTATGCTCATACTGCAGGGTATCATAATGCCGAATTAGATTGTACCAGTCTGGATTGAGTTTACTGAGCATCCCTAGAATGAAGAACTGAGGAGAAGAAAGAGGAGAAATGGAGATGTTAGTTGAACTGAACTAACCCGACAAGGTCAATTCACATACTTAGACAAAACAATTTACAGTATATGTGACAATATCAATGACAAAAGTAAAAACAACATGACTCCTACCTCTCTTGCAGCGTCTCCAAAGCAGGTTTCTCTGGACGTGAATACCTTTATTGCCACAGGTGGGTTTGTGGTCTCCTTCACTATGAAGCTAGTGGTGTTGCTGGAGAGCACAGTGCCTTTTTTAAGGATCTGATCTTCTGCAACCACAGTGAACCTGTCTGACATCTGGTTCTCCTGCATGGTTCCTGAACAAACAATGCAATGCAGACTTGCATTTTCCCCTTCATCTTATATTAAACATTAATTTATGATGAACAAGTTAAATCATGTTTAACCCCTTCAGCCTCTCACCTGTTTCCATGTCGTGCAGGCCGGCTGAACTCAAGTGCTCCTCGCTGTGTTCACGGGTAAAACGTTCATGAAACGTGTTGCAATTCTGTTTTGATGTGAAACAGAATGGTCACTGCAGTGTCTTATAAACTGCAGCTGTGTGGATGATATCGTGTCACTTAGTGACATCAGTTAGTGGCAGCTGGGCTGATATGGCATCATTGACTGTTGGATTTCAAAATAATGTTCAATAATGTCACTCACCTGTCTAGTTTACAGATAAACTAATAGTAATGTTTTTGTTTCTACATACTTTATATTGGTGAATAGATAAAGTTATGTCATGGTCCCCTCACATGTGTAGACTCTGCCTTTAATGTGATTAATGTTTAGCATGTAGGAGTTTTTTCTATTTGGTGATGTAATATATCCACATACAACACAATAGGGTGCAATTACTGATTGTAGATTTAATTTTGTGGCTTGATGATGTTGTTTTATACATTATTTTGTAATCTTTCTTTGATGAGTTGGGAAGGTTGAATCAGTATGTCCTTGATAATTCCTCAAGCTCCAGCAGGGGCTGATCAGAGACATTTTGGTCATTTGTTATAGTTGTATAATAGTTATAGTTGCTAGTAGCTTTAACAGCTTTATAATACTTCTCCAAACTCACCAGCAACATTGTTCAGGGCTCAATCATTTGCAGAGGGTGCTTATCATTTCATTTACATTATTTTCTAACTTTGCAAATTATAACACACCCTGTCCTGAGTTGGTATTGACATCATGAATGGAACCACCCTAGCTCCTCCCATAATGATATGATTATGGCAAAATTGGCGATAATATCATTTATGAGATTACATCATGAATGAGAACACCTTTCCTCCAATCGCCTCCAAACTTGATATGAAATGGTTGATGTTACGGGAGGGTCGCCAAGAAATGGTAGAAACATGCAAAAGGTGCTTTTAAGGGGAGTTTATTAAAAATGTAGTGTTGTCTCAGTCCACAGTAAGAAGTTCTTGAAGTTCCTCTCTTGTATGCTCTGCCATACGAGAGAGGAACTTCAAGAACTTTGTGAAATGTGTGCCGTCTGCAAAAAGTGAGAAAGAAATATTAGACGGATTAGACAAAGATGATTAACCTCACTCAGAAATAGTCAATATGTTTTAAACCAGAACCAGAGGAAAACTCATAGAATTTGCTTTTGTCTTACCCTTGTTTTTGATCACCAATGCTCCAGATGGAATGCTGTCATCTTGGCTAAGATCAGAATTGGGAATATTCTCCAAATCCTCCAGTGGTTTGCAGACCTGCATGGCCTGGATGGACTTCTCCATGCTGTGAGAAAACATGACAGTATGACAATCAGTTAGTCAGTAATTCTATCAATTGACCACAAAGCAGTTTCTGTATGTATATCACACACACATATTGTACATAGATATATAGATGTATTCACACTTACTGAGGTTTGTGCTTTTTGAAGAAGCTCAGATGCTTCATGGTGATGAACGGATGCTTCAGAACCTCTTTAGGCGTGATCCTTTTCTGAGGATCCACAATGAAGATCTGCCGCAGCAGGCTGATGAAGGCCTGACCGTCCTCATACTCAACTATGTCTTGTAAAGGAGAGCCCTGCATATAAAAACAAATAAACAATCCTGATGTCTAATGCATTTCATTGAAACATTACACAACACATTTAAACTAC
Source organism: Genypterus blacodes (assembly GCF_046128005.1). NCBI lineage: Eukaryota > Metazoa > Chordata > Actinopteri > Ophidiiformes > Ophidiidae > Genypterus > Genypterus blacodes. The sequence continues at coordinate 245,684 of NW_027466837.1, forward strand.
CTGTACACTATTTCTACTACAATCAAAGCTCGTACTACAAGTTTAGAATGAGTGATTTTTTTGTAAATAAAGTTGTTGTTACCTTTTCGCAGGCCTGTTTTGGGCTCAGTGTACTTTCATCAAGTTCATCCAGGGGATCCTGGTCTGTGTCGCCTGAATTGTCTATTACAGACCTCATCTAAAGATGAAATGGTATTTTTTTGTTTATGCATTTGCAATTCAAAAATACTCAAATACTAAACTAGTACTCCAAAGTCATGAGATGTTATAAAGGAATAAGGAAAGTATAATTTTGTTATTCTGAAGCAGAATGAGCCCTGGCTTACTTTGACTGGAGTCCCTGCCTTGTACGCCTCTCGACTCTAAAGACAGACACAGATGATAGCTGATGATCAACGACACATTTTCAATAAGTTCAAAAGTGCTTTTAGATTTTCTGTGTTCTTTGGTGTTACTATACCTTAAGATTCCAACTGTGTTTGGTGATGTCCTTATCAAAGAACTCCTCTGTTTTTATCCCTCTGTCCAGCAGGCTGACATCAGGCATACCAAAGGTGTCAATGATGTGCCGCATCTGAAAACACAACACAACCTCACATTAGCTGAGTTGACACTCATATGGTGATCTTTCTATGTTGAATCTTCCTTGGTTACCTACCACATCATACTCTGTAGCCCCAGGAAAGGGCACATGACCAAAGGAGAGGAACAACAACAGACATCCCAGTGACCACATGTCTATGGCCTCTGATACTGGAAGTCCCAACATCACCTCTGGAGCTCTGAAAATAAAAAGTAAAGTAAGTAAATCATCATGAAACAACAGATGATCCAAGTCCAAGAGTTAATGGAACATCAACACACCTGAACATCTGTGGCTGGAGGGAGCTACCAGGTTTGATGATCTTGGCAGGTCTGGCCAAGCTGAAGTCAGTGAGCTTGACTTTGAAGGGCTGCTCCCTATGGTTAACCAGCATCACATTATCAGGTGTGAGGTCAGTGTGAACGATGCCAAGACTCTTGAGTCCAGCCAAGGCCACTGACAGCTGTAAGTACAAAGACAGAGATAAGCATCACATGACATTTCTGAGCTCATGTGCTGTTTCAATTGTGTATTTGTCAAAAATTTTACAATATCTGGCCATTGTCTGGAAATAAATAATCAAAGCCTCAGTTACCTGTTGAGCAATGGGCCGTATCACAGCCAGGGACAGGGGGGAACCGCCGTCTACATATTCCCACAGACTCCTATCCAGCAGCTCAAACACCAGGCAGGGTTTAAGCTCATACGACACAATCCCGTAAAAATGAATCAGATTATACCTGTCTGGATCAATCTTACTGAGCATCCCTTGAATGAAGAACTGAGCAGAGGAAAGAGGAGAAATTGAGAGTCTGGTTAGGTCTCAATACGATATGAAAAAACCCCAAGGATAGGTGAAGGAATTCCGTATTCAATTTCACTGCTATGCAGACGACACCCATCTCTATCTACCAAGCCAACATCAACCCTTCCGCCCACTTCCCTTTTCTGACTGCTTACAGGAAACTGAATCATGGCTTTAACTCAACTCTAACAGTGATAAAACCCAGGCTCTCATTGTCGGACCCAAATCCACTCTGGCTAAACTTGATCGATTTCTCTGACTCTGACATCAATTCCAGTCTTCTCCTTCCCTTCAGGTTACCTCTGTGGAAGCTTCGTCATGGCAGGTCTCTGTGGATGTGAATATCTTTATGGCCACAGGTGTGTTTGTGGTCACTTCAAGGCCGTAGGCCACTTGTCCAAAGACACCTTTTCCCTTACAGCCCTGAACAATGAAGCTGGTTGTGCTGTTGGAGAGCAGAGTGCCTTCATTGAGGATCTGGTCTTCTGCAGCCACTGTGACCACAGTGAGAATGTATTATTGAATGGGCCGTTTATTGCTTCACACTTGGATTCATGTCCATAAAACACGATTTACCCCTGTCATCTTTAAATAAACAATCATCTAAGATTGTGTTATATTGCGCATTTAATGCGTATTTAACCCCTTCAGCCTCACACACAATCTCAAACACACATTTGCAAGAGAAAACACTCAGAGAAGTATTTGCTTTGCCTGTTTCTTTGCCGTGCATGCCGGTTGAATTTGTGTGATCTTCACTGTGTTTGCAGCTAAACATCCTTTCAATGGAATATGCTGCCATTCTGTTTGCCATCACCTCTGATGATCACTCCTGCACCTTATATAAGCTGTTGCTTTATGGATGACGTCATGCTTGGGGGTTATTGACATTACTTAGTGACAACATGGCGTCATTGACATTCGATTCAAAACTGTCACTCATATATCTGTTTTTTTAAAGACACATTTGTCACGTTTGTCATTTTGCTATTGTTGTTTTGTCATATTGGGGCTTTTTCTGTGGTTAGGTTATTCTATGTTGTTTTAGTAGGTTTGATAGAGGATCTATAATAGTGGTGCTGGATTTAAGTGTGTAAGTAAGTAAGTAAGTCAATACAATGAGCACCATCCCTTCAATTGCCCCTAAACATGCCACAAACATTGATCAGGGGTCCAGCATTTGCAATGGGTGCATTTGCTTTCTTCTTAGTGGGACATGGGAGACAGGAATGCAAATTCCGAATGGTGTCACAATTGTAATGATATCACAGTTGTTAAGGACATCATGGATGGTGTCACAGTTGACACAAAATACTACTCCATTGGAGAACAGCGCACCTTTGAATATGTCAATAAAACAAGCACCAAATGCCTCCAAACTTGGGTAAATAGTGTGTTAAGGGGCAGGGCAGGAGGGGCCGGCGGGGGGCAGGAGGGGCAGAGAAGTTGGGGTTGGTTGATGGGTTGGGCTGAGGTGAAAGGGCTGAAATATTAGGGGGAGGATGTTACAATGACCCACTGTGTGCGTGTGTGTTAGAAAATGAATGCCAGTGATGTTTTGGCATATTGAACTGCAATAAGCTGACAACTGATTGAATGTCAGCCATCGCTGTGTGAGTATATGTGTGTGTATGTGGGTAGAGAGTGAAAAGTGCAGAAAGAAAGCACTGAGTGATGTAAATCCAGCAGGAGAAAAGAAGGGATTAGGAGAGAATACGTGGATTGTTCCAGTAAAGCTGGCTCATGTCTGATGAAAGAAGTTATTTAATGTAAAATTTAAATAATTTTTCATGTCAAACCTTGTTATGTTATGAAAAACCCATCCATGCTGTTCTCACGTTTATCAGGCTCACATTTTGATGAACGGGAAATAACAGGTGGTAAACATTTGCTGTAAATTCACATCATTTATCATTTTGTATCACTTTATTGCAGATTATTGAACTATAAGCATGTGTCTCCTTCCTTATTATTAAATGAGGCCACACAGGCTGTGCTCAAATGTCAACCAATCGATCAATCACCACAAAAAAATCGACTTGGACTTTTAAATGTAAACATGCAGGAACACATCTATCACTTATAATATGAGGCTTTGACTATAGTAAGCTGCATATGGAGCTATTTATAACCCTGACAGTGCTGTTATGAAAAGCCCAGACTTTACATTGACTGCTTTCAATCCAATCAAGCACTTTGTCAACGCAATCATTGTATGCAACCACAATGTTTCAACACTGCAGTTTGCATGTATACACCTACGGGGCTCAAAGGACAATTACAGTTAAAAGCCTCTCATCCTGTTTGATTCATAAGAAGTTTTATTCCCGCCAAGGTAATGTGAATAACACTGGAGGTCTGCCAGCCTGAAATATATCTGCTCTTTAGTGTGTGTAGCCCCAAGCGTATGCTCAGTATCTATAGTCGGATTATTATAATTGGCCTGTCTGTATCCACAAGCTGTAAGGTAACGTTAGAGGGAAAAGGGGGGAAGAGGGAGAGAGGGAGGTGTGGAGAGATGTAAAGAGAAAAACAGGCGGAGAGGGAAAAGGGGTTTGTGAGAGAGCAAGAGGAAGCAAGAGGAGTTAAAGAGAAGAAGAGTTAGCGGAAAAGAGGGAGACATGAGTGGAGGGGAGAGCAGCGAAGTGAGAGTCTGAGAGAGAGAGAGAGAGAGAGAGAGAGAGAGAGAGAGAGAGAGAGAGAGAGAGAGAGAGAGAGAGAGAGAGAGAGAGACAGAGACAGAGACAGAGACAGAGACAGAGTGTGCAGATACAAGAGCAAGACAACAGGGGAAAGAAAGAGTTGAGATGAATGGAGGAGGAAAGGAAGGAGTGTAGGTGTAGGAGGGGATGGAGAAACAGTAAGCAGCATTCCAGACCGCACAGTTACACACACACACACAGGAAGAGAGAGAGAGAGAGAGAGTGAGGAGGGACGAGAAAGAGAGTGAATGAATAGAAGGCAGAAAGAAGGAAAGAAGTTAATCTGAAATCCAGATGCTGTCAGGACCAACAGAGGGTCAAACTAATTCACACACACACACAAACACAGCGCTCCATCCACTCTCTTTCTCTCTCTCTTTCACACACGCACACACACACACACACACACACACACACACACACACAGACCAGGAACTCGGTGGCTTTACAAGTCAGGAGAACATCAACGGAACTTAAACACCAACTGGATACCTATTTTTTACGTCTGTTTTCCTTGTAAAAACTCATTTTCCAGCGTGCAGAAACCATTAAAGGACCTTTTGGGTTTCTATTCTACTCAAGCCATTTAGTTTTTGACAGTTTTTTTTGAGGGGGGGTCTGTTTTTGAGGAGAAAATTTCCAGGTGAGTGTCTTGTGATTTTGCAGTGAGATCTTGTTAAACACCACATGTAAACATGGTATGTAAAGTTTGGCTGCTGTTGGGTTTGATGTTTGTCAGCTTTGAGTGTTTTCTGTGCAGCGTCTGGTTTTCACTCTGATCACACTCAAAGATCAAAAGTCTAATCACGATGCAGCGCTCTATCAGCACGCATGCACCGACACGCTCACAGTGACACACTTCTTCATAAGCAGAACAGATTTTCGCTATTATTAACTTGCAGCTTTATTGAGCGAAATCATGGAGATGACAGATGAGGGAATTATTGCCGATAAGTGTGATTGTCTGTCAGTTTGCAGGACATGAGAGTGTGAAAACGCCTCTAAAAGTGACAGTTTGGATGTCTGCCTCGCTCTGAAATCTCAACTTCATCCTCAATGTCAGACGGTGATAGATATGGATTGTGTCTCTGTAACCCATCGGTTGATTGACTGGCGCTGAAAGTAAAATAAGCAGCAGACAGCCGTCCTGTGTTTGTCTTGGCTGAATCTGTGTGTGATATAAAACTGATCTTCAAAACGTTTGCCGCATTTCCGATCTATCTGTAATCTGTATATCTGGATACAAACGTTCATTGTGTGCACCTTGAATGTGCACATTGATTGAAGCGTTCTCACTTCAATCAATCAATTTCTGACAATAACTTGTAACGTTTTTGCCCCTTATTCAAAACAACTTTATTCATAAGTGAGGAGCTGAGGTGAGGTGATAACATTTTCAACTGGCGTTTGGATGCATTTACACCTGGATTCATTTACTCCTGGCTAGTTTAATGTCTGGGATCCAACCACAAGGCGAGCAGACCACATCTGTACGCAGCCTGACAGGTCAGATTGCATTCAGACCTCAATATGTTCTGTGTGCGTTCACACCTTGCACTAACACAAGTTTCCCTTCTATTCAATTCAACTTTCCTTGGATGACATATCTGGATACACATCACATTTTAATGCAAGGAGCAGATCTGACCGCACAGTCACATGTTAGGGGAATTGTACTGAAACATCCAAACTTCCAAATATTTATATATGATAAAAGAAAAGCAAAGTCATGTCATCCACACAGCCAACAGTTCTGCTGCTGTTCAAGGATGTTTACTGCAACCAAAAACTTCATTGTCTTTGTAGCATTGAGCACTTAAGTTACGCAGATGCTCAATATAAACAAACTCAGCGTTTGGGGAGGCGTCAGGGACGAGCATGAACAGACTGGCACAGCTTGCACAAAGGTGGAAGGAAAACATCTCTTTGGTAGGTTACGTCGTTTTTTTCATTACCTGGTGTGTTTTCTTGGCTTTGAAGCACACCTGAGCTTCTCTGCATGGAGTCAAACTCCAACACTGATTGATTTACAGCCACTTCTAAGAAAGGTCATCCGAGGGATATCTGTTTATGTGACCAGCTTCCATCAATAACACCAAGATGTTTTCCCTATATCTTCTGCCATAAAACGACATGAAAGGAAAGAAGGCAATAGTCCAACATTTCTCACACATTATTTCTATAACGTCTATGAGACAGACAGACTTCTAAAACGACAGTGAACTCTATCCACCCTGAGATGTCACATGTATTTACCCTCAGTAAGAAGAGGCTTCTGAAGTTAAATGATATCATTATGCGATTAATTCAAACAAATCACGGTGAACCACATGGCTGCAAAGTGAGCACAGGCCTTCAGGGTACAGTCATGTCATGTGACCACACAAATGAGACACTAAAATTATGAAATATAAGGGAGAGTGAGATTTTTAAATCAGTGAAATACTGTTTTAGACACAGGGTTTCCACACACACACACACACACACACACACACACACGGTTGGTCATTTCTGAATGAGGATATATGGGCAGCACATGATATCACAGACTTGCATGGAAAACATGTGGTAATCATATTGTAGTCCTCTCTTGACATGTGTTATCTTGAACAGGGCAGCTGTGACTTGGCTGCCAGTCAGCGTAATGCTTTTGACATAAAGATGTATTGGCTGCATTCAAACATTCTTAAAGGAATACACCATGTTTTAGAGGGATTAGTCCGGCCGTCAGTCATCAGTGTCCTTGGTGGATCACTGGCTCTGGTGCTTCCCGCTGGTACGTAAGCAGACACTATTTTCAGGGTCGTCAGGTCGCTATGGTTACAAATGACAGTTGTGATCCTGTGGCACGACTTGTTCTGCATGTCCTTCACTCCTGCTGCCATCAGACTTTACAACTGTCACTGCTCTCAATGTAAATAATGCCTTCTTTAGCATCTTCTTAGCTTCTTCTATCCTTATGCTCTTCTCATTCTTTTGTACCGACTGATTCAACATAATCGTTGCTACTTACACTGTTGCTAAGTTACACTTTTGTACCTGCTAATTGTGTTTCATATAAGGACTTGTCAGCTAGATCAAGTGAACAGTATTGATGAACAGACTAGAGCTCCAAATTGGGTCAGATCCAATTTAAATTCCAAGACAGCTTTATGGTTCTGTAGCTATTATTGTGTCTCTCAGCTTTGTGTGTCGATACATTTCATGTCTGAGTGGATCCCAGCACACTGTCCTATCAGCTGCTATCAGAGATCAGAGACGAGAGCGTCTTCAGGTGTGTGTTGCTACTCGTTGCTCATTAATTGGCGGTGCTACTAAGCTTGGCTTTCTCTCTCTACTTTGGATGCGTTTGTGGTTGACATTTTGAATCAGGCTGAAGTTTCTCTATAAACACATTTTTTCAGTCTTAAAGTACTTCTGCTACTTTTCCTTGAAGATATCCCGGCCCACCTTCCTCCCCTTTCTCTTTGTGTCAACGCGTTTATGACTCCTGGTATTCCTCATTCAGAACTACGGCACAGCAGAATCTAATATTTGTGGTATGGAAGCAAGACGAGAGCACATGGACAGAGATAAAGGAATGAAGGATCTATTCTGGAGCCAGTAAAAGAACCACAATGTGCCGATGAACATGTGATTTTCATAAGTATAAGAGGCTGGAAGGTTCGGTGCTGTGTAGGTTACTGGAAGTGCGGCACTTTGTCTCTGTCGGCTAACAGTCAGTGAGGGGTGCTAAGTGATTCAAATGATTTAGTGTTTTTCCCTTCTCTTCCCCTTTTACTGTCTGCCCTCATTCCTCCGCTCTGTCCTCCCTCTGTCTGTCTCCAGTGTGCTGACACAGAGAGCTGGTAAAGCCATCAGATAGGGGAGGGAACCGTAACTGGCGTTCACCTGTGACCACCTTCACCCTGACCCTGAATGGAGTCGGATTTGTTTTGGCAGAAGTTGGTCGGTCTTCCCTGTGTGAAACAGCAGCGAGAGTCCCCCAATAAAATGTAGCCTAAGAACTGTTGAAGTCTGGTATTAAACTCCTGCATAGAATACTAAACTGATACACAGTGTTCATTCTAAGTCATGGGATTTTCATAAAGTGAATAAAGCATAAACTAAACGTAATCATATCCATCCACAGTTTCCTCTCCTTTACTCCGTTTTTTTCAAAAGACAAACAATGCGTCCCTCAGATCAATAAAGTGAGTTTGTTGAGGGGAGGAATACATGAATATTATTGTGTTCACATTTAATAAGCTTTGATATGAACCCTTAGTCTTATTGTGGCGCCTCAGACAATAAATGTGTCTGCAGGCTAATGGAAAATCTTCTTCCTGGAATAGAGGATCTCATACTTCTTATTTATCTTATCACAGTATGAAGAAAAGCTTTGTGCTGGAAAAGTTTCACCTCTGAAACCAACGGCAACCAACCTATCAACTACACACATACTGTTGTGTGTGTGTGTGTGTGTGTGTGTGTGCTGGTGTGTGTTGGTGTGTGTGTTCATGATTATCAATCACTCATTGGAATTATAATAACAGATTACAATCCAGGTCACATTCTTAGAGCCATTTCCTCCCGTCTTCCTGTCGCATCTCTTTCTCTCACACACACGTGCACACACATGCACACACACACAGCTGGTAGGTAAATTTGCCTCAGTGTGAGAAGAAAACACAGAGGTACAAGTGGAAACCAGAAACCCCAAACTGGCCTCAAATGGCTCTAAATACCTGTGTGTGTGTGTGTGTGTGTGTGTGTGTGTGTGTGTGTGTGTGTGTGTGTGTGTGTGTGTGTGTGTGTGTGTGTGTGTGCGAGTGTGTGTGTGTGTGTGTGTGTACAGTATGTCTGTGGGTGTTTACACCATGTTGTGGTTGTATGTAATTGCCATATAATGCCCTGAAAGAAGCATGTTAACGTTTAAATCAATATAATGAGTGCCAAACCACCTGGGCCTAAAGCAAACCACATGTGGTGAGTGTTTACTTTCCATTTCTCTATTGTACTCCGGTTTATTCCAGTACATGTTTCAGATATTACAAATCCTGCGAGCTGTACTATATAAATATATATAGGTATATCATCTGTCCTCCATAGTTTTAAACAGTTGAACAGGATTGTGTTCATGTCAGGCAGAATCTAAGCGTTTGTTCAAACCAGCTCCTTTGATGTGTTTGATCGAGCTCAGGGGCAAACAGTTTGCCGTTAAGTAGCTGCAACAGTTGTCAACTTCTTGAGTGACAGAGATTTTTCTCATAACTTTCTTCCTTTCTCTCTCTCACCTGTTCCTTCCCCTCGCTTCCTGTCTAACATAGCCTTTGCAGGTGTGCCAGCTTGGGCTCGTGATGTGGTTGCTAATCGAATGCACTTTGTTAAATATGGCAAATAACTCTTTTGTCGTGTCTTGCCAAAGCTTTGTGTGTTTGCAGACAAGACTTTTAAGAGCCCATCAGCTGTCACAAGTGAAAATGTGTTTTTGATTATGTACTTGTTTTTCATGTATCATATAAAACAAATGACACAATGTATGCAATTACATAGACATTACAAAGTGTGTGTGACTCTGTGCCCAGGTTACTGCAGTGTGTTCTACCACAGATATGCTGTCTGTCAAGTCATGTTTACATGCAAAGCCCATTATGATATACAATGTCTCAAATGGCTTTAGAGGCCCACACATCAATCATGGAAAAACTGAGGGAACACATGGGGGGCATCTTACAGGAGGCAATTTGGACGTAACTTTAGGCAATTGGGCGAGAATTCGGACACTTTGGGTAACAAAACAGGACACAACGAAACAACTGGTCCAGAAACTCCACAAAATTGCAAACAATGGAGAGAATGTGTCGTAAAAGAAATCCATCTCTCGCTCGCTATCTCTTTCTCATCCAAGATTCCTTCCTGTGTAACATCTGTGCCTCTCTTTCCATTTGTCACTTCCTCCAGGTGTTTTAATGGCGTGAGCGCCCTGCCAGCCAGCCATCCAGTCATGGCGCTGCGGTGGTGCGCTAATCTCCTCTGCAGGTTGGCCGCAGTGTGGTTTCCACTAATCCTCTCGTCGCTGCTTTGGCAAACGGTAAAAGTCGCTTAAATATTACGACAGCAGGGAATCTGAGCCAACCGCAGAAACAGTAGCCACGGAAGTATGTATGTCCAACTGCTACTGTGTTTGGTCTAAAGGTAATCTTGGCTCATTTACAAAGACAAAATCTTGGCTCTAGATTGCACAAATTATTGGAGACAACAACTCTTTGTGGAATCAGGCATCAGACCTGGCACCTGTTTTATATAAGCCATAATTCTATTTGGTCCAGTTAGCATTGATATCTTTCCAAACTGTGAGTGCCTACACAGGTCTGAACTTATCTGTTTGATTCTCATCGCCTCATCTTGTCTGATCTTTCTCTGAATTCATTTTAGATCACTCCTGTCCACGCAATCCCGTCCTGTCCCAGGAGTTGTACCTGTCCTGGTGTCAAAGAGGTTCACTGTACATTTAGACACCTCATCACTATACCACAACCCTTTCCTAAAGACACAGAAAGAGTCAACCTCGGGTAAGACCACATCATTACATGACATCATTAGTTAGTCTACAGGTCAGAAAACTAACCCTGCAAATCCTGCACAGGATCTGGTGCGGGTGATTTGTTGGAGAAATGTTTTCTTTTGCTGACAAATTGATCAACTCTGCCAGTAATAACTCCAAAGCAAACTGCTGAGACGAAAGCTTTGTGGTTGGACTGGAAGAACTCAATCATAATAACTCATTTAGTCTTCTTTTGAAATGACTTTTTCTCACTATGGAACCAACTGAGAGATCTGTCTTTTGCCCCAGGAGATGCACTAATGAAAACGTATTGCTGCCTGCCACTGCTTCAAATTCCAACCTGTTCAAAGTACAAAAGAAACTGGTTTTACACCAAACAGAAGAGTCTAATCAGTGTTGCGATCAGTACATGGCCCGTGGTGCATTTAATTTGACAACATCTGTTTAAGCCGGGAAGAAAAGGGGTTCAGCACCAGCATGTGGTAGTAAACTTACTCCATAGGGAATAAATCACTTGATCACTTCCATGTGGCTCTTACTATTGTGGACAGAGCTTTCACTGTCCTCCAGCATAACAGAGAAACTGCCCAGCTATTGTTTAAAACAAATTACCGTGTGTAATAATTGGCTGCAAAATATACCTGCCAAACACGTTGGCAAGTAGTAGCAAAGTCGTACTCTGTGCCGTCTGCACATGGGGTCTAAAGCTACCGCTGCTTTTAAGGTGTGTTATACTTCTGCTTACAGTTTCTCTCTCCAGGTATTCAGTAGCTCTGAGCCTTTCAGCATGTAAGAACTACCTCATATCTTTATATATCTGTATCAAGCTTTCTGACTGTCTCCTTCTTGGCTCCTGTACCGGGGAGCAGCCATCAGTGATATCTAGATAAACAAAATTCATGGGCTGTTAGGAACATTATATATGTACATGGTGGCACAATATCAAAAAATGGTTTGAAAAAAGGACAATAGCTACTTTTCTCATGGCTGAAGTAGTGAGTGGGAGGCTGACTCTGCATGCTACACTGGAGTTTCTTTGCTCTGCTAATATGTTTTACTTCTGGCGAATATGCCCTTTGGATTATGAAAAGCTTCTTCTCTGATGCTCTATTGATCCCTGATGGTTGCGTCTGCGTGTGTGGAGCAGTTCCCTCAAACACACTGCAGCACAGCAGACATTTGGAAGGAGACCAAACCTCCAGGGAGCTAACAGAATCTTGCTCTCTAAACACTAGACCACCCTGCAAACTGGGATGGCGACCAGGCGTTTAGTGTCTAATGCCAGCCATTGTGCGTGTTCACACAGAGCATTTTATTTAAACTGTTGAGAGTGTATTCCATCATTTAAGGCAGGATTAGGGCAAGGCTAATTGAACACATTTAATGGATGATGCACTGATAAATCCATGTATCCGTCCATTTCAACTTTTGTTTACATCCGCACAACATCTAAACCAACTGCTGTCAAAAACTACAAAGCACAAGATGTTAGAGTCATACGGGGATGAAGGCTAACACATAATACAAAGCTGTTAATTGTGTTTGGAAGACCTGACAAGGAAAAAGACAGTAATCCTTGAAATTCTGCCATTTCATTTGCTCTAACCTGATGTCACATTATTAAACACAGCAGAGATGAATCGGCATAATAATAATAATCAAAACACATCTGATTTGTTTTAATTGGTTTGTTTTGCCTCAATCATTTCCCAGTTTTAATGTATGACAACATTATCAACACTGTAATAAATGAAGTGCTCTGAAGTCTGTGTGATAATTGTTTACGAGCATTAAAGCCTAAAGATGTTTGCATACATTTTTGTGCGCTGGGAGGTTAAAACACCCTTCTGACATTTGATTTATGATATTGTTATTGCTGATGTCACATTGGAGACATAAAGGGAGCAAAAGGGAAAAACTTTGACAGAACTCAAGTGAATGATTTAAAGATATAGGCAGCACTGATGAACAATACAAACTGTAGATGTGAAAACTAAGATTATGGTCACCGGGGTTTGAAGGTAAGAAAAATCCAAAAAGGGAAGGAAACTCAACTAGATAACCAAACATTGAAGTTTAAAGACCAATCCATTGCCTTAATCGTGGTATAATTTAGGTTTTGCATGTTCATGTACAGAGTGAGAGCAGCTACACCTGTGTACACTGTACAACCAAAACAATGAGGTACTAAAGACACATCAGCTTTGCAGACTCTCCAGGTCAACATGAAACACATCACTAGTCAGTCCTCTGGTGAAGTTGTATCCCACACATTCAACCTTTCAGACGTTTGCTCAGTAGCAACAAAGGTTTGGCTTTAAATACATTCTACACTGGAGGGATGCACCTTTTGTTAAAAAAGTAACAACTTCAGTTTCCTGTGGGGGAAACCTTCACTAAAAACATGTGCAGTCACGAAACACTGAAACACACATGAAAGTGTCCGTAGTGATAAATCCTCCACTGGCTGTTTTAGTGATGGCAGTGGAAAAACACAATCTCCACAATCACCCATGTGGCCGCAATTGGGCTGTGATAACTGCAACCTGGGAATGTCTAGGTGCTTTACATCGTACGACCCCTGAGCAGAGAAATAGATGGTGATAACACACCGCCGCACATATTCCTGTTATTGGACAGATCTGTCAACTGCCTCTACTCTGCTCTGCTGTTCCATTGTTGGCAACTTTCTACTGCACATTGATGCTGCACAATGGTAATTCAGCAGTGTTTGTGTGTGTGTGTTTCCTCTGCCTTGCCCAATAAGACGTCTTAAGAACAAGAAAATCAGTGGGGTTCAAAGGTTGACTGAGGACTCTTGGTTCGGTCACACCTATTGCCTTCTTTCCATCTGTCACTCTTTTCAGCCATCATTTTCCATTTAATTGAAAGGTTGCATGGCCTCTCAAGTATGACACCCCCACCACTCCCCCACCACACACACACACACACACACACACACGCACACACACACACACACACACACACACAGCTGACTTGATTCCTAGTAACTGGTTCTGTTTATCTTCTCCCTCTAACAGTTATAACAGCCTGACGGAGGTGGAGGGGTCAGAATTCAGGTCGCTACGACAACTGGAAATGCTCATGTTGCATGGTAACGACATTAGCACAGTCCACCCAGGGGCTTTCTACAGTCTGAGATCACTACAGGTAGAGTGTGTGTATGTTTGTAAGATCTATAATTTGGATCCATGTTCAAATAGAACAGTCACAGATTAATAACAATGACGCTGTTCTCCAGATCTTGAAGCTGAGTTACAACAAGCTAACATCAGTGAGCCCCAGTCTGTTCGAGGGTCTGGTAGTTTTGGTCCGTCTCCATCTGGACCACAACCTCATCACGTTTATTGAGCCCTACTCCTTCTCTGGCCTCACCTCATTAAAGCTCCTGCAGCTGGAAGGGAATCTTCTCAAAGAGATCCACCCACACACCTTCATCACAGTGTCAGTGCTTGGAAACTTCTGGACCTCTGGGCTTAAGTAAGGAACCTAAAGTTTATGACACTCAAACCAGTTTTGGAGGAAATTCTCAATCTATACCATCAATTTGTAGAATTACTCAGTGGAAAAACTATCACGGCAAGAATAGGAAGCATGGCTGCCAGTACGAGAAGGTGATGTGGTGTTTGGCATGAAAGCCATCAAGTGCATGACACACACCTGATTAGCCAAGAGTTGGTGCCTCCCAGATCTTGATTAGCTAAAAACCTGACTTACGGTTCAAAATACTATTTAGATAAGTACAGAAGTCACACTGTATAGTTTTACTGTGTAGTTTCAGTTAGTTCAGTTTTTGATTTGAAATAAGGTACCATAGAGCGGAGGTTAGATTTAGCCAAAGCTATCAATGAACGCAGTTGTCTTTCCACATGCCTCCATGCATGTTTGCATGTTGCGATCTATTCTGCTGTCAGCGTTAAGTGTGTAAAGAAAAGTACGTGTTGTTTTTTCTCAGAAACTTACATCTGTCAGACAACCTGCTGGAGCAGCTCCCTGCTGCGGCGCTGAAGACGGCACCCAGACTCGAGCTGGTCTCTCTTCATGGTAATCCCTGGACCTGTGACTGTCAACTTCACTGGCTTATGGAGTGGAGCTCAAGGCATGAAGGTAAAGGCCACAAAACATGCGACTTCCTGTCTTACTCTAGGGAGGCAGTAGCTCAGTGGGTAGAGCTCCCGCTTGGGAACCGGACGGTCGCCGGTTCAAGTCCCTGCTGAGGTGCCTCTGAGCAAGGCACCGAACCCTCAATTGCTCCCACCTCTGCGAAGGGTGGTAATATAATGTATGTCGCTTTGGATAAGAGCGTCTGCCAAATGATGGCAATGTAATGTAATGTACTCATCTCATGCTGCCTTAGTTTTTCTCATTTGAATGTTGCTATTCTCTGATGCCATTTTGTGACCAGAGCAAAGAGAGGATTCAAGAATTTATCTGTCACAGTGGATGTAAAGCTGAGCACAAAGCTGGGTCTGATCAAGTAACAGATGTAGATTATGATAGAAAACTGATTTGTTTGAACATGTAGCGTCATATCCTGAGTTGGCAACCACTGCATGCATTTTACTCTGATTACACAAAGTGTCAAAGTGTCAAAGAAAGTGTTTAGAGCACGCTCCAGATCATATGGAGTTGATTTGTACAACTTCTATGGGACGTTACCATTCCCTAATATAGTGGCTGTGGGTTAAGGTTAGGGTTTGAGTTAAAGGTGAACTGTGAAACTTGGTCGAGTGCCTCTTCAAGCCCCCTGAAACATATTTGTTTGGTTCTGTAGCTCACTTCCTTAGGGGGGGCTCCATATGAATGATAACATTGGTTAATTTGATTTAATTGTTCTCTGCCTGTCTCACTACTTTTCATGATTCACATGCTTGCCAGGCAAACTTTTTGTCAATGCTTGCATTGTTGTATTTTCCAGTTTCACTTATAATCTGTTCCATGTGTTCGCTGTTTGTGTTAGAACAGTTGATAATATATCATTATGTTTATGGCCTGCTCCATGTGAAAATAAGGCTTTCACTGCCAGAAATGAATTAGTGAATCCATAAACATCCACTGAGCTCAAACTAACAAATTGAAAGGTTTTATTAGCTTTTCTTTTGATTTCGAAGAATGCTAATGAGCAGATTGTAAATCCAATGTTCAGCTACATCCAATAAACCTGTCGTCCTTTTCTCCTTCTATTCCCCTCCTTTCCTCCATATTTTACTCCCAGGGGTGATAAAATGCAAGAAGGACCGAGACCCTTCCAGTGAGACCTGCCCCCAGTGTTCCTCCCCCCAGCCCCTGAATGGGACCTCCTGGCTCAGCTTGAGTCTGGACAAGCTTACCTGTGAACGTCCAGCTCTCCGCTCGCCTCTCAAACAATGGGACAATCCTGTGTTTGCTGAAACTGAAGCAGAGCCTGACCTCCCTTACACTCGTGATTTTGAAAAACCTTTAGGGCAGTTGACATTTGTTCTTTCTGACAGCCATGGAAACAGTGCTCATGTGGCATGTGATGTGCGGCGGCCTGGTGAAACTTCACCAATGACTTGGACTGTGAATCCACGCTTACCTGGGGAGGCATCTGTCAATGTTTCACTGAGTACCGCCCTAGAGTGTGAAATCGATCGGGAGACATTACAAAATCTATGGCAGTTGGTTGCGTATTACTACGAAAGCCCTGCTATTTTAGAAAGAGGCCATCAAAGGGGAAACACAAGCAGAGTCACCTATCAATACTCCCAAACTGTAAATGAGAACTCCCCATATTTCACAGAGTTAAAGGGTTATTTGATGGCAGAACCCTCATGGTTGCTTCAACCCAGAGTCACTTTGAAGCTCAACAGGCAGCAGACAACAACCAAGAACCTAGTGATGGATTTTACTACTGTAATTACCAAGCACATAAACGGCCGTGGGGGACAACAAGAAGATGACATCTCTTCATCCTGGGCTCTCATTCGTAGAGGGACAACAGGACGAGTTCAGACCGCTCTCGAGGGTTCAAACGCTCGATTGGAATGCAGCGTTCTCACTTCAGGCTCAGAGGTGAGAGTGGAGTGGATACTTCCAGATTTGTCCATTGCAGAAGTCGTGACTGATAAAGTTGAAATTCTTGAAAGTGGGGAACTTGTGATTCTGAATGCCACAGGTGCTGACTCGGGCCTTTACCACTGTATGGTCAGAACTAATGCTGGTGTGGATTTAGTGGCCATCAGGCTCACCATCAAAGAACGCTCACTCAGCCCGACTGCTTTCAATGGTCAGAAAATCATTGTGGCAAAGGGACAGTCGGTCTCTCTCCCTTGTGAAGTGATCTCAGTAGAGCCCAGTCAAACAATGTGGTACCTGCCCAAAAATCAAATTGTACTACCCACACAAACAACAAGACGGACAGAAATGATGGAAAACCGCACTTTGATGATCAAGAAAGTGACACATGAAGATGCAGGGGAATACAGCTGTGTGACATCAAATCTGTATGGAGTTGACATGCTGTCACATGTGGTGGAAATCACAGGAGAGAAGGAATCTGAGACGTCCAAAGTACCGATTTTATCAATTGATGGGGAAGAAGGGGAGGAGGGTTCAGGGGGCGACTACCAAGAAATTAAACGTCCTTTTACCACACAGTTACCTAAGAAGGTCGGGACGCTGCAGAGGAATACCGGTGGCTTTATAAAAAGGAAGAAGATAAAAGATTCAAAGAGGAAACCAAATACTTCTGTCAAGGAATTAGATCCAAATCGCTGGGCAGAGATTTTGGCAAAAGCCAACTCTAAAGCAAATGTTGCTTTGCCCTCAGCATTACCAGAGCTGACCACTGTAACCATCAAAGGTTATATTTCCCAACCTACCACTACGATTATTATGACTACCCCTGACAATTCCCTCCATGCTACTACCCCTGAAATTACAACACAACCAACAACTTTATCCTTCACCACAAAACCTGAGACTGAAGTACATTCAAAGGAGAAACAGGATATAGAGAAGAAGTCTGAAATATTGGAGAATCAGCAACCGGTTTTGCAGGCACCTCGTGTAAGACCAGTGGCTCAGCCTCCAATTAGCAAGCAACCATCTATTTATCATGATGGGGGTGTTAATGATAAAAAAGAAACGGTCACGGACCCTCCTGCAATCGGAACACCTCAACCAGTTGAACAGACAGAAAATAAGCACCCCGGAGAGAGAAGAGACAACTCCAACCTTGGTCCTGGTCGGCCCAACAGGAGAAGGTTGCCCTATAGACGTAGAAAGCCACCGCTGAGAAGAGTCAATCCATATCTGAACCCCTCCCCCCGTTTGTCAAAGCCGCAAACAACCATTCCCCAAACCACATCCACCACACCAACAACCACCACCACACCAACTACAACCACCACCACACCCACTACAACCACCACCACACCAACTACAACCACCACCACACCCACTACAACCACCACCACACCAACTACAACCACAACTACTACTACAACAACAACAACAACTACTACAACAGCTCCTCCAACTACTACAGATGTTGAGTATCCAACAGAGGAAGAGGAAGATGAAGATGATTCAGAGTATTATGCCTATGATTACAAGGAAAATGAAGGTTTGGATGCAAAAGAAGATGTAAATGATAACACCCTTCAAACCACACATGATTTCGACAGTCAAACAATTCCATCAGATAGAACAAACAAACAACCAAGCCTGTCAGGTAGCCATTATTTGCCTTATCCAGACACTATTGCCACTCCAACCCCAGATGGTCTCCATCATCCTACAGAAACTACTGTTGCAGAGGAGTCTGTAAAAGTTAATGAGCCTAAGAGAGACCAGGGAAAATGTAAAGGTGAGACAGGCAAACAAGGGGAATTATACCCACCATCAAATGAACATTTCAAAGGAGCAAAGTCTGAAGGTGAAATGGGCAGAGACCCTATTAAAGCTAAGGAAGAAGAAGAAAAACTATCTGAAATTGAAGCAGGAGGAGGCAGTGGGAGAGAGAAGGCAACGCAGAGCTACAATACCCAGGATCTCATCCGGTTCACAACCCAAAGCAGAAATCTACCTTACACTACACCCTCACAAGACCAGACAACACCAAAACAACCGAGAACTCCATCTTTTAAGGGTATTCCTTCGCATTCAGGCAGCAGCAGAACAGGAGAGGATGTCACACAGAGAGGAGAAAACAAAGAGGAGGAAAACCCAAGAGCAAAGCCTGAGAGCGATAGATTCCCGATCATGGAGCCAGTTCATCCCTGGATCTACAACCAGAGGAAAGGACAAACTCCCACTGCTGGGCCTTCACACGCACACGACGACACACAAGGAAAGAAAGAAAAAGAGAAGAGAAAGTTTTCACAGCCTCCTCGTGTCCCTCCGACCTCATTCCGGCCTTCACACCACCATCGGCATCATTCCTACCCCCTCTACCCATCTGTTCCAGGTCAAAGGTCATTTCCTCAGCCAAGGCAAGGTAAATAAAACAGTTTGTAGGCAGTGTACTTTACAA
This sequence comes from Genypterus blacodes, assembly GCF_046128005.1. Taxonomy (NCBI): domain Eukaryota; kingdom Metazoa; phylum Chordata; class Actinopteri; order Ophidiiformes; family Ophidiidae; genus Genypterus; species Genypterus blacodes. Next base: position 264,839 of record NW_027466837.1, read on the forward strand.
AAAGGTCTCTGAAACATGATTAGGCAATCATTAAGCACATAGTGTCACAATCAAACACAATAAGGAAGAACCCCCATCATGTCGACTTGTCAACGTCTAACAGTCCATACAAAGCCAATATTTAGTTGGGACCCATGGGACCCACAACAGTGCATATTTTCCATCTCACCTTGCACAACCCACAACCCATTTGCTATATTAGTTGTGTTTGAAGACAAAGCTTGCTTTCTGTCCCTAGGCCCTGGGTTGTTCCCTGTGCCCACCCGTCGGCCCTGGCCTCTACCTCACCCCTGGGATCAAGGGTCAGCAGTCACCAATCGTCCAGAGATCATAGCTGAAACTGTGAAGCCCACGCCTATTGTACCTGGATCATCGGGAAACTCCAGATTTGCTCCCACAATTCCCTATACATCAAATCGCCATCAAGGCCACCATGTTGATGGCAGGACGCACACCAGAGATCAGCTGTTTCTTTCACGTCTGAGGAACAGATACAGACAGGTATGATGACTGGAGGGTTACTGTGTAATATACTTCTTTGAATATGTGAAAATTTGGAAAATTAATTAAATTTATATTGGAAAATAATGATTTGAACTATGCATGGATAATGTTTTTGATGGAAAAAAATTTTGTTTCAACATAAATAAGCTGGCAACACTGTTTTACATAGCTCAAGTGAAATTAAAGTGTATTCCTATTACTGTCAAAATATGTGTCGACATTATTAAGGGACAAAATCTGATATATGATGCAATGAAATATAATATTAGGGATAAATGGGCAGGTTTGATTTATTTTTTTACTTATTTTGTTTTCCAGGCACAGCTTGATCGCATTGCTCAGTTAGGAAGAAGGGTGACATTTCCTCTGACACCCAAAAATCCCACCAGCCATCACAGCCCCCCATTGCCTGTCACACCAAAACCAACTCCTCCATCTCCATACAAGCCTCTTACACCCAAACCACCAGCACCCACTGCCTCTCACACCTACAGCCTGCAACCTGCAAAACCATCAGAATCATCTTACTCTGGTTTCTTTTCAACTGCCCACCCTCACAGCTACACCACTCCGGAAATTCTGCATGGAGGTCAGTGGCCCATTGGAGATAAACGCACTGTTGTCCTTATTTCTGTTATCTATCTTATAAAGTTATCGATGATAGCGCTACCTTGACTGATTATAATTATTGTAAAATTATAACTTTGCAGCTGGACGTATTAGCTCTCGGCGTCCCACTGCTGCGCCTCCTTTCCCATGGCTGATGGCTGGTGGAGGAGGTGGAGGAAAGCCCCATATCACCACAGTAACCACAGACAGTGTGTCAGTGCTGGCAGAGAGTGATGTGTTCCTGCCCTGCAGAGCATCTGGAAGTCCTGAACCCAACATTGCTTGGACCAAAGTGTCTACAGGTAATAATGAGTTGGACCAAGAAAGAGGGAGAATTCAGATTTCTTTCTCTTACCTTATCCATTTGTCCCTCCTCAGGTGCCACCATCCCAGCCGGCACCAACCACGGCCTCCGCTTTGAAGTCTTGAAGAATGGAACCTTTGTTATTAAAAACATCCAGCTGCAGGATCGGGGCCAGTACCTCTGCACGGCCCACAACAGGTTCGGATCAGATCGCATCGTCATCACGTTAGCTGTCCAGACTGAGGCACCCAAGATCCAACCTCCCAAGTCCACAGAAGTGTCTGTTTACTTTGGGAAAAGAGTGAGTCTTGATTGTCTGGCTTCTGGAAAACCGCCAGCCCAAGTTTCCTGGATTCTCCCGGACCGGGCATTTGTTGGTGAAGTTGGAGCCATCAAGATAGGTCTCTCTTCGGTGTCCCTGCTTCAAAATGGAACCCTGCAGTTTCAGTCTGCAAATTTCTCCAGCAAAGGGGACTATAAGTGTATTGCAAGCAATGCTGCAGGTGCTGACACAGTTACTTATCATCTTCACGTAGCTGCTTTGCCTCCAAGCATTAGCGAAGGGACGCAGGACACTGTCAGCATTCAGAAAGGTGTGGCAGAGATGCGTTTAAGTCACACAGTACATTATTTATCAAAGTTTCTGCTGTGATATGTCTTGTATGCTTCTGTAATCCACTAAAATCTAAATCTAACCAGGTCGGAGTGTGTACGTGCACTGCTCTGCAAAGGGTGCTCCGCAGCCTGCCCTGAAATGGTCGCTCCCAGCAGGGGTCCATGTTAAGCCATCACAGTTCCTGGGACACAGGCTGTTTGTCTTCCCCAATGGGACCCTGTACATTAGAAATGTTGTGCCAGCTGATGCTGGGAGGTAGGAGTGCTATTTTGTATGCTTTTTTTTCTTCTTTCGTTTCTCTCTCCTGTTCCTTCTGTTTGTATGGACAGGTTTAATGGGGTCTTACCAGGTAAACCTGTTAGAATAATGGCCAACACTTAAATAAGCATCTGAATATTAAATAAGAAGTGTGTTGTTAAATTAAATGAAGTTGTTAAGATTAGAAATGCATCTGATTTGCTGCACCGTCCCATTTGAAGTCTATGCTGTTTTGACTTGCTTGTTAATCATTTCACAGGTATGAGTGTGTGGCCACAAATGCTGTGGGTATTGCCAGAAGAACTCTCCAGTTGGAAGTTAGAGCGGATGCCCCAGCACTCTCTCGTCAGCCTCCTCCTCCTCCTCCTCTTCCCAACCCTCCAACTAACCGACAAACTACATCACAGCCTTCCAGACATCACTCTGTCTCTGCTATGTATGGTTCAGCCGTCTACCTCCACTGTCCTGAGTCTACAGGATTAACAGGAGGAACCACCTGGCAGTTACCCTCCAAGACCGTAATGGAGCATCGGTACAGGTAACATAAACGCCTTTGTAAAAACTTAAAAAAATATTTTGAAATACATTAGGTTTTATGTTTAGGGGGTATATGAGTGCAACAGTGCCGTTATCAGCGACAAACACTGCTCTGCACTGGACTAGGGTGTCAAAAATTGATGGAAACAAAATCAAGAAAAATGATGTGCAATTACTTTTGACTGATTGCTTTAATCTCCATCTCATATCTCCCCGCTTTCTGTCCGCAGCCCAGAGAGACCAATTAAAGTGTTCCGTAATGGGACTCTCAGGATCCTTCAGCTAACTGAGCTGGATGGAGGAAATTATCTGTGTGTCTTTCAGCGGCCCAATGGAGAAGATATGGAGCTTTTCCAGGTATGCAATGTCAGAGATAAATAAGTATTTTCTGCTAGCAAATTTCCAATCATCTCCATTAAGGGCACAAGGGCAATTTTGTTTATTATGAAGATCTACATTGCTTCATGTAGGAAATAACTCAATCATTTCTTAGTTAGGGAATCAAATTTGGATTTTGCCCACATGGTTTATTTAAGTTTGTTATGTATTGTACAAAGCTATGATGAAATCTTGTGATAATTGTTACTGACATATTTCAGGTGGAAGTACTGATGACAGCTCCCAGAATCGAACAAGTGAGAACTGCACAGAGCCGGGTCACCTTTGGAGAACACTTTCAGGTATCTGTGTGGAGCTATGTCACTTTGCATGCATAGATTTTACATATACTGTCATGTTAACTTTTATACAGAAACATTGAGGCCTTGTTACTCAAACAAATAAGTTAACACACCAGTTACTCACAGCAATAGGGAGGTGTGATTCATCCTATTACAAAAATACAGAAGTAAAAGGGAGCAGGATTCAAACACAGTCAACAAAATAAATTGCAAGGAGAAGTCCTTATTAAAGACATAAAAACGCGAGGAACAACAAATAAGGCCATAAAGAACAACTTACTGAACAATCAGGGAACATAAGTCAGACAAGGTATCCAACAAGTAACTGGGAAAGCAGAAGAATGTAAATATGTATACTTTGTTTGTAGAAATTAATTCACAAAATGCCTTTATGATTCATTACTGACTTACAGGCTGATTACCAATGAGCTCACATCCATCATTTGTTTCCTATCTAGGTGGATTGTGTTGCAACTGGTCTTCCCGATCCAGAGGTTTCCTGGAGCCTCCCAGATGGAACATTAATTAACAACGCCCTTCAGTCAGATGACAGCGGCCTGCGGAATCGCCGCTATGTCATTTTTGGCAACGGAACATTAGTTCTCCAGCAGATGGGCAAAAAAGATGAGGGCGACTACACATGCTATGCCAAGAATAAACTGGGCAAAGATGAAAGAAAACTGAGCGTCAAAGTAGGACCAGACGCTCCGAATATTAGATTTAAATCACAGTCACTGGTAAGAGTGAGGCTGGGAGAAATAGGTAAATTTAGTTGCCAAGCAGTAGGTGAACCTACTCCCCGAATCATTTGGATCTCACCACGAAATGCTGTCATACCAGCGTCCTCAGATAGGTATCAGATTATGGATGATGGAACATTAGTGGTCAAGAAAGTGACTCTTGCCGATGAAGGCAAATACGCATGTGTGGCACGGAATTCTGCTGGTGATGATGTTAAGAACCTGAAACTTGAGGTTGAATCCCAGGAGCCTTTTATTAATGGAATGAAAGGAAAGACCACATCAAAGATCTTGGCTGTTTCCTACCAAACGGCACTTCTGAACTGCCCAGTGGAAGGGAAACCTGAGCCGAGAGTGTGGTGGCTCACCCCTTATGGCCAGCCGCTGCCAACACCCTATCTGGGCGGTCGCTTCCAGGTCCACAGAAATGGGAGCTTGGAGCTGAGAAGTGTGAGGAAAACAGATGGAGGGCGATACACCTGTCTGGCTAAAAACCACCTAGGTGAAGCTTCACTCTTGGTTGAGTTAGAAGTGGCCTCACTGGCTGAGAAACCAAGCTTTGCTGTTCCCAATATTGAAATCTTACCAATAAAACAAGGTGGTGGAGAGTTGATCCTGGTGTGCCCTGCTCGTGGTAAACCACACCCAGAGTTTGCATGGGTCATACCCAATGGGACCGTGTTAGCTCCCGGTGTTAGACTTCAACGCTTCATCCATCATCTGGGAGATGGGACTCTGCGGATCTCTCAACCGGTTGCAAGTGATAAGGGAGTGTACCGGTGCATAGCGAAAAACGTGGCCGGACAAGCTGAGAAACGTTATGCCCTGGAGGCAGGCAGGAAGCCGGTCATTAGAGGATCTACAGGTACGATTTTGTCTTTCATTCACATGCTTTTGTTGTACCTATACTGAGGCGTCTTGAAACTCACCTTTTCCACATTTTCCAGGTGGGATCAAGATCACGTATGGCTACAGTCTGAACTTGCCTTGCACTGTGGACGGTTGGCCACAGGCGTCCCTCACATGGACCCTGCCGAATGGCCTCATTCTGGACAAACCTCAAACCGTCGGCCGAGTATCTTTGCTGTCCAATGGGACACTCCATCTCCGACAGGTCGCCACCTTTGATAAAGGAACATATACCTGTAAAGCCTTCAACGCTTTTGGTTCATCAACCCTGTCCTACCCTGTGTCAGTGATGGTTTACCCGCCACGCATCACTAATGTGCTGACCTCCATCACCAGAGTCCACAGAGGAACGCCAGTGACATTAAGCTGTGTAGCAACTGGTATTCCCAAACCAGATATCTCATGGACGTTACCTGGACGCACCACACTGGTCCCACATAACCGCTTCACCGTGCAGGGAGGGATCCACATGACCGAGGAGGGAAGTCTGGTCATACAGAACCCCGTGCTCATGAACTCTGGCATTTACAAATGCAATGCCAAAAACGCACTGGGGACAGACTTTAAATCTACATACCTGCAAGTGGTTTGAGTAACAGTACGTCATTTTTTTCTAAATGAGGAGAATCTCACAGCAGACAAGTGAGGGGATATGAGCAGACTGAACAAATGCTGTTGTAAGGATGGCAGACGGCAAAGCTGTCATAATACAGGAGGTCTGAAAAACATTGATGTACAACAAACATGGACTCTATGGGGAACTTTCACCTATTAAATGCAACTTTTAGCGTATTTTCAGTTTGCCATTGTGAACATTGGAACAGTCATTGGAACAGTCCTTCCTTTAACAGTGGAAATGCATTTTTACTCCTCCAGCTTTGATCATTGAGCGTCACTCACATTTCCCTTCCATTCTCTTCCAGTCTGTTCTGTAATGTAATGACTGAGGACTTTGCTGTCTCAGGACTGCTATATTTAAATGTATGTATGATATATATACTTTAGACATTGTTTTGTCTACCGTTTGTAAAATTGTCATCTAAGGTCCTGTATCATCTCCACAATGGAACTTTGGGGGGAAATAATAGTTGCAAACATCCCATGCCAGATGAAAAGCATCAATCTTGATATTTTCACTATGGAGCTTTGCGTGAAGTGTAAAAAACAAGTGCCAGTCTCTTTACCAGGTGTGGGATGAAGGTAAACAGATACAGGATCACCTGACACAACCGCAGGAGTCCTAAAATTAAACTACAGTACCCAGAGTCCACTGTCAGAAGATGTGGTTTGCTTTAGGCAGAAATGAGTACCAGGGGCTTAAAAGAGGTGTTGGTACACAAGAACAACTCCCAGTACTCCAAGGTGTAAAATGGCAAGAAATTGTATCAGGGAGTAGCAAGCACTACTGTGGATTACAACACAGTTTCAACTCCATAACCTTACAATGTCTCAGCAGCCATTAACAAGGAGTGGGCAATCACAGCAAGTCCATTATAACCTCTTTAGTGATGTGTTTAATTATTAAAGTACCTGATCTTGTGAAGTTATAGTGGACATTGACTCCTTCCTACTGGGACACAAGTACACCATAGTACTGCTCTACAATGTGCATCAGCTAATGAACTGTGTATCCATGTCATTTATTCATGCACATAATGGTGAGCGAGTAATAGCCACTAATAGCATTATAGCTACCTTGTGAGCTTACGGTGGCTAAGAACAGTTAACCAGCCAGTGGCTACGAAGAATCAAATAGGCTCAGGTTTGACTGAAATCGAAGGTTCGAGGAGAGAATGAGAAGCACCTGGGTATTTAAAACACTAGTCTGCATAATACAACATATGTAACTTTATAATTTATAAGTAGAAAATAAAAATGTTTGTGTTTATTTGTTTCTGTCAATCTCTCTCAGTCAGCCGCCTGTATTCAGAGAGCCAGTATCGACATGGGCCTAAATATAAGAACTTTGGCACTCACCCAAATGCAAGCTGTTGTTGTTGTTTTCCTCTGAGATGAAGATTTTTTCAGGTGAATTATTTGCACGCTCTTCCTCCAAGTTCTCTCACAGGGTTTGTGTGCTAATCGGTGCTGAATTTTGTCCAGTGGGGAAGCCAGTGCGTCACACAAAGACCTACAGACACACACATGAAATGAGTGTTTACAGGTCGAATCAAGGTTCCACACAAAATGAAACGGCTTATAACAAACAAGGTGAATATGTTCAAACAAGATGGTGACTGAGCAATAATGGACAAAAACAACAACTTAATGTTGTTTGTTGATAATCTGCTGTATTCAGAATTTGATGACAAACGTGAATGGATAGAATTCATACAGTATACACTCTCTATGGTTTCGAGTTTCAATTTTCAAGTTTATTTGTCATGTGAACAGCAAAACACAGGTCATACTGAACATTGACATTTTCAGGAGTGCAGTGTTTTGTACATATTTTATGATATTTGAGCATCATTTAGCAAATTCAGTATGTTTTTAATCTGTGTTTACCTTTGTATGAATTTAACTTTACAGATAAGAACAACCACTTGCTCAAGTCAAACAAAACAATCCCAAAAGGGAACAAAGCCAAACACATCATTCTTGGCCCTGAGACGCTGACTTGGACTCTCAGCTTGTAGGTAAATTTGGATGCAAGTTGTTCCCACGGCTGAGACGACAGATCGGCACCGCACTGCCCTGTGTGCCAGATTTAAAAATAAGTAACGCACAGATTTGTGGTGTTTCAATGACTGACTACAGCCACGTGTCAATGTTTAAACCCAAGATATGTGTGTGTGTTTTTATGTGTGGATACAAGTGTGTGTGTATGCAAATGTGGCTATATTTCACTGTTGGTTTGTGTTCACCAGAATGTGAATGTCTCAGTGAGGCTTAGTGTCACACAGACCGGTCTTTGACTGAGGAATAAGGGAGCTTTGTCAGACACAAGCGTCGGGATTGTTCAATGCAGGGCAAGAGTGTGAGCGTGTGTGTTTTTTGCGTATTTGTCGTGCATATACGTGTGTGTGTGTGAAAGAGATTATATGTATCTCTTTGAGAAAGACAGTGTAGTGTATGTGTCTGTGAGGAGGAGAGGGTCTGTATGCATGTCAGTTTTGGATCAGCGCGAGTGTGTGTACATGTGTCTGTGTGCACAAAAGTGTGTTTGTAAGCAAGCTTTTTTGTGGGATTTGTCTTCTTAGCATCCAACAAAATGGAAGCAGAGCAGCTCACACACCCGTCAGATCCTTGCACGGCTCCGTTTCAAAGGGTGAGTGGCACTGATTTCCTTTAAACACATATGACATCACACGCTATTCCTCTCGTGATCAATCAGCAGTAAAATTACAGTGCAGACACTTTTAATTTGTTTGACAGGTTTGCAGCACAACTTTAAAACCTCAGTGTAACACTCATATTCAGTCGTCCTTGCGTGTTGCAGGCATTAGTGAGTCTATTCAGCAGGAATTGGGTTCAAATCCCCGCGTCAGCGAACATCCTGCCTGCTGGGATGTCCTTGAACGCGACACTAAACCCCTGTCCCAGTGTTAATGTTCTCCGGCTGACTTATCTCCATTTCAGTGAATCACAGTGTAAACAAATCTAGTAGTGTGCCAGCAGGGGGCACTGTAACAGGCTGGGCTTCATATAAATGAGATCAGTGGAGATCTCAGGAGGTCACACAGAGTTGGAAACTTCACTTAGGTCCTGTGGTTATTACAGTATCAAAGCTCTTGTAATGGTCCAACCTGAGCTGCTGAGTTTGCTCTTTAATCCTCATTAGCTAATACCCTGCAGACGAGCGTCTCAGTCGGGAATCTGCATTTTCCTCACCAGGCTGAAGAATGGACTAATCCTGAAACCTGATGTGTTGCTGGAAATCACTTGGATGTGTATTTTCCTTGACCCTTGAGACGGGAACACTGAGGCTGGAATCTGACCACGCTTGGATCTAATGCGTTCCGGCCATGTTGTTTCATGGAATGTGATAATGTGGCCTGCTGATGGGATCACATGATCAGCGTCTACCTTGTTGGCAAGACATGTTTGGCATACAAATCCACTCCGTCCATTAGTTGAACCTTTCAATTTACACTTTTATTCTTATTCCACACACAGATGGTTTTATGTTTATGGACGTTGTGAAGCCACTGATGCAGCCACATTTCATTTCTCTCATTTTCATGGAAAAATGAACAGAAATAGAATGAAAAACTCTTCATGTGATGTGGTTATCAACCATAAGAAAGCTAATGAGGACACAGTATATTTATGGCGCTCAGTGGCTGTAAACTTGCCTCCTATAAGAAACATATGGTGTTCAGAGAGACTTGTTACTTGTTTGTTATCTGTCTTTAGTGTCCTTGCTGTGTTCATTGTTGCGTGAGTCTTTATTGTGTCTTTTAAAGTGAAGTATGACTTTAATGGCGCTAAAGAGAAGTGTTCTCTGTAGGACTCAGTGATGCACTCAGTGATCATATTATACTTGATGGGATTTTTATAGTATCTGTGTAATGTCCCTGTAGAGATCTGCATCCATGCATTATGGTTAACTGATGGACTTTGTAGTATTGTTTTGACATTGTATGGTGATATACAATGTCACTGCCTATAATAGCATTTAGCTTATTATAGCCTTTTCTATATTTATTTAACATCCGACCATTGTTTTCCTGATGGAGAGCAACTTATTCTATCACATTATTTGCTATATTCTCATAGCGTTTTCTCCCTTTAAGGACGCAACCAGCTGCTGAGAGGGAGCATCCCCGGTATTGTTGTATCTCCGGTTTCCTCCTTCCTTCCTCCTCCTTCCCCCTCCCTTCACTCGTCCATCCATCCATCCATCCATCCACCCCCTCTGCTCTCCACGCACGCACGCCGCCTTGCACATCGCCTCCTCGGGAATAATGACCAACGATTCCCCGGAGGAGGAGACCCGAGCCCCGGGCGGTGAACGAGAGGGAGGAGGGGGAGTACGAGGCAACCATCGACGGAACCGGGCGGACGACAATGTCACCATCCTGACCTCGTCCATGGATTTCCACAGAGCCAGCCGGAGCCGAGCGAGCAGCGGCAACGATGCCGCCCAGAGCCTCACATCCTCAGTGGATCTCAGCACCTCCCTGGAGCTGAGCATCCAGACGCGGATCTTTAAGATCATCGTCATCGGGGACTCCAACGTGGGGAAGACGTGCCTCACCTTCCGCTTCACCGGGGGGAGCTTCCCGGATAAGACCGAGGCCACCATCGGCGTGGATTTCAGGGAGAAGGCGGTGGAGATCGAGGGGGAAACCATCAAGGTAAAAGCATCAGAGGGGCTGGATGTTAATAAGTGGTGTTTCCTCACCTCCTCCCTCTCTTCCTCCTCCTCCTGCTCCTCCTCTGGGGTTCTGTTGTTCTGTTGCTTCTCAGTCTCATGTGGCTCACACAGGGCCTATTCTGTTATTTTCCATTTGAGTAAATCCCATTAATCCAAAACAAACGGCTTCTTATCACATATTTCACGTTACAAAAGTGTTTCAAAAGGGTATTACATATTGTGCTGTGTCTACCAAATTGTGTTAAGAATTTATATTGGCCTCATCTTACTTAATAATATGAGCCATCTGCTTTATGGCATCATTATAATAATCCCTAGATACCTTTTTTGCTTTATTTGCACATACAAAGATTTAAGCATACAATTAAATCAGACAATTTGAATGGAATTACAAGCTCGCTAGATTTCATTTTGTCACAATTGGAACCCAGTCCTCTTTTAAGCTCTGAATAATCATCTGTTTGTGTAGTTTACTGTGAGCTATATGGTGGATGATCCATGTCATCAGTCACAACAATGTCTGCCCCTATAAAAATGAAGGGCAGAATACTATGCTACAGGGGTTGTGATTGTTAGATTAAAAATTAATGATTTCCAAGATACTTTGTCGGAATACAAATTGGAGGAAATCGATACGGATGCTATAATATATGAGTGGACCAAGTGCTGTAGAAACGAAAGTCGGTCAAGATCAGGCAGGCATCTGTAAGCTGTGTGACCTTTACTTCCATTTTATATAGTCATCATAATAATCTGTGAACAATATGTCTGCATGTAACTACTGTCTGTCACATTTAAACACAGACATACACACCACACATGTACTATGAGCAGTGTTTAAATCTACTTCACCCACAAATAGCACCTTCATGCAAAGAGTGTGAGAGTGGAACAATAAATAAACATATTGTTGTTCCTAAAAATTCTGATATGGACGTAAGGAAATCAAGAAATAATTAAAATATATAATCTTTTTGTTCTGTGTTTCTCTTTTAGCCACGTTGCCTAAGGAAGTTGACATTGGTCTTTTCAGTCATTTGGCTTGAGTTTCCACAAATAGCTGTCAAATTATTCTGTGATACACCAGGATTCGGCACAGACAGAGCAGTGATTTTATTATTGTAGCATTCAGCCTCTGGAGCTAAATAGCAGGGCTCATCCTTTGAAATGGAAGTAGCAGATAATTCACTGGCCCTTTCCACTGGGCCTGGGTATTCGTATAGAAAGTGCAGCTTACTACAAAGTCAATGTGTATCTCACTTACTATTACCATAAACACAACACTTTCATCCATATCACCCTCTTGGTTTAAAGGCTGCATAATCACATGCTGCTTTATAAAACCGCCACCTGCAGCAGAGCAGCTTGCTTGAAATGTTTTTGTCAATTCTGATAATTTTATTCCCATGGAAATGTAGCAGAATTCACAACCTCTCTCAGGTTGAGACAGAGTAGAGGAATGTGTCTCAATACGCAGGCCTGAAACCTTGAATAGCTTCTACACTGTAAGTTATATTATGTTTGTGCAGCTGTATGATCATGTTTCATGTTCTTCCACATGGGGATTGTATAGAATATTGCGTCTTAAATTGAGAACATTGAATATGCATCCTTTGTAGCTCCTGAAGGATACAGTGTAGCCATGTGCACTGAAAAACTTCATCTAACCAGATTAAAGCTTATTGTCATTTAAATACCTAAACTAGGTCATAATACTTGAGTAAAGTATTGGGAATAGGGGTGATCAGTCACCACCGTAAAGTGTAAGCTAAAAGCTACAGTCTGTAACTTTTTAAAAACACTTTATTGTAGAAATGGCTTGAAATCCTCATTACCTGCTACTATCCCCACAGGTTCAGGTTTGGGACACAGCCGGTCAGGAGCGGTTCCGTAAATCCATGGTGGAACATTATTACCGCAACGTCCACGCTGTGGTCTTCGTGTATGATGTCACCAAAATGGCTTCCTTCCGCAATCTGCAGACATGGATAGAGGTTGGTAACTTGTTACATATATTCCAATTACATTAGTAGCGGATAAAAGGTCGAGCTGAGGACACTCAACTGAGCTGAAGGGAGTACTCTTCCCCACCAACATCTATCCCTTCACGTTTTAGTGATGCCTCCTCCTCTGATCTGTCTCTTCGAGACTGTGGCTTCTCTGATAAAGTGACTCTGCAGGAGTGTAATGGTAATGTCTTATGGGGAAATTCAAAAGCAGTTGTAAGGCAAAGAGAAGCTGGAAGCAATCACAGCAATTGATTGTGTTGGTACTTAATAGTAATGCATTAGTAGTGACGTTTGTGATAGTGATCGCGATAGTGATAGTGACAGTGGAAACAATATTAATAGCACATAGAAGATAAGTAGTGTTGATACTAGTCATAGATGGAATACTTATCCTGTCATCACTGGTAGCGGACACAGTAAGACAGATGGTGGAAGCAGGAGTAGTACCATTATTTGTAGTATCGTTGGTAGCATTTGGAGGATTTGGCTTTGGCATTGATTCCGACATGCCGTGGTTCTCAGATATCGGTCCTGTCAAGGTGTAGTCATGCATCTCCGACCTTGAGTAGGTCTCCTAGGGCACAGACCGTCTTCCTGAAAGCATCGCCACAGGTCGATAGCAATGCTGGGTGAGACGTCTCTGTCTATTCCCTAACAGGTGTAACAATATGAGGAATATCTGTTAGTCATGCACTGTCTGTGTAAAAACACATGGTCCTGAGTCTGATCAGCTACAATAACGGCAAACACAAAACAAAAAGTGTGGGTGTTCCATGGGTGTGCAGGGCCTAAAGCTACCATCTGCTGCGTTTTTGTTTGGTTCCAGGAGTGTAATGGCCATCGGGTCTCAGCATCAGTACCCCGAGTCCTGGTGGGAAACAAGTGTGACCTCGTCGACCAAATACAGGTTTGTGTGCTGGAGGAGAGTAAGCAACAGAATGCAATGTTTTTCTCAAGTTGTTTTTTTATATTGGAGCTTACAGCCAAATGTTGCTGACTTCCCAGGTGCCCTCCAACATGGCGTTGAAGTTTGCTGACTCCCACAACATGCTGCTGTTCGAGACATCGGCCAAGGACCCGCGAGAGAGTCAGAATGTCGAATCAATCTTCATGTCCCTGGCCTGCCGCCTCAAGGCCCAGAAGTCGCTGCTCTACAGAGATGTGGAGAGAGAGGACGGGAGAGTGAGACTCACGCAACAGACTGAAACAAAGAGTAATTGTCCATGTTGAGGAAGAGGAGGATTGGGAGACATGAGGGAAGGAAAGAGAGGAGAGGAACTACATATTGAGGAGGTGGGGGAGGAGAGGGATGACAAACAAGAGTCTTTTAGTTTAGAGTCTTTCGTTTGGGTGGATGAGGAGGAAAAAGAAGGAGCAAGGTTGGGTAAGAGTGCTTTACTTCGAGAAGGAGCTTGAGCAGGGGAGTGAAGCATCATCAATATGAAGTCCTTGAGGATAAAAATAGGGAGAAGATGGGGGATGTAAGGTGGGAGGGAAGAGAAAAAAAGGAGGGAGCAGGGATTTGTCCCTGATGACAAGTTGCCTTGTGATGGTATAGTTGAGGAATACTTCCACTCATTCAAACCTAGATCCAAAGTGAGTACACATATTCCTCTCTGGGACCAGGGCGAACATAAACCTAAAACATATGCATCGGTTATGGATCCCAAGCGGCCCTATGACCTTTTGTAAAGCTTTCATTTCAGAAACACTGGACGGAATCAACCCAAGTTTGGTTTCTACCACAGCCCGTATTCATGGCAACATTTTGAAGCAACATTCTGTAATCAAGTTGTTATCTTGTCATCTAACTCACATTGATTTTATCCATTGTCCCTCTTCCAGCTGAAGGCAGCGTTTGATCGTATTGCTGTCGCCTTAAAAACAGCCTCGGTTGTGGTTTATATGAATCAGTTGGGCAATCGTAGCGTAATTTAAATAGGTCACACATTTTAATCACTTGAGATACTCTGCAATAGAAAGCAAATTCTCAGCCTCTCGAGTAGAAGTATGAGAGGATAACTGAGATGGTCTTTTGTGATGTATTTAAATAGTTTGCTCATAGTCAGAGAATAGACCAATCAGAACATCACTGTGAGGGCACGAGGGAAAAGTGATGGGAATATGCAGCGTGGACAAAGTCTGTGTAGACAGCAGAGAGGGCAATTGGAAACTGAAGCATTATAATAAATACTACTGCTGAATGACCTTCATTGCCTCACATTGCTGCCTGTGTCCTACGAACTCAGAGGTTCAGGCCAGCTGAAAGGAGCTCCAGAAAGACCTTGATGGCTTGGTTTCCTGAAAACAGAACATAGAGGTTTGCAGACACCATGTCAAATATTGATTTAGAGGCAGGAAGATCCTCTTACCCTTATGCAGGAGAAAGACACTCTCCCGACAAGGAAGGACTGTCGTGGCAAAGCTCCTCTTTCTCATCTAATCCTGATGTAAACACGCGCTCTCCATGCTTACGGTCGAGTAAACTAAGGCTTATCCAGCTTTTTCTTTAGTGTGCAGCATTGGAACAAATGCAGAAATTGTTACATTGCCAGTCAGCTCTTTCTGTTTGGTCTCCCGTGTACACAGCGATTCCATATTTTGTGATGAATATGGTTGTTTTTGTTCATTATCTTATGTCGTCGTGCTGTTGTGGAGAGCAGACAAGAGCAAAGGGATCAAAGAGTGTTCAAGTTAAAGCCCATTTTCTGTTCTGAATGATTTATTCTTTACATCAGAGAAAATGCAAAACTGTGACCCCCACCTCTCTGAACAAATAACACAAGCGGCCTGAGCCAGGATGTATGAGTGGACTTTTATACCTGGTGTATGTGTATAAAGGTCCAGGAGTATCCAAACCGTAGATGATACAGGCCACGTCCAACTCAGTAGAAAGCCATATCCATTATTAACACAGACATGATGTACAAAGAAGCCCAGCTGGAGTGTGGGTGCAGGAACACAGTGTATACAACGTAATGATAGAGCTTTGTGCAACACACTGGTCCTTCATTTATAGTCATGATTTTTGTCTGGATTGCTATGAAGGCAACAATGCGAGTAAGACACGCATACACCGAAGGAAGTAATAGGAATTCTTTGTCCGCCGAATATACACAACTTGTTTAATTGTGAGGAATGGCAATGTAACCAGCATGTCTGTATAGTCCCAATACAGTTTAAATATTATAAATAGTCAGACTTTCTTTGGTGTCATCCATCACAGCACTTTCTCCATACTCAAGTTTGAATAAGTCTATAACTGTCTACATGGGAGAAAACATAATGTATGCTCGCCCGTGTTTTAAAAACCCCTCCACTAGTTAGGAATCAAACCCTATATCTTCCAAGCAGGTAGTTTGATTTCCACATTCTTCTTACTTCATCACACCGCGCAATTGAAACACTGTGTGAAAAATCTAGCGAGCCAGTAACATAAACAGGTTTTGTTGATCCAGCGTTTCTCCTTCATTATTCTCCCAGCTGGATCCACACACTTGAGAAGCTATTACCGGTTAATTGAATAGGTGATTACCATATAGACGCAGAGGAAGGCGTCTCACTGTTATTGTACGGGCAAATCTGTGAATGAAAGTTTGAGTTCCATACATGCAGCTCCAGAGCCACACAGAACGTTAACAAAGCGCTACAAAAAACAAAATCCTACAGATTACAGGAAAGTTTAAAGTGTACTTCAAAGCAACTTTTTATCTCTTTAAAATAACTATTTATTGTGTGGTCTACCAATGGGTTTGTTAACTAATGTATAGCTGTAATAAGGTAGACGACTGTACTTGCCTAATGTGGAATAAAATTAAAAAGGTGGCTGCATTTCCTTCGTAAACTTGATTTGAATAAACCAACACTAGAACATGGTTGGAAAACATGCAAACTAATGTAATAATGCTGGTACGGCTGTATGAGAATCAGCAAAATGATCATACCGGACTTAAACTTACAGAGGCATTATTACAGTAAGAGTTGGGATTATTACAGTAAGAGTCGGTCTGTGCAGTTTTACAGCAAGCAAGATGAAAATGCCATCTGAAATATCAAATCAAGTTCTCCATTCTTCTCTTTCAAACGCCTGCAGTGATCCTGTTTGACACAGCTACAGATGCAGAGTACCTATGCTTGTTATGCTACGTCTTTCTCTCTGCATACATTCCGTTTGTTTTGCTATTATTTTGTGGTGATCTTTCTTTAAAACCCACATGTGCTCTTAAAGGGATACCTTGACATTGTGAAATTTCTTCTGGTACTTTTGTAGGCCAAATGTTACATTGATAGGAAACATTTTGAATGTCCTGTGTTCCAATTACTTGAATGGAGACGGCTATTTGCTGTAGCAAGCTACCTTGTTAGCATTAACATCATTTCACATTAGCATCTCTTGATGAAACTAAGTGGGTCTGTAGCTTGCTGCTATCACAGTTGAATGAGGTTTTGGCCTTAATAGAAAATGATAATATGAACAATTATTAATGCACGAGTATGATCTTTCCTCTCTACAGGGAGGTCAAAGGTCAACTACAGAACAGCAACCGTATGGAGTTAGCAGCAGGATGAATGGTTGCTGGTGCAGTGATTTGAACTGTCATCTTTCATCTTATTGATACTGCACAATCCTGCCTACATCAAAGACAAACAATAGCAAGTCAAAAATCAAAATATCATGTTACTCCTTTAACAAAAGCCTTAAGAGTGGTGTTACTTGATTTCAGGTTGTGTGGTTGTGTGAATTTTAATTATGATTATTGTAAAATCTCAGATGACAATGTTTTTGGCTATTGGTTTGTATTGTTTTGGACTCTATCAGACTGTCTTCTACTATATGTTTCATATGTAACGTTGTTGTTACAATCTCACAAAGGGACTTCTGATAAAACTGCTGAAGAAGCTTCATTTGACTCACAGCCTCATTCTCTGTGTATTTGTTCCAGCATTAGGGACTTGTGATCCTCAAGGAACCAGTGGTCAATTTTTATCGGTCCGTGATTAAAACATGCATCAGGTCTAATGAGCACTTTGGAAAACAGCCAGGCTCAAATCACTTCTACCAATCTAAACTAAAACTTTCTCCACAGAGCTAAAAGCTAAATTGGCTTTACTGATTCTGCACTCCAGGAGTGTTTAACACTGTGGAGTTCTCATAAATAGGTCTGTTTTGCTCATACACTCTCTTGTGAGCCGGCTAAAGTATTTACTGTTAGTAAAGCCTGGTTTCCTCCCACACACTGAAGCCTCTGAATTCATGTCTGTTATTCTATTCTCTGGCGGTCTCAGTTTATGTTTCTATCACAGCGTCACCCTCACATAAATCTGTCCAATCTTTATATTTTCCCTTTAGGTCTTCGTATGTCTGTTTCATGTTGGTATCAATATTTATCTGCTCTCTATTTATTTAAGTATAGCCTGCTATTTCTTTCTCCTTCTCTCCCACCATATCTCACCATCTGTCCTTCCGTCTCGATCTTTCTCTCGCACACAGCGGCCATGTGGCTGTGGCTTTCTTGTCTTTGGATAGAAAACAACATTCTTAAACAGATCATGTATCCATTAATGGATGTAGCAGATGAATACAAGGCGGTCAAAGAAAACAAAACCCATGTAAAATAGTTTCATGTGATTAAATGCGCTTCTTGTTTCTGAATGATCCCGTAATGAGTCTAGTTGTGTCAAGGTTACACAACTGTGATGAGTAATTTATGACACAACACCTGAGACCAGCTCATAAAGGGGGACTTTGTATCTGCATATGGCTTCACACATCACGACATGTCTCTTCCTGGAGGGACCTCAGGGCGTTCCAAGGCCAAGTGTGAGGAAGAACACTACCAGAACAAAGGAGTCTAGTCTGAGCTCCTGTGTGAGTATGAAGATCAGATATGAGTCACACACTGCCAGTGGCAGAGAGAAGAAATTGTGCAATATCATTATCATTACATCATTATCATTATAACATCTCCCAATATAATTTTCTTGAGATCTTGAGAGATTGAATGTTATTTTCTCAAGATAACAAGATCATTTTCCAAAGAGCTCGAGAAAAATATCTTCCATAAGAAAATTAATAAAATGAATTATATTGCACATTCTCTCTCGACTTCCAAAGCATGTAATTGCAAGTAAAATAACTGGTATATTACTGTATTTATTTGTGTTATTGGTAACAAAATGTAAAAATGAAGTTATTATGGAGGATTGTGATCTTGGCAGGGCACCAGAGGATATAACGTATGACTTCATAAGGCCAAACGCTCAGAGCTAAAATGGCAGAATAATCTGATATTTTTATTCGGGAAGAGGGTGAAGAATGTGTGGACCAGTCAGTCATTGTTGAGATATGACGCTGTAACAAACGGTCGTTCCTGATTATTACCTGTGGAGAGCAGCAATAAGCCGAGATGTGTCGGCCCAGCCTCACATTTCAGCAGAGGAAGAAGCAGAGACGTCACATGGAGAGAGAGATGCTCCAGCTCCACTAATCACACTACATTAACATAACTGGCTACTCCAAGCTAACCTAGCCAGCTAAATGGCTCGCCTTTGACTTACCGTGCATCCGGAATTGCATATCGGCACTAAACAAACGCCACTTTCATATCAATACAAACCGGGGAGCGACATTACGGTCGTGTACGACTGCCGCGGCCGTCCGTGCATCTATCTGCCAGCATATTTAGGTCAGGTAGTGAAGCCAGCGGCAGCCAACTCTCTGCCTTGGCTAGCATTGGGTTAGCCCGCTAGCGGTTAGCTAGCTAGCTACACATATTGCTAACGGTAGCTAGTTAGCCAGCTAGCGAGCTGTAGTAACTTGCGTCATGGATGAACTCGTCGTGGAAGTGCGGGGAACCAGCGGCGCCTTCTATAAGGTAAGTGTGCGCGCTTTGCTTTGTTGGGCTTTCTCTGCGTTGTAACCGTCCCATGCCCCAGCGTCAGGCTAACGCGTCTGCGAGCGTCTCGCCGGACGCCATCAGCGCTACCTGGCTGCGCCTGCGGGCCCCGCGGCTCGTGTGCTGCCAGCGCCGGGATGTGGAGCCCAAGCTTTGTAAACAAAAGCCTGATGATGCTCCAGAAAAATAAGAGTTTCAGACTCGGCTGCTGTTTTAGTGTCTTTGTTACTGAGCCAGTGTGACTGTAGTGGCGGCGCTGGTGTTATTAACGTAGTGGCCCTCGAGTTAATTCAATAAGTTATTATTCAAAGCGGAGTGGGAGTGGTTACCTTCAAAATTACAAGCTCAGAAATCATTCCTCATTGTGGTTTTCAAAGTAATTTACTGTAGGGACTCGGGCCAGCTCTGATCTGTGTTCTGCATTGACTTCATGTGGATCAAAATGATGCGTAGTTCATCCCGATTTAGTCTCTGCTGCTTCGATGGTTGGTGATATTTAGGGTTGAAACAAGTGGGATTAATCGATCACCTCTATGTTGGTTTGATTCCTTATCAAACTCAACCATGAGGAGCACGTTTCACAGCTGCGCGTCTTGCTCATGGACACTTAGGCATGACAGGTGTTGATTTCATGGACGGTGTGTCCTTAACTCATCCACCTCGATTCCCCTCACTGGCAGCTTGTTACACGTTTGTTACACTTATGTATTCACACACAATTAGCACTTCATGTAAGATGTGAATGACATCATTCTGTGTGTGTTGTGTATTCACACTGGACCGGGTTCAGCCTAGGTTTCGTTTTTGTGGAAGTCGGCTGCTGGAATGCAGGAAGTATGAATGGAATCCATGTAGAATACAGGCACCTTGAACACATTTGAGCTCATTTCTGAGGACAGGAAATCTTTCTGCTAAACAGTTTTAAAGACATCTCATGTGTATTTACACCTGCTTGTGTGTGGCTTTGACCCGGTCCAGATTTATTGGCCAGGTACTGAAGATGCATTAAATGTCGAAGCTGGGTCTTTGGCTGACTTAGAAAGAAATATTCATGATGTATAAGGAGTTTCTTTAACATAAAGATTGTTCAGAAAGTAGAAATGTTATATCCATAAACTGCACTTCACCAGACTTTCATTTTCACTTCTGATGAAATCAAGAAGTTGTCCACTACTTAAGTTTTGCTCCTTGATGTTGCTCAGCTGGCTCCTCGATATCATTTTAAATGTATTAAGTGATCATGAGCACCATGATGTCCCACTGTGCTCAGCATATAGACTCTATATGGATACAGTACATAGATGAAGTCATACAGCTCCACTTCAGCACAGCAGTGACATCTGAAGCTCAGGTTCATGATGCTAATTCAAGGCTCGTAAAATAGGACTCTTGTATTTGGTTTCATACAGCCAGATAGGTTTCAGCCAATCACTAATCACCTGCTAGTTGTGAAGTTTAGAAAATAATCGTAACATTCTTTGTTAATGGATTAAGTTTCTAATCAATCAAGTAATCAGTCATGTCTTCATTGGGCACAAGACATCTTTTAAAATTGTTTAATAGTAGTGAATCGCCTTTTGTTCTGTGATCATTCATGTAAAATGTTATCTTTGTTATATGTACTGCATGTAAAATGTGATATTAATATTCAGTAATTTTGTTTTTACTGTGTGCTGGATGTATAGATGAACAGTCCTCAGCTAACTCACCTCTGTGTTGTGTTTAGGCCTTTGTGAAGGATGTCAATGAAGGAACAGTCACTGTGGCATTTGAAAACAAGTAAGTAATCCTCTTATACAGCCAATAGTTTTAGAAACTGACATACGAGAAGATGTCACCTGTTAGCTATGACCAAATTTGTGTGTGTGTGTGTGTGTGTGTCCTTCTGTTCCAGTTGGCAACCAGAGCGTCAAATCCCTTTCCAGGATGTTCGTTTTCCTCCTCCAACAGGGTTCTGCAAGGAGATAAATGAGAGCGATGAGGTCGAGGTGGGACTGAGTCACTGCTTTGATAATAGTTTCAGAACATTTAAATTAGGAGATATGTTAGGTGTTGGAACTTATCTCCTGTAGTCTTTAGTGTAAGGTATGAGATGTGTTACAGCTGCATGGCCCATCAGAGATCTGTATGGACGAGCTCCTGTGGAACGCAAACAGAAAATGTAGAGAAAAGAAAACTAGATTTGCATGTAGATTAGTTGATTTTGCAAATCTAATTTGTTGTACATAATCTGCTCTTGACGTCTCTGTGTGTGTGTCTGTGTGTGTGTGTTGTCAGGTATATTCCAGGGCTAATGACAAGGAGCCATGTGGATGGTGGTTGGCTAAAGTTCGCATGGTGAAAGGAGAGGTAAGGCGATGAATCCATGCTTGGTAAATAGGATTGTGGTATAATCTGATACATTGATAGTTTACAGCAGCATTGATGCTTGACAGCGTGCAGCGACTTCAGTCAGGCACTGTGTCATTCCCTCTCCCTGTCTCTTAGTTTTATGTTATAGAGTACGCTGCATGCGACGCTACACTGAATGAGATCGTGACGCTGGAGCGGTTACGGCCGGTCAACCCCAATAAACCAGCCACCAAATCCACCTTCATCAAAATCAGAATGGATGTTCCTGAGGACCTACGGCAGATGTAAGTTACACACACACACACACACATCTACCAATCTAATCACGTGTGTGTTACAGGACGTTAGAGTCATACGTTTTGTTATCCAGTCACAGTTTTTGTTTATGCCCATTTATTGATTCATGTATTCTGACACAAAGACTATTGTAAGACGTCATTCAAATGAATGTGGAACTCTGAACTCTTCCCCAGGTGTTCCAAGGAGTCGGCACACAAAGACTATAAGAAGGCTGTGGGAGCGTTCAGCATCACGTACGACTCAGACAAAAAGCAGCTGGTTATTCTGGTTCGTCCGTGTTTTTGTAATGCTGTCCATTCCTCCTGCTCCTCTTCTTCTTCTACCTTTTAAATCAAGTCCTGACTAATATCTTCCAACTTTGACGCTACTTTCATGTATCTAAACACTCAATCAAACACAACAGAATTAAGTGTCATTGTGTGAAACGAGTTCTGATTGTTTTGACAGTCGGTGAATGAGTTTACAACAAAGCGGGCCAACATGATGAGTGACATGCACTATAGGAGCCTGCGCACCAAACTGTCTCTCATGCTGAGGAACGAAGAGGCCAACAGACAACTGGAGGTAAACACACGCACACAAACACATACACACACAAGCAGTCTATGAGGAGCCGTCAGGCCTATGGACTCGTAGACAATCAAAGCTTAAGTTGCCATCATACCTCATGCTGTCTCAGCCCACACAGGCATATGACGTGTTTGTGCGCTGACACATTTCATCCCTTTTTATTTCCCTCTTAATAAGAGTTCCAGACAGCTAGCGTCACGGTTTCACGAACAGTTTGCTGTGCGGGACGACTTAATGGGTTTGGCCATAGGGACCCACGGCGCCAACATTCAGCAGGCCCGTAAAGTCCCTGGAGTCACCAACATAGACCTGGATGAGGAGACGTGCACCTTCCATATATACGGAGAGGTAGGACGGCCAGACACACACACAAAAGACACACACACAGAAAAGCACCGTGTCAGCAACAGATTGTATGAGTGTTGATGTTTGCTGTGTGTCTGCTGGATGCGTTAGGACCAGGAGGCGGTTCGTAAAGCCAGGAGCTTCCTGGAGTTCTCTGAAGATATCATCAAAGTCCCCCGGAACTTAGTAGGTAAGAAAATAACTCCAGTTTACCTCCAGACAACAGAGACAAGAGGGTAACGCCTGTGGTCATTTGAATTATTATGGATTCATTCCTAAATGATTTAACTTTCATGTTTTCGTGGCTACAGGGAAGGTGATCGGTAAGAACGGGAAGCTGATCCAGGAGGTGGTTGATAAGTCCGGTGTGGTTCGGGTTCGTATTGAGCCAGAGAATGACAAAAAGCCCTCTGCAGCTGCAGATGAGGTCAGTGGGAAAGAAGCTCTGGTCACATCTCAAGCTAAATATCAGCTTATGGACGACAATGTAAGCAGACAGTGGGAGTCAGACATCAGCCACTTAGCCGTCAGCCAGATGGGAGGTAACATTCCCTCTTTCTTACAGGGGATGGTGCCATTTGTATTTGTGGGGACCAAGGAAAGTATCTCCAACGCTACAGTGCTGCTGGACTACCACCTCAACTACCTGAAGGTGTGTGTCCTCTCCAGCCTTCATCCAGTGTCTCAGCTGCAGATTACAATTATGAATCTGAAGTAAATATAGGAGCAATCATTAAAAAGGCTGAAGGTGATGTAATGTTGTGATTTTAACTCTTACATCAGTCGCCGCAGCTACAGGGCCATAAAAGAACAAGGATTGGGGTTATTGCCTTTTGTCTTTAACAGGTGCGTTGTCATGACAAAACCTCAGATGACGATAGACAGGGATGATGACTCTGTACATAAGAACTCCAAAGCTTCCTCCATTATTCTACCACTTTCTCTTTTGTCTTCTGTTTGTTTCCGTGTAACTCATTAGCAACAAAGATGCTACTGTTTAGCAACAGATCGGTCTGGTTCTCTTCTATCAGAAAGGTCAGGTCAGCTGCACTGGCAACACGTTTAGTACGTGCAAAGGACAAAATACTGACTTAAGTATGGGGAAAGTAGCAGGAATCATTGAAACGTACGACTGTGCGGCAGGAAAGAGAAGATCACAGCAACATTTACACCCAAAGCTACGTGTTACATTGTGACCTGTGTCTTTACGTCCTCAGGAGGTGGACCAACTCCGACTGGAGCGTCTCCAGATTGACGAACAGCTGCGGCAGATAGGAGGGGGAGGCGGCGGCGGAGGAGGAGGAGGGACGGGGCCGCGGAACCCCAAAGACAAGACCTACGTGTTCGACAACGGCATGGGGCTCGGGATGGGCAGAGGAGCGGGCGGTGGAGGAGGGAAGCCCTACTTGGGAGGGGGAGGACGAGGCGGCCGGGGACGAAGAGGAGGTGGATCAGGAGGAGGAGGAGGAGGAGCAGGAGGAGGAGGAGGAGGTGGTGCGTCTTTTGCTTCAGGTGCCACATAATATGACATGAATTCACGCATTTTGAAGGGCTCGTGGAAATCTCATGTAATGTTTTAGGACTCATTTGTCATTTGTTTTAATCAAATCAAACATCGGGCGATCACAAAGCTGCTTGTGTCTTCCAGAGGAACACAGCAGTTTATTAAAGGCTTCACGCTGACGTCTCTCCTCCTCCCATTAAATGAGCTTTGACTTCTGCTCCCCGTCACCACAGGCACCAACTCAGAGGCGTCCAACGCATCAGAGACGGAGTCGGACCACAAGGACGAGCTCAGCGATTGGTCGCTGGCCCCCACTGAGGAGCTGATGACCGGAGGCGGCACCCTTCCCCGGCGGGGAGACGGGAGGAAGAGGGGGCCGGGAGGAGGAGGACCGCGTGGGCGAGGGGGGAGAGGAAGAGGAGGCGGAGGATACAAGGGTAGGAAGCTTCTTGGGACTTTGTAACATATAAGTGCTCATAATGTCTAAGAAACGAAGCAGCTTTGTTTACTTCTCTACCTTTTCAAATGGAGTTCATCTTTCGTCTTCGTCTTCCTCTGTCCTGCTTTAGGTGATGAGGTGCAGTGGGGTGATCCAAGACCTCGTCACATCAGAGACCCCAAGACCAGAGTGCCGGAGGACACCCTGCAGGTAAATATACACACAGTAACCATGGCGATTTTGGAGCTCTTAGCGTCTGTCGGGACGATCACTAACCGGGTTTCCTCCTTCTCACAGATCCGCGTGGACAGTAACAACGAGCGCAGCGTGCAGCACGCCTCGGGCAGCCGAGGAGGAGGAGCCGGGCCTTCCTCCACCCCGGGCGGTGTTGGCGCGGGGGCCGACGGTCCGGCCCGTCACCATCATCGACCGATCAGAGACCGAGGGATGAAGAAAGACAAACAGGACGCTCCTACACTGGTGAACGGAGTGTCGTAGATACACCACTGGACTACCTGCACACTTAAACACGCAGGCACACACATGCACACACACACACATACACACACAGATAAGTTACCATAAGTCATGGTAGAATCTGGGTCTTACACTTTTTCTTTCTTCTGTCTTAATTAGACACACGAATACGCATATTAGGATCGTGAAAGCATTTTACTGTATGGAAGTCTTAGACCAGAGACGAGCCGGTCCGGTTTGTCGTCCCTTGTCTGGTCTTTTGGCGTACCGGGTCCGGTCTGGTCTGCTCTTGACTGATGGTGGTTTCTACTGTTGTTTTTCTCTGCAGTAAACGAGTAAAACAAACAATCCATTTTTTCAGACACAAGGAAAAGAACACGAGGGGTTGGACTAAAGTCATCAACCCCCGCAAACTGGTCTCCTGGCTCGTTCCATTGTGTCGTTTAGGCCCAGTCAAGTCAAGACACATTGGTTTGTAAAGCAAAAATAGGAGAAACTCACCATTTTGGCAGATATTCGTCACCCCGACTATCTGCACGCGTCGCCATGACTCCCAATCCATCTGAAATGTGGGTTTGGGTTGAGATGATCTGGCTGTAGACCATGTTAGTGGGTACTAGCTTTCAGGCTGGGAGGAAGTTCTCCTGCGGTGCCTTGGGCTGTTTTTGTCAGTCGTACTTTTAACCCCTTCCCCCCCGGGGCACCGCGTTGACACTTAAGTAAACGGGACACACACACGACGTGTGGCCCGAGAGGAACGCAGGTCTCTGCTTTCCGAGATGAAATGTGAAAAGGTTTGGGGTTTGTTTTTTTTGTTTTTTATCTCCAGTGAATGTCTTTCAGAGCTCTAGAATGGAGCCAGCATATACTACTCTTTATCAGTGTGATCATTTGTGATTTTCCCCGTCGCTTAGATATTATAAACCCCGCCCCTTCCTGCTTCGGTCTGGCTCTGCATATATAAGACGGTTTGGGACAGACGGATGGAGAAACATTAATCCGAGGCTCTTAGATGTATGTAAACCTTTATGGGAAGTGTGGCTAGACTGGAGCTGCGGACCAACTGCCTCCCGTTTTACGATTTTAAAACTGCCTGTTCCGGCAAATCGCACCTTCGCACGCGCGTCGTCGTTCACGTCACACTTTAGGAAAACGGCGACGACCGGAGACTTTGACGTCACAGAGGGCTACTTAACAAAGGCGCGCTTACACATAACGACTTCTTTTTGCATGTTGCACTTCTGTTTAAAGCTTGGTTAGGCGCCAGTTTAAAGTGAAATCATCTCTGGTCTGATTCTTTTTTTTAGCCAAACCTGGTCAGGAACAGGTTAACTCAGACTCACTCTGCTGTTACTGCAGCTCAGAAACACAGAACGTTATAACGGTTTTGTTTGACTGATGAATTGTTCTTTTCTTTCTAAGTTATGAAATCTTTTGTATTTTTACCTTTTTGGCTCAGCGGCCGTTAGAGAACTTTGCAGACACTTGTGTGTTCAGTACATTTTATCTTTAAGTATTAATGTAGAAGGAAGACTAAATAAAACAATGTGTACGTTTTTATTCTTCCTGATTTTTCCGTCTTGCTCCGGGCTCCTTCGCCCAGACTGAAGTTTAAACTGTGGTGGACCTTTTGGATGTTGAATATGGTGCATGTGATCAGCTGCTGTCCCGTGGCCATGAAGGACACACAGCCTGCTTTTTTTTTTTAGCCCGTCCTCTCCGTCGCCTACTTATCTGCAGGAGCATGTACAGGACATTGCCCCACTGCACATTAAGCCCATCTGGGGAACTGATTAGATCCATAAGATCATTTAGTCAAACCAATCCAATTTACATTTAATGAGGCGTGACTTTAAACGGAAAAATCACATTTTTCTCGGCCTCCTTTGTAAAGTTTTTCCTAGTTGAAGGCCCTTTCAAAGTCTTCATCGCCGCGGTAACCTGGGCTCAGCATGTTGATGATTGTACCCTTTTCTTTTTGCACATATAGAGGAAGATCTGTCACTCACTCCTTTGCTCAAATATGCACTTTTTCACACGTTTTTAACTATTTCCAGCCTCACAGCCTAAGCAGCTCTGCTCCTGGGGTTCTAAAAGGTTGAGACCACACGCGTTTACTACAACATAACGCACACACCACGACCTGAGCGGTGCTTTCTGCCATTACCAGACTGAAGAGTGTTTAAATATCAGCACCATCTATAAAAATACACAGAAACAATTCAATTATTTATGCTTGTCAGGATGATTCCATGCCAAAATATATACAAAAGAAAAGCAAAGTCATGTTATATAGTGTAAATAGAACCTGCTAATACCAGACTACTGCCACTCCTCTGGGTCTTAATGAGGGTTTGTTATCCGTTCACGTTCATCCAAGTGCCTTGGACTCATGGTTCTCCTCCTGCTTTGCATACGGTCGAGCATCTTTATGTCTAATGACATCGTCCCCACACAGTACTCCTTTTTCACATTATCCTTCATTTTTATAACGTACCTTCGCCTGAAGTTGGTAGTTTTAATAGTTTACTTTCAAATACTTCAATGCTGGATTTAGTTTTTGCATTCTGTGTCCCTTTCTGGACTCTAATCTGTCCTTTCCTACACCGTGATGGCACTTCTCATAGCTGCAGCATGTTTGGATGGTTTGACCGTTCTGAATGGTTCTAGAGTAGTTTTGCATTCTCGCTGTCTTACCCAGAAGACGCTCTTCACTCTTCCAGCCTCGTGCGAGTGTGTACATCGCCTTGAGCTGGACATTATACGACAAAAATCAACTAAAAGAGGACTTGGTGGTGTTGTCATGGAATAGTTGACAGTGATTCCTTTTTGGACGCGTTAACGCCGGACACCACTGTTGCAAACCAGCCTGCTGGTTCAGTCGACACCACGTTTAATGGAAACATCCTCAATGACATCGTCAACTTAAACGACATCAAACTGAGGGGGGAGAAGCCTTAGATGGCTCCAGAGCTCAACAACATCAAACTGATTACAGTCATTATACATGGGTAAATGTAGCAAGTTAGCTATTTGCTGATTTATGATCGTAAAAGAGATTAAGGATAGACTTTTGTGAGACTGTTCTAATGTGAGTATACAATGTAAAAACATGGAAAGGTTTCTCAGAGCGTCAGTAGCCTTCATATTTCATCAGAACACGATATCTTCAGTTTTCCCACACAAATGCAGAGCAGTCAATTCACTCTGACTGTTTTGCCAAGTCACAGTGGCTTTTAAATTGTACTTTACAGAGCATATGGGCTCATTTAGATGTTTCCACAAGCGGCCTCGAAGGAAACACTGCAAAATAGCTCCCAATGGACGGAGAAAAACAACGCTGTGTGCATTTCTATCAAATCTCAACCAGCATCAGACAAAACTATTAAAGTACTTAATCCAGATAAACACAGCAGCCTCCTGGATTCTCACCAAAATCAAATCACCATGACGCAACGCAACACAACAGTTTGGCTCACGCACTTTCACCAACATAGCCGTCACATAGCCCCAAATGTGTGAACGCTCGGGGAAACCTTCCCATATGTTGTGTGACACGTGCCTTTTAATTGTGACTGTGGCATCAACCTAGACGTCAACATCAGGGAAGAGGAGACTTTGATAAAAAGGGCCGTGGCGTGGAAAGACAGGCACTTCCTGGGGCGATGTCATTCACCTCAGAGTGAGTTGAGCACGGAGGGGAAGTGCCTGTTTGCATCGCCACGCCCATTGTAAACACATTGATGGTGTTGTAACATTATACAGTCAAACAAATGTGAGTGTTCTAGCTTTCTGGCCTGGTTCAGTTAATCTGTGAAATGGATTCAGTTGCTTTTGTAGACCAGTGTGCAGATAATTGATGCTGTGTGTGGCCTCAAGGTTCAACTTGAATCTGTTCCAAGGCCATTTCTCATCCAAAGCAAACACTGGAAATAAATCCAATCCAATCTTAATGTCACAGCTCAGAGCCGGCGGTTTTACAGGCTCCAAAATGACCCAAGTCACTGTTACCCATAATTAAAGGTTTCGCTTTCTTTCCTCCGGCGGTGCCACTGGAGTAATGAAAGGAACTGAAAGGATTCCAGCAGTTGAGCCAGGTCTTTACTTGGACACGCATCAGTGTACCTTTCTAATCTTAACGATGCGTATGTTTTTATCACGGACCAGGGGACATTTGTTTGGCGTGGACAAAGGAGATAGGGAAGTTGAGTCCTTTTAATCAGTTTTGCTTTGTCGCTCTTATGTCCCTCGACCCCTGAGTTTGGTCGGCGGAGTCGATTAGCCGGCGATGAGCGGCATTTGCGTTTGGTTCCCTCTGTGGGTGAGAGCCATCAGCGTAATGACAGCGAGTGACACGGCAGAAACTTTTACCTTTTTGGAAATGTCACACGAAACGATGGCAGCACACGAGGTAATGAGTCGAGGAAAGGCTTTTGTTTTTATTATTATCATTATTAATTTTGTCTCTTCAGAAGTATTACCCAGTAATCTGTGGGGATCATTGATTTGGCGTGACGGTTGCCACGGTTCCCCTCATTCCCCTCCAGTCTGGGATGCAACAATGGATCAAGTGAAAGTAACTGTATATTGCATTTTATTGTAAATCCTGGAAAACAAAAAAAAGAAGAAGGGAGGGTTGCATACTGTAAATAATGATGTCATTATTTGTCCCAGAAAAGATTTGTACTATTGTTTCAAAATGTGCACTTCTCCAGATATTTTCCTTTTGTGTTTAATAACAGTTAAAATGCTAGCGCTCTTGATAATAAACTTAATGATGTGTGAAACATACTAGTATCCTCCACAGCAGGCTTGAGTCACACACATCTGTCATGAATAATGGAACCTTCTCAGTGCGCCAGACTGAACCTGCGTCATTGGGAAACGGTGACTTTTTGTTTTCACCTGAAAGGGAAAATCCACCCAAAACACAGAAACAGACCTGACGGAGGGCGAACTCGCTGCAGAGTCCTTAAACGAGCACGAGTGGATTTCACACTAAACACAGGACTGACATACTGATGGAAAGGTCCTTTAGAGACGACCTGAGATCAAATTTAGCCACTATTTTAGCAGACATTTGGGTGTATTCTTTGTTTTTAGATATGTACAATTAAGCTTATGACAGATTGTGAGCAGTAGTTGCTAAGTTTTAGCTGTCATGAACACACACGTCGGTCTTATTCCTTGTTATGTAGGTTTAGGACTTAACGCCTCTCTGGAATAAACTACAGGAATAATGTTTTAAGGTGGATTCCCCCTTTTAAGGTATACTGATGACAGCGTCTTGTACAGGAGTCGTTTCCTCTCTGAAGTTATCAACGTTTAATGTCTAGAGACTTTTAAGGACAATTTTATCAGATTTTCTTTCTCAAATGACGTGTTGTCCTCTGCCTCCCCTTATCTATTCTTGTTTCTCCTTTGCTGGTGTCCTTTGCGCGGCGATGGCGAGCGTAGGCAGAGTTTTTCTGAGGCTTTTTAGGCCCCATGGAAAAGAGCAAAGAGCCACGTTAACCTTCATATCAACTCTGCCGTGCCGCCATTAGAGACGAAGGGAAACTCCTCTGTGTCTGCGCTTTAACCTGCTTCCTGGTGCGTTTGATCAGCCAGGGTCAGAGACTCTGTTCCAATATGTAACTGCTGGAACGACATCGGAATCTCAGAATTGCAAACAAACTGATTAATGCAACTGTTTTCCCGCTTTAATGTGTGACTAACAAACAGTAATACTAACACGTCTTCAACTATAGCTCAAACTGCACATTGGTCTGTGGGAGACAGTTGCATGCAGGCTGGTTGTGCTGGTCCTGAGAGGGGGGACTTGTCCTGTCCTCTCTGATGGACTAGCTTTGACTGACTACTCTTTCTAGCCTAGATCAGGACAGATTGGAGAGAATAAAGTGGAACGTATCTTCTTATCCTGAGAGCTAAGCTCTCAGAGAAGCGTAACATGTCATCGGAGGTACGTTCAGGAACTCTTATGGGTCGCAAACTGTCTTCGCTGAACAGCAGGTTCAAACTTTGTGTACATGGAGAGATCCTGGGACGAGTCACACTGCAGCCCAGTTTGTGACCAAGAGGAGTTCTGGTGGGGACGAAGAACTGTTGCCTCGACCTTAATGTAATGTTTTATCCCCAGAACATTAGAACATTGTAGTCACTGATCTCACTAACAGTCTGGTACTACAAGCAGAAGCTAAACTGTACAAAAGGAGATTTTTGTAGATCTTTGTTTCTTTGATATTGTATCATCCACCTCACTGCTTACCCACATGAAACACTTCATCATGAAGACTGGTGACTGGTTTCTACTTTCTGAAGTGACACTTTGAAGCTGAGAGCCAGAGTTAGTCCTCCTCCAGCTGTATTGGCTGCCTGTGGCCGGCGCACATGGTGGCCAACAGAGGGATCAGATTATAGGTTATGGTCGTCTGCTTCCGCGGGCAACACATGACGGACATTTTGACATTTTTCTTTCGTCATCTTTGTCATATAATGGACTCTTGAACCTGGATCAGTCTGATCCACAGAAAATGATTTGGGACATCTTTCCTGTAGTGAAACATTTTGTCATAGTTCTAGCTTCAGATTTGTTTGCCTCTCATGTATTTTCCTTTGAAACTGTAAAGCTTTCATTGATGTTGAATGTTCACAATAATCCCGGTTAATGCATTGTCACAATGTTCTGGGTGTAAACATTATTAGGGTACTAATTTAACAACTCCATAACTAGTTAACCAGTTAAGGTCAGGTGACTGACAGTGACCGTGGACCCGTGCCTGTCCACCAACTTGGATTTGACTTTTCCCAAACTGAGATTGCAAAACGAGGACACTCGCCTCAAGTATTTGTCAAATCTACAAGGCTAATCAGTGCATGGGGGCGGTTTGACCCCCGGTTCAGTTCAGACGGCGATGCACCTCAGTCCTCCGCTAAGCATTTAACCCTGCTGACGTTGCAAACGTTGTACATCTCGGATCGGGTTGAGAGGACCCAAATCTACAGCAGTCCAGTGGTTTATCTGCAGAATGTAAATAGTGAGTACTAACTAGACACGTTGTGGGCTGTTGACTGTAGAGTGCCAGAGAGTGAAGACACAGAAAACCTGTAGATACTTAAACCAGGGTAGTCAAAAAAGCTGTAAACCTTGTGTGCACTTTTGGGCATTTTGTTTTCTTTTGTATATACTACTAGCATTTAAGATGTTTGGGGTTGTAATGAGTTGACATGTCTGGTTATAGTGCAATATATTTTGTATGCAAGCAGTTTCAATAAATAAAGGTCAACCTTCCTCTGTTAGCCCCCGGATGATTTCTGACTTCACTGATGTGGGACCATCACACCACAAGCTCCCGAACAGACCAGAACCATATCTGACACAACTCCCACCCAAGATAAGACATGATTGACAATTGAAGTAGACCCCCCATTTGGTAAATTGTTGTATTTAGGGGAGTTGAGTAGACTTCTCCCTCCTCTTCCTCTTCATCAAATCAGATTCTGTCAGTAAGAGGCGCCACAGAGACATGGCAACATCTACAAGAGTTTATATACTGTTGCTTTAAGATGATACTGAAGTACATACTAACACTTGGCAGTTGTTCAGTTGACAGTCCCATGCCCCACATCAATGATGCCCCACTTTATCGTTTGCATGGTGCACTACTTCTGTCTAGCCACGTGGGGGCGCTGTGGCGCCGCGGCTTTTCCTGGGCGCTCCATCGTTTGTACCAAAGAGGGAGAGAGAGGAGCAGAGAGCCTGGGTGCCTACTGAAAATTCATGACATGCATTTCTCAACTTCTGCAAGATACACAGCGAGCATAATGAGCTCAAAGCCGAGAACTTGGTCCTTTTCTCACTATTTCATCGCTTTCTGCTTCTTTTTCTGTCTGTTTCTCTCTGTGTGTGAGAGAGTGTGTGTGTGTGTGTGTGTGCGCGCGCCTGTTATTATTTAAATAGACACGACAGGCACAGCTGTGTGGCTTTGTCAGTATTGCCAAAGATACAAACAAAAAATCCCCCAAAACAAATAGCAAGTCTGTGTAATTAGTTAAAATTGAAATCAGGGTGATGATGATGATGATGATGATGGTGATTATGTCTGTTTGCAGCTCGGTGCATCTCGGTGGTAATTGCCCCTGTGTCTCTAATATTTAAAATTTTTCTCGATCTGCCTCTATTTTCCCTCCTCTCATCCTTTGTCCATCTATCACATCAACTCGCCCGTCATGTCTCTCTCTCTCTCTGCCTCTCTCCCACTCCCTCTTCCTCACCCTCTCTCTCTCTCTCTCTCTCTCTCTCTCTCTCTCTCTCCTCAGTCATTCTGTCTCTCAGTGTCTGACCTAGTTTTGGACAGCTCTTTCCTCACACACACACACACACACACACACACACACACACACACACACACATACACAACGCAAATGTTCCCGCAGGTGCTTAAAAACCTTGAAAATCGGTTGAATTTCAATGCAGTGTTTTTTAAGGTCCAGAGACGGCTGGGATTTTGATTTGAGCGCTCGGAATGGATGAAATTTATCAAGGTCATGAAACAACAGTTTGACTTATGCCCGGCAGTGTTTCATTCCCATTATATTCCACCACGGTTAACACACACACACACACACACACACACACACACACCTCTACTGAAAGCACACAAAGCAGTGTAAGCGAGCTCTGCTCTGCTTTGGTTCATCATGTCCACTGCTGTGTCCTTGTCGTCTCATCTCATCTCCACTTTTAAAGGAGAAGACGGTGATGTCACAAGGAAGCGCGGCTGCAGCTACAGTCGCCACACACACACACACACGCACGCACGCACGCACGCACGCACGCACACACACACACACACATGCTGAGTGAGAAGTTTCAACCATCTGGTCAATCATTATTCATAGCGAGGTGTAAACAGTAAAACGTGCCACTGGCCAAGTGTTGCACCGAGTGTTTGGGAGCAAAGGAGGATGGCTGTCTGGTAGGTAGCACGTTTGTACCTGACGCTCCAATCAGACGGCCAAGGAAACGCCACACACAAGGTTATTTACCTTCCTCCAGCACAGACATTAGGTTGGATAGGAAGAAGAATGGGATTGGTCAATAGTTGGTATCATGTGACACAAAAATGTCGCACTACTTTCTCTGTTTTGTACTAATCAATGTAACACTAAAATGTACATGGACAAGTATTTGCAGGATTTATTCTGGACTTGGTCCTCCTTATTGGCTACCGGCTTCTGCACTTCCCGCCCTCTTGTCAGAATAGGGGTGGAGAAGCAAATAATGTGGAAATTGTGTTTTTTTTCTCCAACAGATTCCATCAGTAGGAGGCGCTACAGAGACATGAAGGTTAAGAGCGATCGACATGACATTATACTGAGTACTCATTTTGTCGATTCCTATCGGGATTTCAGCCAATTCGACAAAAAAAATTGTTTTGAAAAAGTTACATTCTGTGGCTTTAATTGAAAAGGTTCCTATGATGGGCGATCAATGGCTGCAGTTTGGTCAGAGTGCAGATATTGATTGAGATTTAGCAGATTAAAATATGCGTTAGAACAGAGGTCACGTTTGTGAAACACACACACACACACACAGCTACGATGATCCTGATTCAGCCGCCTGAATGTTTCTGACACATGTTCAGTTGGAGCTTCTGAAGAGGACGAGGTGAATGGATTTGCACGCTAAAACTTGACATTACGCCTCAGATCTGCGCTGGATAGTGAGAGTCTGGCTTTCTGTTGGACTGTTGGGGTTTGGCACAAGTGTGCGCTCGCTGAATGCCCTCTAGCTGAAATTACACTGGGCAGCTCTGCAGACCGGAGGCTCCAAATGGCAGGGAGAGCTGTTTGAAGTGAAGAGATCAATACCCAGAATTCTTGTAATGTAACATCAGTAAACACACACACACACACACTGGCTCTTACCTATAAACCAGTCTGTGACGGTTTAAACCACACACACACGCATTCCAGCACTCTGGATTTTAGTGGAGTGTTTGGATTTGTCAGTTGTGTCCCAAACCTTCAGGTTCTCTGTGTTGTGATTTGTTTTGGGGGGTTTTTGACCTAAATCCTTGCTTCGACTGCAGAAATCCAGATTAGATTCATCTCAGCCCCCAGGAGCCCAACAAAGAGACTCCATGTTATACATGAATACAAACACACTGCAGTAACACTGTGTGTGTGTGTGTAATTTACTGTCTTTGCTTTAACTCTCTTAAATTGTCTTTACAGTTTTATTAATCTTCAGATTTGTCTTTACATTATTTACACTAATATTTTCTACCAATTAACACTTTTTCTATTTTTTCCCAATTTATGAAACAATATAATAATCTGTATTGTAATCTGTAAGTGCACAGAGAGACAAATGCCTACAAATGGCACAAATAGAATAAAACATATTTTATTAGTGTTATTAGTGTAATTTTTGTTCTTGATTTAGCTTCGTTTATGATGTCATCTGTCATTTAATGACGCTGTGACAAGACTTCAAGATCATTGAGGTTTCAGTGTGTGTGTGTGTGTGTGCATGTGTGTGTGTGTGTGTCATCTTGCAGTGAAGATAAAGTAAATATGATCAATTACTCTGTCGGCCGTATTTCAAGTAAACTGACCTGTTTGTTTCTTTTGGGGGTTAAAGGCTGAATGTTCTGTATGATTCAGTGTAACATAAACATATAAACAAGTCTATAGGTCTGTTTGTTATGATCCCACGCCACTACCCCCCCCCCCCCCACACACACACACACAAGCACCCCCCCCCCCCCCCCCCCTCACCCTCTGTCCCCCTTGTCAACTTTCTCTCCCCCTGACCTTATCCTCCCTCCAACACACATACATAATGCCCCCCCCCCTCCTTCCTTCTCTCTTTCTGCCCCCCCCCCCCAAACTTTCCCTTCTTCCCTCCTCTATCACAAACTTGCCCCCCTCCTTTACTTTTCTCCTTCATCTCTCCTATCTTTCCCTCTCTCTCCTTTCCTTCCCCCCTCCCTCACTGCCTGCCCCCCCCTCTCTACCTCTATCTCCTTCTCTCTCTCCCCCTCTCCTTCTCTCTCTCTTCCCCCCCCCCCCCCCCCCCCCCTCTCCCTCTCCCTCTCCCTCTCCTCTCCTCTCCTCTCCCCCCTCCCTCGCTCTCCACCTCTGCCTCTCCTGTCAGCTTGCCTGCTTCGACCACGTAGCAGCTTCCTGGCAGCAGCCGCTCGTGTCTACTCTCTCTCTCTCTCTCTCTCTCTCTCTCTCTCTGTCTCTCTCTCTCTCTCTCTCTCAGTAGCCTGTATGTAGGACCACGTAGCAGCAGCGGCAGCGGCAGCGGCAGCAGCTCTGGATTTGTACCGCCACCCTGACGCGGGCATGGACCTCTTTGAATTCGACTTTTTCAGAGACTGGGAGCTGGAGCAGCCATGGTGAGTGACCGCGGAGCGTGTGTGAGTGCGGGGCATCTGGAGCGGCACCGAGCGGCGGGCAGAGAGGCATCTCCGGAGCCTCGGGAGGGTCGGGGGGTAGAATAACAGAGACCCCCCCCTCAGACCCCCTTAGCCCCCCCCAGACCCCCTCAGACCCTCAGCTCGTAGTTCCGTGACACGCAAAGTTAATTTGGAGGAATCGAGCAGATCGTCTTTCTTTGTCATCATCAGGCTGCTGCTGTTGTTTGAGACGAACCGGTTGAGGCTCGGGCATGCACACGTAGCCTGCACACACACACACACACACGCACACACGCGCACACACGCACACACACACACACACACACACACACACACACACAGACACACACACACGCCGGCTGTTACCGTCTTATTCTGATACTGAGCGGTGTGTGTGTGTGTGTGTGTGTGATCTTCAGGGTCATAATGAGACACGCAGGTAAATAAACAGGAGAAATCTGCTTCACCGGAAACTGAGCACAAGTTTGATACTTCGATAAGCTTTAATGCTCAATCTGTCATAAACATGCTCAGAGAAATGTCACTACACTGAGTTGAGGTGAGTTTGTCCTCCAGTGCATCACTCCCGATTTGTGTGTGTGTGTGTGTGTACCTGGGCCGTACAGGTGTTGATGCTTGCACACTTACACACACACACACACACATTTACACACACGCACACACACGTTTGATAATTTCTATCCACATGTATCAGAGTGCAGAGCTGCATGAGTGTGACTGGATGGACCTGCACGAGCTGTTAATGACTTATTATAGATTCAAGAAGCTGCATTTCATCTGCTGATCTCTGCTGACAGTGAGCTGAGGCTGAGTGTGTGAGTGTGTGAGTGTCAGGCAGGGGGTTTAGCCTTTTTGCCGAGAGATTAATAGCCAGTTAGTAGTTAGTTGAAGGCCTCTCACTTGCTGTGTGTAGACGTGTCTCAGGCTGAACCCCCCCAACACACACACACTCTGACCTCACTGAATGAATGAATGAATGAAGTGAGGCCTGTTTGTATGTATGCAGCATGGGGACATCTCAAAGGTAGATTTGCTTCACCTTTAAATGAATTCCTTGTCAGAGCAGCAGTGTGCTCCTTTGTCCCACCTGTACTCTGACAGGAGGGCGGGCCGTCCCTAATAACGTCACCTACATGCTGGAAGGGAAGGAATCCTATGAATACTCGCAGTGTGCATGTTTGGGCTAAAGGTCATGGTTAGGGTGAGAGGTCACAGAGCCTGACATGAGGACTGCAGAGGCATGTTTGTAGAAAACTGAGATAGAAGGACGACATTTTGAAACTTTTAAAGCATTTTTAACGCATTTCTTTGCTGAACTGTGGTCATGTTGTTTGTGTACCAGCAGAGGGCGCTTCACATACCAGCGTCTGAACCCGACAGGCTCCACCGTTCACGCCGGCCTTGTTCGGATTTGTTACATTTCTAAGACACACATCATGCTCAGTTTAGTATAAATGTATTGTTCACATTCCGTGGCGAAAGTGCGGCGGTACACACGTTGCATTGTTTAGTGATTATGAGGAAACAGATGCTGCTGTAGGAATGTGGGTAAGAATGTCAAGTTTTCTCTTGTTGGGTACGTTGGGTTCAGGTCAGTCTGAGAGGAGTTAGTCGGGTTTCTGTCGGACTTGGATTCAAAACTCTGTGCTCTGTTTTGGGTCGAATGGGCATGAATTTGTCAGATTACAATCGGGGTTCTGATTCAAACTCTCTCTCTGGTCTGTCCTGATGCTGCGGTTCTCCGCTGGCCAAGCAAAGCAACGAGTTTGGTCGCCCACAAAGTTATTGTGTGGCTCTTTATTCCATTTCTCACTGATGCAGGTTTCCATGCAGCTGAGAGCAAAGATGTGCAGAGGACGACACCAAGCAGGCCACGAGGTCTAACACAAGGCCATGAGGTGGAACACACATCCAAACACTCTCTTTCTGCTTGATTTTGCAGCGTTGGTGTTGTACAGAAATCGGATCTACATTAAGTCATAGAGGGGCAATTCTAAAATTCAGAACAGATGTTTTCTTGGACTTTTTGGTGATAAACCCAAGCCCAAACTGCTCCCAGTGGACAAAGAGCCTAAGCTGGGCCGTACCAGGCAGCTCCCACTGGTGACTCTGCATGATCGGGACAAAAAGGCAAAGCAGAGGAAGTCTGTGTGTGTCTGTGTGTGTCTGTGTGTGTCTGTGTGAACCCAGTCTGGATAAGAAGTCAATTAAATGAAAGTAAAATGCAATAAAACACCTCTGCCTATTATCTATCCGTCTCTGTAAAGTGGAAGGTGGATGTGTTGCAGTAGAGCCGCGGCAGATGATTTGTCTGATACATCGCAGCTGTTTTGAATCCATATTTCAGTCGGGGGAAGAGAATCAGCATGGAAAGTGACGCACGCCGCTGTCCCTCGGCTGCCACTGCCGAAGGGCCCTGGGGCAAGGTACTTAACCCCCTGTTGCTGCAACAACACGCTGTGTCTGGGAGCTGAGGGCGTCTACACATGTATACCCCCCCCCCCCCCCCATCACTCGTGTGCCGTCAGCAGTCCCTGATGAGGAAAGCGAGCGCACCGCAGCAGCAGCAGCACACAACACGCAGACATACAGGAGACATTAGATTCAACGCCTCATAAGTGGACGGCTCTATGCCCTTCATCGCAGCACGGCCTGACATGAAGATGACGCACAGTCTGGACTGATGCTGGACTCTGCCATGTGTCCTTAAGGCACCAGGAGGAATCAAAAGACAAGACAGAGATGTAACACACTTTAAATCAGTGTGGGAAGGAAGATGGAGAATTGGACACATAAAGAGTTTAGACTTATGACTTTTGATTAAAAATGTAAATAAATGAATGCATATAGAAATAGTACAAATCTACATTGTGTGAATCCTAAAGGAGAATTTGAACTCATGCATTACAAATTGAATGAATTATAATGATTTATTACATTTTTTATTAGTTGGCGGAATGTTGTATATACTTGTACAAAAAATTGAAATAGTTGGTAGATGAATTGACCAAAGTGATCGATAGTGACAGCCCCACTGACCTCTGACCTCTGACCCCGACCCCTGTGACACGACCGGCCATGAGAGGTTTGACCCAATGATGGCTGAGGGAGGTTTCAGAAGAAAAGATGAAGAAGAAGAGCACAGATCGTTCCACCAGGCCACGACTTGTGATCGTGCAGTGTGAACGCCTAAGAGAGAGAGAGAGAGAGAGAGAGAGAGAGAGAGACAGAGAAAGAGAGAGAGAGAGAGAGAGACGGTGTTATCTTCAGATTGATTTATTTTCTAAATAATCTCAGAATGGATTATGCCGGCTGTACTTCATCCCACAAAGGGTGACACACACCTTCAACAGAAACCGTGGAGATCACTCAAATGGAAGTTAAAAGTCCGTCGTTGCATTTGATGTGCGGCTCCTATT
Source organism: Genypterus blacodes (assembly GCF_046128005.1). Classification (NCBI taxonomy): domain Eukaryota; kingdom Metazoa; phylum Chordata; class Actinopteri; order Ophidiiformes; family Ophidiidae; genus Genypterus; species Genypterus blacodes. The sequence continues at coordinate 305,083 of NW_027466837.1, forward strand.
TGAAGGTGGATTTTCCCTTTAAGGGAAAATGGAGAGAGAAAACAATCTGGAAGCTCCCCACGCCTTTGTTAAATCTGAACGAATCCAACACTGTAGGTCTCCTCCTCCTCCTGGAGAAACACCCTTTCATCTTCCCTCTTCTTTGTTGCTCTTCCTCCCTCCTCCTCCTCCTCCTCCTCCTCCAATCTCTCCCCTTGCTTCATTCTCCCGCCCGGAGATCTGAGAGCTTGGTATGATTGTAACGCGGCTGGCATTGAGCGTGCCATAGTCTTCACTGTAATTGCCCATCGTGTAGCTAATCATACTGCTGGAATCAGGGGGAGATCGCTTTGAATGTTAATTGACACTGATGGTGATTGGTTGAACCATTTAAGTGCTTAATTATTGAATTGATTACACATATCACCAGCGTGGTTTGATAAGGTTCCAGCTGCGGGTTTACAAGCTTCAAAGTTCACATCTGCAGGAAGAGGCCAGATAAAAGCAGAAACAATCGAGTCGTTTATATTTTTTTGCAAGTGATTCTGTTCTTACTTTGTGTTGTGAAATGGATTTGGAATTGAGTTTGCACAGAGATTAATCAATAAATTCAGTCCCAAGCTTTGCATCAGATTCATCACACACTCCGGTTCAACTTGGTAAAAAAAACAACAACAATAATTCATCAATCTGAGATTTCGGTCCTCGCCCAGGCGCCAAAAAGCTTCTCTCCACTCGACGCTCCCTCACAGTGGAACGTCAACAACATGCAGGCAGCGAGAGGAAGCCGCGTCTGCTTCCAGCCCGAGCTGCCAAGAAGTCACAAAGAAAACGTTCAAACACAAAGCAGCACAGAGCCCAGGAGGAAGTGTGGAGGAGAACAGAACAGAGCGGGAGCTGCAGCTCACCTGGATCCCTGCTGGGGGGCCAGGGGGGGCAGGCGCTGACCCAGGTGCTGAAGTCTGTCACTCGCTTACAGCACGCATCAATTCAGTCAATTCTTTAGCTTGATTTAGGTTTTATACAAATCCATGTTGGATTGAAGCCTCACACTCGGCTCAAAATAGATCATTGTTCCGAAAAGATGATATATATTTTGCGTCAAACGTGCTTAGAGCCAAAACGCCGTTGTGCCTCATGGATGCGACTCAAGCGCGAGTACGAGCCTCATCAGCACTAACGGGACTGTAAAGGGGGAATATCATGTGTAGGTGTTGCAGGTGTTGCTCATGGGAAATGGATCAGCCGGAATCTGCTGGAGCTCCTGTGTGATCTGATACCAGGACAGTGTGTCTTCATCCCACACACACGCACACACACACACACACACACACACACACATTTATCAGTGTTATTGATCTGAGGTCCCTTTTATGTCTTTTTGTCATGTTTCCATATAGAATAAAAGATCACGGTTAGCCGGAACGCTGAGCTGTAATTTTCCCTTTGTGAGCCGAAGCTTCACACAGGAAAGAATCCATTTATTCAGTTCTTAATTAAATTGCTTCATAAGTTATTTGCTCCAGTCAGGTGCTGCTGCTGTTTGTAGGGACAATTTCTCTAATTAGTGAAAGTATTTGCTATAATTTGCCGTGACGACTAATTAGGAATTAGTTTGATTAGTTGTCTGTTAGTTAGAGATATTGTTCACTCATTTGTCGGGAGAATTTAATTGGTTTATTTTCTCAATGAAGGTGTTTGTTCGCTGCCATTAGGCCACACACGAGTGTGTGTGTGTGGGTGTGTGTGTGTGTGTGAGGAGGACCTAATGTTATCATTATGTGGCGATATGATTCCCTGTGATAATGCGGAGCTGCTCTGTGCTGCTCTGTGCTGCTCTCTGTGCTGCTCTGCGCTCTAACCCAACGTAAACAGAGGTTAAAGGACAAGTTCCCATTGGCGGCGCTGTGAGGAAGCGGCTAATGAGCAGCTTGTGATCGATAATGTAATTAGAGCAGCACCTCACACATTCTGAGCCTGAGTTTCATTTCTGTTTCCCAGCATTCCGATCGGCTCGGCTCGTTTGCTTCCTGCCTCTCGCTCTCCTCCCGTTCTTTATGCACAGTTTGGAGCTCAGGATGTCTCATCTGCCCCGCCTGCTTGTTTAGATTTTTGGGGCGAACTCTCAACAATGCCGCTTAATAATAGGATTGGTTATTTTATCCATAACTCAATATATTGATTATAGCAAAGCAATCATGAATCATAAATATTCTGGTCTTTACAAACTTTACTTTTGGATCATGAACTGTCTCAACCTCTGTGCTTTAAAACTCAATTTTCAAAATGTTATCAAATCAATGTGTGTGTGAGTATGTGTGTCTGTGTGTGTGAGTGTGAGTGTGTGTGTCTGTGTGTGTGTATGTGTGTGTGTGTGTAAAAGGGTTTAGAAAGAGCAAGAGAGAGCGAAAGACTTGGCAGTCAACACCAGGTAGCTTCTGCCCTTGTGCCCCCAAGATACCAAGACAATATGACACACACGCACACACACACAGGCACACACACACACACAAGGGCACACACATACACACACGCACGGGCACACACACACACACACACACACGCACACACCCCCTAGGTCCCAAGGTTGGCGGAACCATCTGCCAAGAGGAGCATGGTGCTGAGGAATGATAACGCGCGCACTCATGCACACACACACACACAACCCTCGTTCTGTCTCGCTTTCTTTGGCAGACACACACACACACAGACACACAATACACAGCACACACTGCCTGCCTTGAACCCAGTGCTCCGGCGGTTCTCTCCTCTCTGTTGAAGCTGGCACTCGTCGTATTGCTGATACCTACTTTATGAGTGTAAATCTGTGTGTGAGACAGCCTGTGTGTGTGTGTGTGTTTGTGTGTGTGAATGTCAATGATTGGGATGTTTTAGTCCTTCTGAATTTGCTTCATTGTCACATTAAATCACACTTTCATGTCGGCCTGAACGATTTGCTCCCAAAAATCAAATTGTAATTATTTTTTCAACCGCGTTTATTTTTTAATGTTAAGAATAGTTCAAGGTGAAGATCTGCACTTTCACCACGGTCCCTAACTGTGACAGATGTGTTCTGCTGAGTTGCACTGATGCCAGTTCAGTCTGCATTCTTGTGAAATATACAAATGAAAATGGTTCAAATGTGTCAGTGGTTCCTCGCAGCACAGATTAAACGGATCGGACCGCTGAATAATGTAAACAAACTGAACCGCAGCGTGTTTGGCTCTCAAACACACACACACACACACAAACACACGCAACATGTTAATGTTCACACTGCACGACACATCTGCCATCTCTTCAGCCAAAACCCATTCATTTCAGAACCACTGACTTCCTCTTGGAGCAGCTGTAGGATGATGTAATTACCCAAGTTCACCACCGGGGGCACTACAGCACTCACTGTCTCACTGTTCATACAAATCGCAGCTTCTTGCGTTTCTTTGCAGCATCGCAGTTTCGATTTAAAGTTCCCAAAGTTTGATGGAGGACAAAGCTGACGAATTAAAACAAAACCAAAACACGTTGAGCAAATCGGCCAATCAGGACAGAGCTCCTCATTGACCCCCAGCAGGTCTGTGAGGTTTGTTTGGTTTGCTGCAGGTTTGATGGCGAGACAAAGGGAGACAGACAGGAGGAAGGCAGTTAGCCTCACAGGAGAGCAGATTAAAGAGTGGATTCAAATTAAATAGAAAATAATAAAAGTGAATTTGAAAGCAGGGAGAAACGGAGAGAGGCGAGACGGAGGGAGGCGGAGACGGCGAGCGCTAATGACGTAGCGTTTCTAGCTGAGACCAATTTACTGTGAGGTCTCCAAAGGTCATCTGCTACACGGAGGCCTGTCTGTGACAAATTACATTATTTACACTGGGAAGGAAGAGGCAACGAGACTCGGAGAAACAGAGAGTAAGAGAAGAGAGAGCCCAGAGTGTGTGTGTGTGTGTGTGTGTACATGTGTGTGTGTGTGTGTGTGTAATTGGCCCGCAGTGTTAACAGGAGAACCCTGAAGACATTTGCTACCACTTCTTCTAATGATGCACTCAACAAAGCGCCGCTCCTGCACTCCTGACATGTGACTCGGTGTCACGCTCGCCATAAAGATGTTTTCACACACACACACACACACACATACACACGCGTGGACGTTTTAATTCCGCGCACAGTCAGGACTCCACATATAGCTCTGTTTACCCACTGTGGGGACATTTAATTACCAAGAGAGAAAGAGAAATTCACTATTTGAGGCGATAATGTGCAACATTTCCACATAAACGTGAGCGCTTTTACTGCTCGCCCTCATTGATTTATTTAACACAGCAGCTATTTAACCAACTGGGAGTTTAATAAAGCTTTTCCATCAGCTGTCCCGCTGTTAACAACACGACAAGAGCGCCACCTACAGAGAAGGAAGCTCAATACCTCCGCCAAGGCCCATACAGTCTGATTTGGCCCTTTTTCCCCTAATCTAAGATTTATTTTCATTCATTCTGATTCATTAGAAGCTTCATTCCTAACAGTTTATTACATCACAGGCATCTTTTATCCACTTATTTAAGCTTTTTGGGGCAAAAATGTGAGCTATGGTGGTGATTTTGAGCTTTGACTCTTCTTATTTCCTACACTGCTTTTAATCGAATAAAGTTCTATAAAATATTCATTGTAAAACAGAATTGGATCGTTATTGGGATTCGCCTCTGAATGTAATAAACTCCTGTAGACTGGATGTCTGTTCATTACGCTGTGAGACCAACAGTCAGCGCTGCAAAGCTTATTACCAAAGAATTTACAAGAGCTTCTATTTTATGAGTTGTAACCCAAAATATGCGAGATGTCGGCAGTGTGAGAGCTCGCATCTTTATATCGCACGAGATGATTCATCTCAAGTGGTAACCTCGCGCGTGTGTGTCGACCTGCAGGATGGCGAGCGTGCCAGATACTTCCTGTAAGAGATACGCACTTACTACTTGAGGAGTTAAGATGTGAGTGTGAGATTATGGTAAATATGAAGCATAACACTTTAACATATCAAAGGAAAGAAAGGGGCAGGAAGTCAGAATACGCTGCTGTTTTTAAGTCTGCTGAGTTAAACTGTGTGGAAGTGTGGAATGTGTTTCCAATCAATTTTCATTTTCAGTCAACTTTGGTTCGATGTTTTTCGGAGAGTTACACAACTCTGCTTAAACCACAACAACTAAGAATTGAATTAGGGATTTTTCTAATCGTTTGTATTTCACCTAAAGGAGACGAACCCACATCCCCAAACACCAAGTGTGTGTGTGTCCATTTGGGCTTAGCAATACTTAAAGAGGTGAAGAGTAGAGCCAATTTAAAAAGGGTGTTGATATTTAGATTTCAGCCTTTTAATTTTTCAGCAATATTTTATTTTATTTTATTTTATTTTATTTTATTTTATTTTATTTTATTTTATTTTATTTTATTTTATTTTCACGTGCTGTCTGTGGTTGACCTGGTTGCTCTGTGCTAGGTGAGGTGACGGACATCAGGTTTGTCTTTTATACTGATGATCATCTCCTGTTTTCCCATGATGCTTCACTCTCCGAAGTAAAATCACCCCTGACTCCATCGCCTCTCAGCTGCAGTAATGAGTGGGAGCCGTGGGAGCCGTGGGATCCTCGGCGTCCTCTTTCCTCACGCCGTCCCCCTCTGCTCCGCTCTCCTCTCTCCTCCGTCTCTGTCACTCCTGTCGTCCTCCAGGACTTTTATTACCTCTTTATCAACTAATTCATAATTACCCTTTGTCTCTCTTTGTCTTTTTCCCCCCTCGCTCTCACCCTTCTCTTTCCTCTTCCTGTTAACCTTCTCCTATCTCCCTCACCCCTCTGCCTCCCCACGTCTCTCCTCAGACGCCTCCTAATACATTTGTTATCAACCCGTTCCCTAATTAACGTGCCCCTTGCCGTCTGATTCCATCGTATCTCTATTACTCTGCCTAGATGTCTTCCTCGCTCACTCGCCACTATTTCATTCTGACTTTTTCCCGCTTCCTCCATCTTCTCGCTCTCTGCCGCCGCTCTCTGTCTTTCTCATTTTTTTTTTTTTGAATAGACGAATTTCAGGACGGCTCCTCATCCTCACTTCTGAGGCTCTATTATCTACAGAGACAATTTGTCTGTCTGAAAGGCAGCACGACACAAAGATCCATTTTCTGCCTGAATGTGTGCGCCGCAATCCCTCTTACTTTCTCTCACTTCAGCATTGTGTCACGGTACGACTATCTCTGTCTGTGTTTCTGTGGGTGTTCTGGTGTGGTGCTGCCCAAACTGTGCTTTGAGGCATTTTAGGAGTCATCGGTGGGGTTTAATGCTAAGTCGGCTGTGTTCAAGGGCTGTGTGTGCCTGTATGTGTGTGTGTACGTGTGTGTGTGTGTGTGATGGCCACCAGGGTCTCCTCAAAACACTGCCCTGTAACATCTCCCCCTCGGAGGATTTGCCCTTTAGGTCCTCTGCCTCCCCTCCAAATGAAGGAAAGATCTCATTTGTTCCAAACGCTTCACGCTAGGAAACAGCTTACATTGCGCTACATGTGACATTTGTTTAAGTGAAATGGTTTTTATGCCCTTTTGCTTTGACCAGCCTCGCAAAATGCTACCAACAGCCTCCATCCAGCTCGGCCGTGTACATTCTGCTGGAAGAGATTCAGTCTATCACCTCAGATCGGTTTACATCTGCCATTTATGCAGATTTGCCGTGTCTCTCCCTGGATGCAGAGTGGTGTGAGCGTCCCCGCCTGTGCCGGTGTTACAGTGCAGCCGTGGATCAGTCCTTCATATTTAGTTTGCTGTCAAGCTGTGTACTTGTCTTGCAGCTGCTACTACCTGGTGTACCTCTCTTGTACTATGTCAGCAACTGTCAGCCGGGTCAGTTGTGTCACGCCCAATGCAGTTAAATAAATAAATACATTTGAGAATACCGCAAAGTGCAGAAATAGTCTTTTATAGATCGCTTTCTGCAACTGTGAACTCTGTTGCTATGCACCTAACGTCAGCACATATACGGAGCAGCGAGGGAGGCACGGTGACACGCTGAGCACATAATGCAGCAAAGAGTACAGATGGGACGTGTTTGACTCAATGATAGGGTAATGATGAACTCTAAATGACTCATTGTGATTCTTATTTCAAGGCCTTCAACACAGGCCTGGGAAAATAAGTAATTAGTGGACATTGACATTTTGTGAAAAGTATATTAGCTCAAGTGCTTCTGCTGTTGTATCTTCACTGTGATCTATCATGATAAGAATCTAAAAGCGTATCTGATCGCCCTCTCTCTCTCTCTCTCACTCTCTCGCTCTCTCTCTGTAAAGCAAACAAATTCCCTCTCCTCAATCCCAGGAAGGATAATTCAGTTCTGCAGCCTATCTGACTGAATCCTCCCATAGTTCTGTGTCTCTACATAAGGAGCGCCCCATAATACACAACAACACATAAACCTGAACACGCAGTTTTCAGCTCAGCCGCTTTTCTGTCATTCGGCAAAACCTCATTGTGACTTTTGAGTCAATACAGAAGTGCGTTTTCACTCATTTCTGTCTAAAAATCCTCTGCTGGCCGAGTTCTCGGTGAACACGGCTCACAGTGTGCTACCAGAAGAAAGGTACATTCTGTGTAATTTGGTGTAACCCCCGACTACAGTAGTGCTAAGCGCAGTTAAAAAATCCCCCCTTGCTGAGCCTCATTAACCTGTAGATAGATGGTGATGCTTTAGTGAGGACAGACTGCAAGCTGTAAGCCTTCACTCTGCACCCAGAGCTCGTGGAGAAAATGGCTAACAGGGAGCTCAATCAATACGCTAAGTGTGTGTGCGTGTCTGCCGCGTGTCCGGCCGGGCGTGTGCGTACACGGCGTTAGGCGCGTCTGTATGCACGCGCGGCCCGGGTCTAAATGCCTATTGATCTGGAGGTGTTGTTTTGTGTATCTGATGGTGTGTTGTGTTTCAGTTTCATTAAGTTTGGCTCACATCCAGAAATGATGACGGATGAAGTCGGAGGCAGCGTGATTCATCAGTGCAATTCTTAAAAGCACTCGCGGGACATTTATCAACCTTTCGCAAATTAGACCTGATGCATTTTGGGTAGTGCGTGGACGGTCCCACTTGCTGCCTCAGATGCCTCTGAGCTTCAGGTATTCACATGCACAGATGTCCGTGTGTGGGCGTGTTTGCACAGTCGGTTCTTCTGTTTGCCGTCTTTATTCCTATTTCTATGCATTTGTTGTCAACGAGACATTTATTTGCCGGCGTGTGAGGAGTCTGCACTTATTTACTGATGAGGAAGAGAGAAAGGAAGATCAGTTCAGTCTCTTTGCTTTGTAGCTCCTTGACCATTTTGTCTTTGACAGATGGAAGTGATTACCAAGCTGCTCCTTACCTACCAAAGACAGATGACCTGGAATTACCAAGCTTGAATAATAATCTTTAATAATAAATCATTTCCCCATTAAGTTCATTAAGACTTACATTAGAATCATTTACATAGAAGCCGTGACACTGAAAGATGGAACTGTGCCTCACGTGAAAGGAGAAAAATGCAAAGGCTAAAACACACAAACAAGCAGGAGTTGATGGCCATATAAGGAGTGTGTGTATAAAGTAGAGTGACATAATGTTTTTGTCTGTGTTTCCATATTGGTTCACAAAGTTACAGCGTGAAATTGTAGCATTGCTCCCCTCAGTGTCGTAGCTCTGAGAATTAATCTACATTATGTCCTCAAATCTGTCCACGTCTCTTGCCAACCGGAGGCAACGAACAAATATTTGGGCAATAATAAGACAAATGGCCATGGGAGAGTTTAACTGTGACATCGTGATCGACGAAGACCATTCAGCCAAACATTCATCATATCAAGATTATCTGAACTGAGGATAACATAGCTGAATGAAGTCAGTTAAGTTCATCCAGCTGGTCCCAAAAACTTCAAATCTCAGTCCCTCTCTGGTTCACAGGAAGTCACAAAGTCTGTTTGGATTACAGTTTTACAAACGACATCTTTCTCGACTTAAAATCAACCTCAAAACTGCAACATTTTCTAATTCATAACTTCAGATTGTGTAAAACATCAGCTACTGGAAGCTCTTCTGCTCTCTCATTGGCTATTGTTCATTGTCATTCTAGTCGTGCCATGGACCCACAGATCATTTCAAACATGCCTGAAATTGTTGGGACATCTGGGCCAAGATGCGTTGCTGAACTGCTTGGACTCGTGTCTGCCAGTGTCTGTGACTCGCAGCGATTTGGCTCCGACTCTGGGTTTTTGTCCCAGATCAGAACAGTTTGTCTGGGCCTGGAGCTGAAGTCATGTGGTGTTGGCTTTGTGGCCATGTAGCAGTAATGGCACCACTGCTGCGTGCAAAAGAATCGCCTTTGATTATGTAGATGTAGAAATGTAAATGTACATGGAGGTCTTTCATGCATTGGGATTTTTTGGGGCGATGAAATTTGTGTATAGCGCCACCATTTGTCAAATAGCACTAACATTTGTTTGGAAGCACCTAGTTAAATATCACAGTGCAAAGATAGGAGTGTGTATTAAGTATGCATGCTGTCTGGGGAGCAGGAGAGACGGCAGAAAGAGAATAATAAGGATAATAAACCTGAGCCAAAACAAAAGTGTGAGGCCCTGTGGGGCCTGAACCTCAAAAAGGAGGAAAGAAAGAAACCAGGTCAAATTGTTAAAGCTACTGTAAATAACAACACACCACCTCCAACATGTTGGCACACATAATAAGCTCTTCCCACCATCGCAGCACATGCTCTCACTTCTATCCTTCCTCTTTGTCTTCCTTTCATTAAGGTCTCTGTCTTTTGTGTCTTTTATTCTCTCAGCATCATCATCAAGTCTTCAAAGTCGAGCTTCTTGTCTCTTGGCTGCATAGAGATTTGTGATATTCTCCTCGTTTATTTTATAATGTGATGCTTTGGTTATTTTAGTCAGAGATAATGTTCTACATTGCTATTTCCAGAGACCAGAAGGAGATTTCCATAATTTTGCAGTGAGCTGTGCTGAAACTTCCACCATAATTACTTCCTCTTGATTTTGTTTTTGCTCATCTTGGTGAGTGTATCAGCTCATAACCAGAGTATACTTTTAATGTTTCTACATAGCTTCCCAAATATAGTTTACATATGCACCTCTGATACGTCTCTGAGGCTGGAGACAGACGCACAGAGAGTGAAAGCTCGTGTTTGTAGCATACGGAGGGTATCAATCCAGATGAAGGTGCTGGATGACCCTTAATAAATGTTTTCCTCCTTGTCTTAGCACTGCAATTCACCCGGCATCCCTCCCCAATCTGACATGCATCAAAATTGATATTATACTGTCTGACACAGATTACACAGTATATCCATTTTGTAGGGTGAGATGCATTTAACTTCCTCCCTCCTCCAAGGTCGTTGTGTTTTCATCTGCAGCTGTTGATTGGTTTGTTTGCTTGTTTATGGATAACATGACATTTTTATCCAATGATAGAACATCAACATTTTTGGGTGTATTATGACACATTTTGTCTGGGCTTGTTCAGCCTTGGTGGAGGTATGCACTCTAATGAATGCCCTCGGTGTTAGATTGCTGTTAGATTTGCCTGCTTGTTCCATTTTCTTGTCTGACATTTACACCAACTGTCTTTGGTGTGAAGCTGTCAATGAGCAACAACAAATTCTATATGTTTAAGTTCTTAAGCTCAGCCACTAGAGCAGCGCGAGGAGGAAAGAAACGTGCATGAAATTCATTAGGAATAATGATCCATTGGAATTAGCTGAGATTAAAAGCTTCCCGTAGATAATCAGTGCAGTATAAATGACTTCTACAGTAAGAATGTGATCAAACAACCTGCCTGGGCTCTCAGTCAGAGGTGGATCACATTAACTCGCCAGCTCACTTGTTGACTCGTGGACAATATCCAGCTTTTAGTGAAAGGCCACAGTCGGCCCAGTGTATTGACAGACTGATCCGTCAGTCTAACCCTAGGCTAGTGTTTTTCCCCCTGCAGCTCACCGTGTCAGTGTGCAACATCACATCACTGTGAGCCAGCCTGTGCCGTGAAAGCATAACAAGTGAAAACAGACTCCCGGTCCTGCCTGACGCTCTCAGCTCTACAGACTGGCAGAACACAAAGTCCTTGTCTGTCTGAATCTGCTGAAGAACAGGGCCTCTCAAAGCATCATATCCCAGGGGTACCTAGCAGGTACGTGGGTGGCCTGGATGGTCCGCCATGCAAGGAGAACTGACCTACAAAACGACACGCGTCCTCTCAGACCTTTCCTGCAGCCCCCAGGTGCAGCACAGAAATCCACAATTTAATTGTTGGATTTTTTTTATAGGGCTGCCAGGTTTAGTCAAGTATAATTGATTTCTCAATTTTAAAAGATAGATTTTAAAAAGCATGTAATCGATTATCCTGCATTAGGACCCCACACTCCCGCCCAGCTGGTGGCAGTGATTTAAGTTGCCAAACATTAAACAACAAAGAAGACGAAGAAGATTCAGCAACATGGCAGAAGGTAAATGTCTGAGAGCTTCGGTTGTTTGGGAAAATAGAGAGAATTAGACAGCAACGCAACTCAATAACATAAATACAGTAAAATACTGTCATCATGACATAATGCAATACTTAATTTATCCTATTTACTTTGTCTTACTTTGACTCATCCATATCAAATTGTCCAAATTATAATGATTTATTACTCAAATTATTATTAGTTTGAATTGAGAACTGTTTCAGTTTCTCGTTCTTGTCTCTCTCACAGTGAGACTCTGATGGACACACACATACTCAGGGTATACAGACATACTAATATTGATTACGTGACTAATGTGACGAAACAACCAGTAGATTAATCGATGATCAAATCAGTCAATAGCTCTAATCTGTCCTGATGATTTTTATTTCAAATTATTTTTCCTCAGTAACAGTTTGTCAGGGTTGTTTTCTTAAAACAAACCTTTTATTCCTTTACTGTTTCCTTCTGAACTACACTGCGACTCTGTGGGAAAATAAACGACTTCATTCTTTGCAGTTTTGTCACATTTTGCCGCACATTTATTGCACCGCTGCTACATTTGACAGCTGGGTAATATAGTGCTACTGTGAACTGATAAAAGAGTTCAGTGTTGTATTGTACAAGGTCTATGATGACAGTAAGTGCTTGCTGATGAGGAATTATACTTCCACCCACACGTCTCCAAATTAGCTTGAATTATATGTGGCGGAATGTGACAATTGTTTTAAAATAAAGGCGATTCTTCCATAGCATTGTGTTTCCTGTGCCTGGACATATGGACCAGTGTCACAGCTGGTGGGATGGAACTATATTCTGTGTAGTTCCCTCTTTGTTTCACCTCAAATCTGCTCTGTACTAAACCAAAGATTGAAAGCCAAACCAAGCTACGAAAGCAAACTTGAAAACTAATCAGCATTGGGGATCAATATAAGGACCATAGTCAGGAGTGCTCAGGTACTCTTGCACCTCTCAATGGCCTGGCGGTCTCCTGTTAAAGGAACAAGGGTGGTGGTGATGCTTTCAGATCCAGGTGAATGATTTACAACAGGAAGCAGGAGCGTCCACTGTGGAGCCTCCTGAATGTGGAAAGTATTTCAGAAAGGCCACATCCCAGTCTGCACTCCTCTAGACGTCTGCATGCAAGGTAAACAGGTTTTTTGCAGATAATGCTGAGAGTCTTCCTTCAGGCAGTGATCTGATGGCAGCGCAGTATATAAAGTGTATATGGGGTGTGATGGGCTGTGCTTCCTGGCTTTTAGTCCACAAAATGGGGTTCAGCCATCTCTGACTAAGTCTAAATCACTATATCTTACACATACCAAGTAGAACTCCTGTAGCAGATTACTGTTGATGTTACTGGGTGTGATTGTCTTGGGTATCAAACACATGACGGAAGATGTCCACACACATGAAGTGGAATATTTGATCAGCCGTCTGCATCGGCCCCAGTCTACAGAAATAAGGGAAGAGAAGAAGCAGAGCAGAGCAGGGGAACCCGGCATCTTAAGAGCTGTGGTTTAAAGGACAGATGCGTTCAGACGTGCTGCCCCAACGGCAGAGGAAGCGGCGAATGAAGCGAAGCAGTAGTCGTGCTCGGCCTGATGGCCCCTGAGTGGTGACGCAACCAGATGTGATATTTGGACCAAATAGAGAGCAGGGCGAGGTATTAAAAGTAGAACAGACAGAAGACAAACCATCGCCTCGGGGGCCTTGAGCAGCGAACACACAAGGCGCCTGAATCAACACTTCTTGAATGTTGCAAGACGTCTTTTTGACATGAAATTTCTGCTGTTTCTGTTTAGTTTACCGGGGCTTCACTACAGTTCCAATAGTGGATCTGTCAGTACGTCTGGGTGCTTTTGTGAAGTTTGGACCTATGAGTTACCATTTTATGGGTGTTGCCGACGAAACACAGAGCTCCAAGTTTGCAGAAAAGGTCATTTCTCTCCGTGTGTCTGATTGAGACGACAGTAAAAGTCATTAAGATTCTGTTTGCTTCAGACCTGCCAGCATTTCCATGTTCTTCCGAGGAGGAAACGTTCTGCTTTTTCTCCTGTACAATTTCTCCCCCGAGAGCGATGCGGCTCCAGAATGACCTATATGGGACGAGAAAAGACTGGCATGCCGCAACATTTTAAGACTTCCAGGGGATCTCAGATACTCAGAATAAATCAATACGTCACCACTTCACATGCTAGACACATTTTCTAATTTTTTCAATTAAACTCTTCCAACGGTTTCTTGCTATTTCACACATTCTTTGTATATTTGGAAATAATTTCTATTTTCTGCTGTTGTTTATACTAAAAGCTTCATGTTTGGATCCTTTTTATGCACACAGAGAGATGAATGAACCTTCTGCTGAGTCGACTCTCTTTTAACAGTCAATTAGTAACATTTGGAGAGCTAATGGGTGTTGGAGAGGATTTAAGATGTATCCTGAAGAAGTCGTTTAGTTGATAGAAGATTTCTGCACAAGCAAAGCAAACTCTTTAGGAAACGATGCTTGATGTTTGACTTCTTGTTCTAGTAAAGTTTCAGACATTCAGACCTCAATTAGGAGCTAGTTTAGGCAGAAGAGGAACAAGACGGTGCCTCCTTCCTCCCATTCCCATCAAGCTTTAAGTAGTGAAGCAGGGGTGATGCATGTTAGTCCCAATGGAAGACAGAGAGAAGACTTTGTGACTGTTGAAACAATGAGTCCTAACCTTACTGCTGCTGTTTCAGTACAAGAAGAAGCTCTATGTGAGTGTTTACAGAGTAGAAGTAGCAGAAGATTAAAATGGTTCAGGAACTGTAACTCAGGTCCTGCTTCTTCAGAGGGAAACAAAGGATTTCCGAAAAGAAGTTCCTGCTGTATCTGAGCCAAATCTTCAGTAAATATGAATGTACAGTTATTTATAAGCTACTTTGTGTAGGATTAGACCTGTGCGCCCAAACTTTAAACTTTAGACGTCTGAGAGAATCAACACAACGTCCCAGTTCCATTGTGAAGTTTGTGTTACTGAGGATTTCCACATAGATCCCACAATCCTCCCTGGTGCCTTCAGGAACGACTCAGTCTGCTTGATCTTTGACACTCAGGGGGCTTTTTTTTGTGCCCCCTTCTGTTCTTACTGTGGCCTGTATATTATTTGAAAGACATATTTACCGACATTCACTACTGCACACTGCCTGGCATTGATTATCGAGGCTATTTGCACTTCTGCACGGTGTAAATGTGTAAGCTGCTTTTTAGTCACGCAGTTGTAGTTTTCAGAAATGATGAATGTGTCTCGCCTCAGAGCAGAATCCGGACAGAGCGGCCCTGTTGTTGTTCCGACATCAACGCGTTTTCCGGCTGAAAATTAGACAGAGAAAAATGCCACATTTGCTGTGGTGAAGTGACAGATCTGATTTTCCTTGCGGTTGCGGAAATACACTCAGACTCACAAATAGCCTCGGGTTTGAATGAAGATTAAAATGGATCCTCGAATTATTTATTAAAGCCGCTGTTTCTCCACTTCAGGCGGTGAATTTGAGACTTTAGTGGAGAGCGAACAAGCTTTCCTCCCGGGGTGCACGGACATCTTTAAGCCCTCACATTCCTGTAATAAAGTTATTAGCTTTTATTCCTCAGGTCTCTTGCCCCAAAAGCATCAAAATCCTCTTACAAATTGATTGAGCCGCTCTCTGGCTCACGGGATAATGTCATCACACAAAGAGACGCTGCCTCTGAGTCACCTAATGATACTAAAAACCAATCAATATATGTATATTTTCTGCAACGACGCTAATAAAGAGTTAATTTGATTCCCACGCAGTGTAACGACAATGAATATGGCCGTTTTAATTAACCGTAACGACAAATACATTAAAAATATTGATTGTGCTTTATCATAGGGGGCCTACTAAATGTAAATATATTGACTGTGAGTTACTTTGGCAGAATGCGTGACACAAAGATATTGATTCTTGCCTGCCACAGCGCCGCCAAGCAGAAGGGCCCTCATTACAGCTCATGCCTCCGCCAAGGCAGAGCAAGCTTGGACGAAACGAGTCTCTGCAACTGACAATGTGCTGGCATTAGAGACAAAGAGATGACTACTCACTGTTCACAGCCCTATTTTAATCTGCCAGATCTAGATGGATCTGGACCAAGTTGCTCTTCTTCATATTTAGGGTAGGAAATAATGATTTTTTTTTCTAGGACAATTCTTCCCCCCCAAGGACCAAAATTAAGGGGCATTTGAAAGAAAGTACAAGTATTAACACCTTAACATCTCAACCTGCTGCATCCTCCTCCAAGTGTATCATCATTTGCAGCGACTTTGATCTCCAGCCGGTCTAATTTCCAGTTTTCAGCTCAGTGGTTTGACACTTTAACAGTAGGTTGAATGTTATTGCTGCCACTTTTTGGCTGCGATGGTTTTCGTGTTTCACCGCCTGCCTCACAGGCTGTGTTTCTCAGGAATGAGCAAATTCATGTTCTCAGGTCACGACCGGAGCCACAAAAGGCGTCGCTCGCAAACGCAGGTGCCGTAATTCCAAACGATTTACGCGTTAATGTTTGTGTTTTATCACTCATTCATTCACCTTGATTCAATCATCACACTTTATGACCTTACAGCCGTTATACTGGGGGCATTCTGCGCTCTCTTATCTGAGTTTTTTAGGGGTAAACATAGAATAACAGAGGTAGAAATCGACCTTATCTCACTATGTTAAGAAATAATGATAATAAAATTCATGCACCGCCCTGTGGATCTAAATCTGCAGTAACATTTTATGGGTTTGTCAAAATGGGTTCATAACAAACAAACCAACAGGTGCAGAGGAAACACAGCCGCCCTGGCAGAGGCAATTAAGTAACGGAGACAATATTGATAGACACACAAATATCGATTTGGAGTCAATGTAAGCAAGAAGAAAATCTATCAGTGGTTGAAGTCTCAGCGCAGACAGCTGGCACATGTCCTCGCTGCTCCTAATGTGTGTGTGTTGGGATGCTTTTACTGCCATTTCATACAATGAAAGAATGCTATTTGGCATGCTTGGCATACATGAAATGCTACAGAATAGTGTGCAGCGATTACAGCCAAGACCAAATGGCTCGAGGTAAAATCTCTGTGGTACAGACACCAAGCAGCTGTTAACCCTTCATGTGCCAGAGCTGGATAATTGGGTGGAAAAGCCTTTGTCTGAGGGAGAGAGAGAGAGTGAGAGAGAGAGAGAGTGAGAGAGAGGGGGGGAGGGAGAGGAGAGAGAAAGAGAGGGGGGGGAGGGAGGGAGAATGAGAGAAGGTGGTGTGGAGGCATGTTTGCGGTGTGTGTGTGTGTGTGTCCTTGGGGGTCTCTCTATCCATCTTTCTCGTTCTCACTCTCTGGTCTGGAGCTTGTTACCATAGCAACATAGAAGAAGAGGTAATGCTGCTGGAGTCCCAAAAATTGTATTATCTTTCTCAGACACGCACACACATGCACACACACGCACACACTCGCACACACACACGCATGCATACACACGCACGCACACATACACACGCACACCACACACACCACGCACACACAGCTCTGGTCGATCTTGCACACATGCAGTACAAACTGGCAGATACTAGTCAGTGTGGTGTATATAAATGTGTGTTGTGTGTGTCCAGTACAGCTTGTTCATGCTGGCAGGCAAAAGCACAGAGAGAGAGAGAGGGAGAGAGAGGGGGTGAGAGAGAAGGAAAGAGGGAGGGACGGAGGGAGGGAGGGAGAGGGGGGGCCAGAAAGAGCGAGCGGGAGAGAGAGGGGTAAGGGAGTTTGAAGGAAAAGCAGAGTGGTGCAGCAGCGTAGAGGAGGTCATGTAAGAACAGCAGCATATTTTATTAATGCCACTGACTGCTGATAATTGGCTTTTACTCTGTTCATTCTCATCTCTTCTCTGTTAACCTGTTAATTACAGTTTTATGTTAACAGTTTATTGTACTACAGGTAGTAACAGGTAGTTCCGGCTGACAGTTTTATTCCAAATTCTTCTAAATTTGTGGCTCCACACTGGAGCGATGTGAAGTATCAGACCCGGTGCAGCGCTGTGGGGTCGCTGAGTGCGAACAGAGAGAATATTCACAAAGGCAGATTTAATTTAACAAGCTCAGTTTTCACTCCAAGTTGGAGTCTGGAAAATATCCCCGGAGAATTCAGGACGACTCGACAGATATGTGTCAATTAGGCTAATTAAAAGTGTGAAGATGATGATGATGATGATGATGACTCATCATATCTCCAAACCCCTCCGCAGCTGTTAGACAGATAAGCGCGTTGTAACTTTGTGGATGAATTTATTTACTGAACTGATGTCATTGGGAATCTGACAACGTTCCCTCTGCCGCCGCCGTCGTGTCGTACGTCAGTCTGACTCCCAGAGCGACGGCCAGAGAGTCGAAAGAGAGCTTCCGGTTACTGGCACAATGGGTGTTGTGATCTTTTGAGAGAGCTGTCAATCATCCGTAATGCATCCTACTAGAAATGACATCTGTCTGAGGCAAATGCCGCCGAGCCCTGACAGAGCAGGAGGAGAGAGGAGCCATGTGGAGGAAATGCCTCTAAAGTTCAAATCAAATAATAGAGAACGGTTTATTTTATTATTTTATTTTATTTTATTTTATTGTGAGATTTAAAATGGGGTGGGTTAAAATCTGAATTCCGTCTTTTGAATCTTTTCCTTTGGCTTTAGAGTGGAAACACTCTCTGATCCCTTCTGTCTCTGCAGCACCTCTGTGCACACTTAGTGACGACATTTCTTGTCGTCTTATTTAAGGTTTTGTCTGACTGGTTGCTTCTACACATTACTCCAAAAGCTCTTTTCTGATTGACTGATGCCACCTTTGTACTGTAGATGTATGGGAGTGTGTAACCAGGTGTGTAACATGATGACATCAAGATGCTACGGAAATAAAAAAGCTGAATAATTAAAGTAAACACACATAAAGAGGTGAGGAGATGTTCACTTCATTTTGTACACAAGTATTCACCCTACAGCTCACATCTAACATTTACAACTCCATTTTTCATAAACCTACTTAAGATAAATTCAAAGCACGTTCATGTAGTCACACAGATATGCACACACACACCTGTACAGGGACACACACACTCACTCACACACGTAAATGAGAGAGATTAAAGTGTGCAGATTATATGGGTTCCTTTTCAATTAAAGCTTCAGAATTCATGACTGTGAATGTCGGAGGAAGCCGGGGAAATGTCAGCGCGGTGCAAATGGTTCTGGCTTCAGAGCAGAGATCCAAACGCTGTGATAGGATCCCAGCCGCCGTGACAAGCGTGTGACATCACTGATAATGTCTCACACACTGATCATAAGCGTGATAATGGCTATGATTGCATTGGTAAAGCCATTATGTTCTCGATGACAGCTCTCATTACCATATAAACAGCCGTAACCACTGCATTCACCATGGAAATTAAAAGGGACCACACACACACGTACGCCACACACACACACACACACAGGTGTCACCCACTCATACATGTCCAGCAATGTATGTCTGTGGGCATGAGTGAGAGAGATTAGAGCACAGGGATTATATGATACAGATATTAACCAACATAATGTCATTATGGTTGATGGAGAGAGACAAACAGGAGATGACACACACACACACACACTACAAAAATATATGCTAACATGATCTAAAAGCATATTTAATTCGCCAAAATGAGTTTTTCCCCTGTGTGACAAAATATCTCCATGAGTCATTTTCTGGAAGTCGTGCCTTAAAAACACACACACACACACACACACACACACACACACACACACACACACACACACACACAGAGGCAGTGTTTATGTTCCTGTGAATACGGGGATGGTCTCTAATCTTTCTCTGTCTCTTCCTGCCCTTATGATAAACTGCCTGTCTAACATTGTTTTCTTATCGCTGTGTGTGTGTGTGTGTGTGTGTGTGTGTGTGTGTGTACACATGCGAGCCGGCGTGCGTTTTTGTGTGTGTGCGCTTGAAACTGTGTGCCAAGTGCACAGTAGTGCATGGCCACCTCTTAATGTGTGCTTTTGAGAAAGAGGGCAATTGTGTGTGTGTGTGTGTGCGTGTGTGTGTGTGTGTGTTTGTTTTTAGACAGACTATGTCTCCAGAGCTCGGCTTCAGTGTAATCTGAGGCAAACATTAACGTCACCAGATGCCTCTCTCTCTCTTTCTCTCTCTCTCTCTGTCCCCCCTCTCTCCCCCTCTCCCTCCTTTCTTCCCCTCCCCTCTCTCTCCCTCCTCTCTCTCCCTACCCTCTTCCCTCCCTCCTCTCCATCTTTTGTCTTCTAACCTGTTATCTGATCATTGGCTGTGTCGTCCTCCCTCCCGCTCTGATTTCACAGAATACAGGATGTAGTTAAGCGTGTTCATTCATTATCTAATTAACTCATTTACCAAGTGCTAATTCTTCCTCATCAGCTAATAGTCTGCAGATTAAGCATGGACATGTTGCATGTGTGCATGTGTGTGTGTGGGTGTGTGTAGGAGGGTGGGGGGGAGTGGGGGGGCTCCTCTTTGTGTGTCTTAAATTATTAACCCCTCATTATCAGGTGAATGTCAGCAGCTAAAGAAAGCTCTTATCAGTGATCTGGGTAATCAGGGAATAATCAGCTCTCTTTGCAATCGGCATCAGTGAGCAATCAGGTTCCTTCACACCGTCATTTAAGGTGGTATTGTGTCATTTGTTGCGCTTGCTCTAATAGCGAGAGAGAAACAACCTGTAGCATTTCTCGCGTTGTTATTATTATTTTTTCCTCTTTAGAACAAGGTGTCATTGTTGCCGTCGCACACATACACACACACATATCCCCCCTCTGTGATTCACGTCATGCTTTCCCATGGTACAGTTTGGGAGTCACTGGGCCCGCCGCCACGTGAAAACAGCTCCGGGCACATTTGTGTGTTGCACATCAAAGGCAGAGCGGAAAGAAGTCACGCAATCTGCTGATGGGAAGCAGCTCCTCAGCACTGCTGGGTGTAATCACAGTCCATTGATATCCTATGAGGGGATCAGGGTGCAGACACAAGACCGCCGCGCTGCAATCCACACGTCCTTTCAGCCCTGATGGCAGCACGGCTGTTTGCGTTTGTGTGCGTCGTGTGTGTTTATTAGTCACACTCGTTTTCTGACTGAACTGCGGCAGAGGAGGAAGACAGGAAGTAAATGAAGACGTTTCTCAGTATCTTAATTCAGCTCTGGCGGCTGATGGGAGAAATGTGAAGCAGCTTAGAGGCTTTAACACTGTAACCCGTTTCTCTGATGTTAAACTAAATCCATGATGATTATTGATCAGATCTTCAGCCATTTATAAATTCTTCTGCACACCAATCACATATCCAGACTTATTATTGATTGGAGCCATTCTTGTTTCTATAACTGATTATGTTTGACTCCTGCATCAGCATGAATTAGATCCGGATAGTAGTTTTACATAACAGCGGGTTTCAGAACATTTATTGATCCATAACTCAAGAGAATATTTAGAGGACACATATTCTGCTTTGTGCTGTGAAGTAGCGATGTAGCATTTTGTAATATAAGGAGCATAAGATGAACATTCTCACAGCTGAAGCCTCTAAAATAGCATCAGTATGACGAGCCGGTGTCCTGATCTGCTCCAGCTTTGTGTTAGAAGAGATCTTAACCTCTGTAACATGTTTACGTCTCCCGCCTACACACCTGGGCAGACACAACCACAAAGCGCAAGGTTAGTGAGCCAGCGTTTGGCCGGCATCCATGTTTCCAGTGTGTGAGGCTTCCAGAGGATCACTAAAGATTTCCCTGACCTGCATGAGACACAGAGATGTTGGACTTCTGTCTGGGTTTTGTGCAAATGCGGTTACACAACCCCACCCTTCACCCTGAGACGCTGCTAAGTTTGGTGGAATGCAGGCCACAAAAGTCATTGAGGTATTTCCTGTCAGTGTTTACAATTGAGGCCCTCACCAGCTGGTTAATCAGATCAGCTGGACTCAGTGTGCACAGCAGTGCTGCAGCAAAAGAGGAGAAAGGGAATTTATTTGAATTTCTCAGGAGTAGTTTGACATTGATGCACTTCGGTAATTTTCCAAACAACAGGAAGTGAGATGTTGAACAAGCATATTGTGTCTTTGTTGCACTCTGTCTAGACATACTATGGTCTCTGTCCGATTTAATACTCCATTGCGGACTTCAAGGACACTAGACAGACGTGTTTGTCAGACTTGTTTACAGCTGAAAACAAGGTGACGTCAGTTTGAGGGGTGAACATGTCTGGTGTCCTGCAGGGCGTCTGTCTGGGGGCCTTGATATTTCAAATGCCACTTAATTAATTAGCATTAGTAAACTGAGTGAGGACACGGAGGTCGTGTCTCCCTGACTGATAATGAGCAGTTACCAGAACTGACGCACAAATTAAACAATTTAAAGTGAGCAAGGAGAATTTAAGCTCTGTATCAATCAGGGGAGAGACGCTTGACTCCACTTTACCTCGCCGAGGCTTCCAGAACTCATAATAATTCCTTACCACATTTTATCTGCTCGTTATTCAGCTGCACCTAATTATTAAAAGGAAGTAAATGTTCCATTATTAATGAAAATCGCATGAATATTCACACTTTAGCTGTGAATTATCACACATCTTTCACAATCCCTTTTTCACATTCACAAAGAAAAGCAGGTCAGCGGCGCCACACAACAACAGCTTTCGCTTCATTTGTGCTCAGTGAAGAGACTCTTGAACTTCTCAGTACTGTGGCTTTCTGGCCCAAACACAGTACAGATGTCAGATTGGCTCTGTGGCCCACCTGGGACACGTCAGTGCTTTGACTGCTAATATTTCAAATACTGATACAATTGAGGGGCCGTGTTATTATCAGCAATGCGATTATTGCACAAAGAGCAGTAAGTGCCATTTGTGCAGAGAGATTTACAATAAATTCTCCGACACTGTGGCCGGAGCGAGATGAGATGGCGTGAGAATGGCCTCTAGAGTCACTGGAGTGTGTGTTTGCTGTGAGAATGATTCTACTCAACAGTATTTGCACTCAGAAATGGGCCTGAGTGGCCTGTTTTCATTGTATCACACACACTTCAGCATGTCGTTCTCCATATCTATCACTCACTGGCTCATTGTTGAAGGCTCAATCTGTCTCTCTCCCTCTCTCGCTCTCACACACTCTCTAATCCTTTGTCTCACCGGGCTCCAAAAGCCATTATGTTAGAGTACCTGCACCGATATTTGTATTCTCTTCACCCTGTGTTAAAAAGGCTCGGCAAGAAATAATAGTTTAAATGTAACACCTCACGCTCAGCCAATCAGCCCTGGATGACACTCAGGGAAACCACGCAGCTCACGATTCTGTTCCTGCATCTTTAATGGTGTGTGTGTGTGTGTGTGTGTTGGATTTTCAGAGGGAAGAAGAGCTCTGCCTCAGTCGTGACCCACTCTTCCTCTTAGATTCCGAGCTATGTTCACCATCAAACATGTCTCTATGTTCGCAGTTCGATTTTGTGTCTAATCTCCCTCAAATCTTCTCCCAGAGACGTTTCCCACCTGGATCCACTCACAACATCCTCTACTTATTAGAGCGGCGCTGGGGCTTCGCTGGGAGCACGCCGCGTTCTTCCTGATGGCAGGAGATCCACACAGGAAGCGGCTTGAGATATCTGATTGGACGGCGAACAAGCCCGTCGGCGTGCAAAACAAGTCGGCAATAAAACCCTTTGGCAGCAATAAAGCGTAATTGTTTACAGCGTGCTAAATTTATATGATAAATAAAGCATCAATGAAGTCAGGCGTGAACATCAAAGTGTTACCAATCAATTTATAATGAAATAAAGTCCACACTGACTTAATGTGCACTGATAAAGATTTGCCTTACTGACTCCGTCTTGCGGTGACATCTTCCTCACAGCGGCTCGCTCCCGTCCGTCACGCCGTCCAGTTTAAGCTCCAGACCGCCGCCATGTTTTATGAGCAAAACCTGCAGACTAATTACCAATAAGAAATGACTCAGAAGGCGTCCTGTGCGGAAACACTCGCAACGCCTTAACGTGCGCCCTGCTCCCCGCTTGATGTTGCAGCCCTGTGCACGCTGAGTGAAAACATGCCAGTCTCAGTTTCTGTTCCCATTTTTATGCCTCGTCTTCCCAACATAGAGAGATGGAGAGAGGATCTGGATTGTTTAGTTATCCTTGATTACACACACACACACACACTCACACACACACTCATTAGACACAGCAGAGGAAGCACGCGTGTGTAGAACCTCGTGTGTGTTTCTGAGATGAACAACTCAGTTTTCAGCCTGATTGTATTGGACATCACATTTCAGAGTACAAAGAGAAGTGAGGAGAAACACACAGAGAACATGAGAGCATGAGCACAGTGCATACATACCGGGAGGAGTGTGTGTGTGTGTGTGTGTGTGTCATCACCGCTGCATTTCCCCTGTGATATGACACAGACATAAAACACAAAGCAGCAGCAGTCCTCTCTCATTCTCTCCGTCCTCTCTCTCTCTCCCTCTTTCTTGTTCTATTTATCTATCCATCAATGTCAGAAACACGGATTTGTATGATGGCCGTGAAAACAAAGCAGAAGGCTCCAATGTGTTTGAAGGCTGCGTCTCATTATAATGCCTCCTGTCATGTCAAACACACACAAAGACACAAAGCGGCGATTCCTGATATCCTGGCTGCGCCGCATACGTACTCAAACCTAAAAGCTCTATATTCTCATACTGACGGCGCTCTGGATCTTCCTCTCTGTCTATCCAGGAATGCCTGCTGATAGGCCTCTGATGTCTAATACCGTCTGAATGAACACACAAACCAGAAAACACACACACACACACACACACTCTGGATGTGTCGTTGAACTGACACTTCAAACAAAGCTTTTGTCTGCTGCCTGACAGCTATTCCTCTCTCCTTCCCCCTCTCCTCCTCTTCCTCCTCCTCCTCCTCCTCTCATTATCCCCCTCACTTCTCCCTGTCATTCCAAAACACTCGCTCTACCCCCTCATCTCCTCTCTCTCTCTCTCTCTCTCTCTCTCTCTCTCTCACCCACACACATGGCGAACGCTCTCTGGAGTTTGTTTCTAATTGAGTCGCCTGGTTAAATACAGGTTAAATAAAATAAAATCAAAATGGGCAAACACAAGCACGGCACTACAGCTGAAGGTTTTAATGATCCGTTGTGTTTCGTCCCTGGAAGCGATAGATTATTAAGATGATTTATTTAAAAAAGCAAATTGTCATAATGGCTCCATCACTGGCAGAGGTGTCCGCAGTAAAATGTGGGTTAAACCTTGAAGTAAACAAAGATTTCCTCACACTTTTGAACATGTTGTCTTTTCCCTGAGCTTGAATTCAATAAAGCTCTGTTGTGTTTGTGATCAGGGAGCTTCTCTGGAGCACACCAACCTGCGTTTTGTTCTATTTAAAAGACAGGAACCAAGATGTTAAATACCGAGGATACTCAAACGTGAAGTCGTGTTCCTTCCTCCTGTTAGTTTGAGGCTCGCACTCTCACTCCAAATCATTCTGTTGACACGTCCTGAATATAAATCATCTCCAAACTCAGAGAAACTCCTCAGCCGTCGCCCCCTGGTGGAGGCCGCTGTAGTTCAGTCCTCTGTCTCAGTTTTGGCTAAATGTAGTCGCAGGCTTCACACTCGTCACTGTGAATGTCCCAGATTCATCACTGTGGCTCTCCTGAGAGATAAGAATGTCACATACAGTGTGTGTGACGCTCAGTTGAGAGAGAAATATGCGGACGGTGTAAAAGCTGTATTTTTCCCCTGCTGGGCTAAAGTGGTTCATTTCAATTGCAGGAGTCCCTGCTGTCAGCCAATCACTACCCAGTATATATAGCACATCTGGAAGAATATGGAAAAGTGCATGATTCTGTAGAGTGACAAGGAGAAGTGAGTCCTGCCTCCACGCCGGGCAGCAGGACGGAGGAGGAGAGCGATGGAAATAGCATCAATCAGCACACAGGAAGCAGCACATAGGAACAACAGCGAGCTCACGTGATCGGACGAACTGCTGAATGGACGGTGACGCGGGCGAGCTCGTTAACGTGCGGACGCAGAGCTGATTGGAAGAGGCGATGAATGAAAGGAATGATCGGAGGAACAAATCAATGTGTGATGCAACGCAGGAGAGCTGAGGACACAAGCTTCCATTCTCTGAATAGCTCCCTTACTTTAAGGATATTTGGTGATAAAAACTTTTCTCCAAAGCTCTCAGCCGCCTTCAGATGGGAACATTTGCAGTTTCTGACCGTTATTCCCACATGACACAAATAGCTCAGCCCACAAAGTCAGACTCCAACTCACTCCCAGTGACGAAGCTCCTGATGACACACACACACACACACACACACACAGGTCCAGCTCAGTCCACTGACCCTCTACATCTGGCTGCAGTGTGTGGAGTTGGAGAGCGACTTTGTTTATTTTACCGTCATCGCCCAGGAATCAAACTCCTACTCTAAATAAACGGATTAAGAAATAAAACTAAATAATGAGGGTGTTAAACCAAATTATTTATAGGAATTCTTCCTCATGGTGTTCCAACGGTCAACACACACACTCACACACACACACACATTAATGTCTCGTGTTACTGCCGCTGCAGCGCCTGGTTTATATACATTTAATCTAATAACCTCCTGTGACAGAAGCTGTTTAATCTTCAGAGTCTCAGAGCAAACACACTGTGTAAACTGTGTGTGCTTACAAACGTCTCCGCTGAGCTGCTGCTTGAGCACCGTGCCTTGCTCAACGGCACATCAGCAGCAGCTGCTGAGGAGAAAAGAGAGTGTTACTACAATTCTATGAGGTGAAACTGAATGAAAGTGAAAGAGGAGACTGTTAAAGAGGTGTGTGTGTGTGTGTGTGTGTGTGAGAGAGAGTTTAGTTATCAGGGGAGAACAGCATAGCTCTGCTGAGATTAAATTCCCAGAGCTTACTCTAGCTATCAGCATTACTTCAGGACACACACGCACACATTTACACACACACACACACACACACACACATACAGAAGGAAAGCAGGCTGCCATTGCCACATTTTCATTCACAGAAAATATAAACATTGACGTGTGCTTGCTGCTGATATCACCGCTGCTATTAAACCTCAACCAATCCATCCATTCATCTGTCCATCTTCTCTCTCTCTCTCTCTCTCTCTCTCTCTCTCGCTCTCTCTCTCTCTCTCTCTCCCGCTTTCTCTCTTTCTTTATTTCAATAACCGGTCTAAAATGTGTGTATTACCATAAAAATTGTTTTGATTTGAATGGAATTTGGGATCAAAAGCCAGAGTGTGTGTTCATTTATTCTCACTATTCTGCAGCACAGGTTTGTGTTTGTAAATGAAGCAAAAGCAAAAAAGTGTTTTTGTAATTATACATTTTTCAAATGATTGTTTTTGTTATTCATGCCTGGTTTTATCTGATTTGTTTTAAATATATCCTCCTAACATACTAAACCAAGCCCCCATCAGTCGTGTGTGTGTGATCTGTGTGCGATCTGTGTGTGATCTGTGTGTGATCTGTGTGTGTTCCCGGCGGCTCAGTGAGTCTGGAGCGTCTCATTACTGTCTGACCTCGTGTCGGAATTTGGTTCCTCAAGACCCCCGAACTTTAAAAATGGAAAGGCAAAGAAATGGAAATGATTTGATTGGTTGACCCGAGCAGAGATCCGGCGTCAGGCTCACCTGTGTGTGACAGGTAGAGCTGCTGCTGTCTGTGGCATGATGGGAAAAAAACCCTGTATGTGTTAATTACCTCGTCTGACCCGATTCCCTCTACTTGTATGTCGAGTGTGTGACAGACTGAGACAGTGATGTGAGGCGAGGGACTGTGTGTGTGTGTGTGTGTGTGTGTGTGTCGGGTGTGTGTTGCAACGACAGCTCTGTCAGTTATCTTTCTACCCTGACAGATGACGTGCATGTCAACCAGCAGTCCCAACGCACACAATGATCACATCTACACACACAGCCGTAAAACACACACTCTCTCACACACACACACACACACACCCCAGCCGTCAATCACTTTATCTGAAATTCCCTCTGCTCCCTCTTCCTCTCGGCTGGTCCCTTCCTCCTGCTCTACCTTCCTCTCCTGCTCCCTCCTCTCTGTCTTTCATCATTTTGTTATTTTTCTTTCCGTTTCAAGAGAAACTGTCTGTTGCCCTGAATCTGGATCTTTTTTTTTCCCTCCCTCTCTCTCCCATGAGCCTCTCTGTTTCTTTTCTCCTCCCGCTGCTTCGCCGCTCGTTCTCCCTCCTACTCACTGCGTCCTGATAGATTAAATGTTGAACTCTGCTAGAGAAAAGGAGAAAGTCTCTTTTAATTGTGTTGATGGCTAATTAGCTGGCATGTCTAATCTGTCTGCAGAGAATGTGGTAAAACAGGACGACCTTTCCCGGGTCAGCAGGCCAGAAACACACACACACACCGACTCGCTCACACGCCGGCGCACACACACAGACAAACACAAGCACACACTCGTTACTTTGTACTTCTGAGATCCAAGCCCGGCTGGCAGCTTGTAGATTTCTCAGTGGAGGCTGGTGACTGAACATTTTGCTATAAATACACACTTATGTAAGGAAAATGTTGCAAAAGACCTGAGGTGTTCCACAGACGTCTCTCCCCTGGTCCCACTGCCATCATTGTTTACCGCAAACTGTCCGGCATTCTAAAGGAAACAGCCATGAATTATAGGAACAAACATATTTGGTGTGTAAAGTCCCAGCCTGAGTTCACAGGATGTCCAGAGATTCAGACCTTTACTGTGAATCAAATGTTATAGGACACAGTGAGGGAGCGTTAATGTGTGTGAGCCTGGCGGTGCTGAGCGGTTGACTGAGTGCAGGAGGTCACACAGAGTTCCCACTGGGACACGCAGGGTTACAAATCTATGCACTCATGAATGAAAGTAGCCCAGCAAATGGCAAGTATCAGTTTAACCTTCATACCAGAGGGCAACAGTCTGCTGGCTTCACTCTGTCACCTGTTCCTCTCTGTGACCTCGCCTCCTCCTTATTGGAATTCAAATGTCAAATTCTGGGTTGTATTTACTGTTTGATTGTAAAGCGACCTTAACGTTTGGAAAGGTACTATAGAAAGAAAACTATTATTAGAGGGCGAAACTTTTGCAATAAATCCCCTTAAATCAGATGTAGAGGAAATCACCCACAGAGGGCAAACCTCCACCAAGGCTGAACATTTCCCTCTAACTTAAAACCCAAAACACACTCTGACAATCTGCCTCCATGGTATGAAGCCTGGAAGCTGTAGCGTCTGTAGTAGCTGCTGCCATCTAGTGGTTATCTATTGAAAGTATAGGAAAAGCAATCTGAATGGTTGTCTATGGCTTCATAATACTGTTTAAAAACTTGAAAACTGTGATCCAGATCAGCCTCAGAATCGACTGTAATGTTCCTTTACTTATGCCGGGTCATGCCACTAACACAAGCAAACACACAAACTGAGGCAGCGGTAATAAATATGTCACCGTTGCCACAGCGATGTACAGCGATGTGACCTCTGTCCAAGCAATCAAGCTGAAATGTTAACATATTATTTTCTTAAACGCTCGTGTCAGTGAAGCATCTGCGGGTCCAATTTCATTTATTTGATGATTTAAAGCTGCCGGGAAAACAAACTGACAGACGCACCGAGCCTCAGATGTGGCAGGAGTCGTTAAATTGTAAAGGTTGAAATCTTAGCGAACAATTCGCACTCACACACGCAACAGACACACAGCAACATTATCAACCCACAGGAGTCACTTTCCTGCCCACAGGATAAATGCAAATCAGATCATCTTTAGCTCGCCTGACTCAACTTATTACATTTCCCTCTCACTCAATTCATCTTGATGCTTTGATTATCAGAGCTCGCGTGCTTGAAATCATTGCCTGCGGTTTTATTTTGGCGGGCTGGATGAATCAAAGGGAGGCAACCGTGCAGTGGAGGTGCGTCGGGGTTTCCAAAGAGCTGCGACCCATTCACATTACACAGATTGATTTAGTGTTGATATCAAACATTACACACACAGACACACACACACACACACACACTGTTACGACCAGCAGAGGGTCTCCTTCTTGTCTTTAACAAGGTTTTGATTTGATTTGTGTTTCATTGTTTGGTCCAGGGCTTTGATCCTCCTCTGGCCTTGTAGAACGTTATGGACAGTAAAAGTGTTTGCAGCAGCAGATGTGCTTCTCATGAGACTTCAGGCTTTAAAAGCAAATTTAAGACTGTTGGAACTCCTTCGAAAATAAAAGAAGTAGGTAAGTCAGCACACATAGAGACAGAGGGACTGTGTAACCTGTGAAGTCCTTTAAATAAATTATTCAGTTGAATCACTGAAGTTGGGTTATTTTGTGTAATTGTCACTTGTTTTTAGCGAAAACTAACACTTTCCTCCGCTGTTACATTCCGGCTCGATTCTGGTATTTCACACACCACAGTTCTGATTCTGCTTGATGATTCACGATTCTTCATTTTTTAATCACCCAAGCATCTAAGAAGTCGCCACAAAATCCAGTCATTTATGCTGTGAGAGCTGTGAGACCAGCAAACGCTCTTTGTAGACCCCTATGCCTGCTTGAGCTGATAAAAGTTAACACCCTGCTCTATGTTTGTGTCCCTGCAGTCATCTGGAGTCAGAACGCAGCGCCCTCAAGAGGAGAGAGTGGGAGAGGAGGAACCAGGAGGTCCAACAGGATGAGGACCTGTTCTCCACTGGGTTCAACCTGTTTGGAGAACCATACAAGGTGAGAGAGATAATGGGAGGCATGTAAATCTTGAGTTGATCTCAGGGAGATAAAGTGTATCTCGTGCTTACACACAATTGATGTTTAAAGCTGCTCAAAGTCATTTCACAAATGGCAGCAAAGGGTAATAGTTTTTAATTCTTGTTTTTAATCCTGGAAGATGACGGCGGTAAACTGCAGGCGGCACGTCGGCGTTTACAAGCCGAGCCGGGCTGCGATCCTCCGCGCTGAGGCAGCTCTCTGTCGACTCTCATCGCTGTTTAGGAGACAGCTTTATATTTGTTGTTAAGTTTTGATTGATCTCCATGCGAGGGGAAGTGGACATACCTGACACCGGAATTTCATCTGGGAAAATTTACGACTTCTTAATCAGCGAGGATGGGCCACTCTCCTCTGGAGTGCGATTGTGATTTAGGCTGATGGGAAACAATCTTTCCTTGTGTGGTTTTACAACAATCGAGAAACCAATAATCCTGACAGCGATTGTTACAGCTAACCACTAATTAAACCGATAGTGTAGTCTGTTGTTTGTAGCCTAATACACTTTCACATTGGGATATTGTGGATGACTGAGTTAAAGCTCATGGATCAATAACAGCGATTGAAATTAGCCCTTTTCTTCTTTGTGTTCTTTACCTGGGGACAATATTGTACAATTCTCTCAGTAAAATGTTATTTTCCGAGATACTAAAGAGGCCATATTTTTTTATTTTTGGTTGAACGAAGGCTGAACTCAGATGACACCATGAAATGTTACCAACACAACCTGAAGTTTGTTTGGAGAATGAATCTGATCCTAGACGCCTCCACACGCTGACTCATTGTTTCCAATTGCAGTAATTAATGGTCCAGAGGTTGAGTCAGAGGGTGTGTGTGTGTGTGTGTGCGTGCGTGCGTGCGTGCGTGCGTGTGTGTGTGTGTGTGTGTGTGTGTGCGTGCGTGCGTGCGTGCGTGCGTGTGTGTCTTACAAACCCCTAAGATTTGTTTCCTCTTACGGTGTCACGTTTTTTAAATTTTATTTTCTAACATATTTTAGACATCCTGGGCATTTTGTTAGATTCTGAGTTTAAACATTGCCAAAAATGAGCTTAATTCTCCCTGATTGATCCTTAATGATTCCAGGAAGTTAGTGGTGTTTTGGTTGATCTCACCGTAGCAAAATGGAACTCATACTTCCTCCGCCTGAGACACTCATGTGCTCCGCTGCCTCTGCTGTGGCGTCTTTAAAGCACGCAGCAGCTGATGCTTCATTCTGATTGGCTGCACTACGGCTGTGTCAATCCGGGTTAATAAATACACCTTAATATAATAAATACACCTCATTTAGCCTGCTGCCTCTGAACCTGGACGAGGCTGAAGACGCATGGATGGATGACAGTATGGAGGAAGTTCCTATGGCGCCGCATTAAGACTTTAAATGATTACGGCTGTCTTGATAAGGCTGCTATAATTACTGATCAAAAATAATCTGTGTAAACAATGCGATGAGCGATGATCCACCCTGTAACTGATCGATCCGCCGGGTGGCTGCATCATTCACGGGCGACGCGAGTGTGTTTACCGCTCCCATACTCCACCTCTTCCCTACTAATCTTCAGCCCCCACGTACGCTCCTCGGCTTTATCTCGCCGCCGCTGCTAAACGTGAAAAACTGCCCCGGCACACCTCCCTACTTTCTGTCGCTGATTTATTTGCTCGGCTACCAATTTCATTTTTTTGTAAGGCGTTGCTTTACTTGGTACAATTTAGTGGATTTACCAAGATCTTTACAACCCCGCTGCACTTTCCCAGTGTCTAAGTGCCGCCTGAACCTGCTGAACTGCTCCTTTACAGATCTATATCAGCCATTTTTCATTAACACACAGGATTTATATAACTTTTATCATTCCCAGTCTGTATTTTCCCTTCTATTACTCTGTCCTGCCTCCTCTCCCCCCCCCCCTCTCCACCTGTCTACATCGCCTCTGTTCATCAATGTCTTGTTCTGTCTCTCTCCCACCCTCTCCACAGTATTCATTCTCTCTGTCAGCTATTAGCTAAACCCTCTTCTAATCCTGTTAAAGAGTGTTATGCTGTTAGCAGCTATTTGGGGGGATCTATTCACACACACACACGCACACACATATGCACACACGCACACACACAGGTATTCATTCCTCTTCCCCTCTGTTTTCCATTTTGCCTTTCTGTAAATGTGTTTTCTGTTCCTCTTCAGCCACCAGATCTTTTATTCATGAGCCTGAGATGGAGAAGAGATGGGCTAATTTATTCACAGCTAACTTTGGCTCGCCACGGTGTGTAGTGTTAGTGTGTTAGTGTGTTTGTGTGTGTGTGTGCGCGTGTACACACAGAAATTACATCTGTTAAGATTATTTGAATGCATTTCTCTCCTCCCTCGTACGATTCTTTTGTAAATAAGCTTCTTTGCCCTGTGTTCTTTTTTGTGGATATTTTCACGGTGCCTCTGCTTTATTAGAGTGTAAAAAATGGAGGATGGAGTGAAGAGAGACATGACAGATTTACAGACGTGTGATAAAGGAGATGAATGCTGCTTGGAGCCACATGGCGCTCACACAGACGTGAGGCGGTGTCCTCCTAAGCTCCGTCTGCATGGGCGCAGTATTGCCTCAGGTTTGTCTGTGAGGTTGTCTGTGTTGTCTCCATAATCACAAGCACGTCTGCCATGACTGTGATCAGATCCATAGTGCGACATGGGGCTGGGCAGGTTGGACCAAGACATGAGGCCTCTAGCTTTCAAACAGGAAGTCAGAGGATCTAAATATTGAGTTACAACATTTTGTTTGTGTCGAATGTCTGGAGAAACCATTTATCTTTGCATTTTGATTTAATAGGCGTGGGCGTGGCTCATGACTGTATATCATGAATGAGTTAGTCTGCACTCACACACTACTCATGCAAAAACAGTGTCCTTGGACCTGATGGTGGCGCTATAACAACAACACTTACATTTTGTGGATAACTTTGGAAGCTGAAGTGGTAGAGTCACGTTTGTTGGTTTAGTTGTAGTTACTAAGCTCTTAGATTAGAGTCATCATTGGAGGGGTGCTCAGCCTTGGCAGAGGTATGCAGTGGTACCACGTAAATTAGCACGTCTGTACTAAATACTTGTTTACGACTTTTACAAGGATTGAATGTTTCCTCTTATTTCAGTGTGTTATGTAGCGTTAGATCAGTGTGTGCTGGATTATTGGTTTAATGGTGGAGATGAAACCAAAGCATCAGACTGGTGTCAAACCAGACGTTTAATTAATCAAAGCCGCTATAACAAGGACAGGAATTGATGCTTACATTGCCTTTTATTAGAGGAAACACAAGGGTTGCGCGCACACACACACACACACACACACCACAAATGTTTACACAGCATTCCCCCCTGAACAATAAGACCTCTCCATGGATCATTGCCTGTTATTACAATATGATTTGGTTATTGACCGAAGCTGTTTGCATTGGAAAAAGAAAAACACTCACGACATAAACAAGATTAACGATTCCCGAGGAAATTGATCAGAGGTTTATTAATTATTACCACAAGCAAGATTAAGACCTTATTACCTAGGATACGTTTGAACTGGTTAGTGAGTAAAAGGCTCTGGTTTGTTGTGCATGAAAGGCTTCCAGATTGGTGAAGGATGTCTTTCACTGTTTTCACGTTTCAGCCTTTTGTGGCTTTACTTAACACTCTGACTCACGTTGGCACAGGGTGATTAGTGGAGTACAGACTGTGCAGTACCTTGTCAGTAAACTGTGTGCTTGTGTAGCTCACAGAGTCTTTGACCAAACCACAAACGTACTGTAGAATGAAATTACAGGTCTGTTTATTTTATTGATTTAAATCAGTATTTTCAGTGTTCATTTGTCAGGAATGATGAAATGTCAGGATTAAATTACTATAATGACTATAGTTTTTACAGAATTCAACATGCTTGGTTCAGAAATAGCTGCTCAGGTTGAAGCGTGCAGGAGAGATTTCCACTTTCTCCTCCTCTGAGACCCTCTGGTTTAGAGACATGAGGGTCCATCAGAGACCCCAGACCACCTGGAGATTCACTTTACTCACCTTGAACATGTTGTGGTGATATTAAAGTGTTTAACCTCTTCATTGATTCGGAATTTGATGCAAAGACAAAAAAAGGTTTGCGCGCGCTCGTGTCTTTCATTTCTCGTGCCTCTCCCGTCTTTGTTTTAAAAATTAACTGCCTGGAAAAATCTGTTTCTGTGCTTTAAAACACAGTCTGTCTTAATTGTGTTGCTCGGGTTGGGGGGCTAATTTCAAAGTGTCTCTAAATAGTTAGAGTGGCCCTGCTTAGGCGGTTATGTCCTTCCTCAGGCTTGGCCGATAATGCCTGAAGAAACCGCCAATTGCCCTTTCAAAAATGCCAAAATGTTCAAATTAACGAGTTTCATCATCTAAGAACCTGTCAATTACTGACACAAGAGCCCTCTTAAGCTATTCTGAGGAACATCTCAGCATTACGGCACAGCAGCTGAAGGTGCTTTAGTTATGGAGGACCATCATATATCAGGGCAGCCCGCACTGTCCTCCAACTGATGACTGCTTGAGAATCTGGGGTCAGGCTAATAATGATACCTGCCCCATTAATTTTACTGCTCCAGCCTGGACTAGGCCCTCTTAAGGGTGCCATGTGTTTAATTAATCATTCTGTCCTGATGTCTGGTCAGTGGTCATCCTATCTATCGCTCACTGTCCCTCTCTGGACCAGTAAAGAGGACATTTCATCAAGTCTGGAGGAATGGAAAATGGAAAACTTAATTAATACTCTTCGCTCTCTCCCTCCCTCCTGTCTCTCCCCTCTTCTTCCTCTCCTTCCAGACTAATAAAGGTGACGCGCTGGCCAGCCGGGTGCAGAACACACTGGGTTCCTATGAAGAAATGAAAGACCTTCTAACCAGCCATTCCAACCAGAGTCACTTAGTAGGAATCCCCAAAGGCAGCGCCACAGCCAACAACCTGCAGCCACCAGCCACTTCAGCAACAGAGCGACCCGCCATGGAGTCCCACCAGGCCCAGCTTTTCAATGAAGCCCTGAGAGGAAGTACAGGAGGAGGAGGAGGAGGGGGAGCAGAGGGAGGTGGGGAGAAGAGGACTGTAAATACATCTTCTTCATCCTCCACCGTCTCTTCCGCACAGCCGGCTGTTTCGACCGCGTCGTCATCAAGTGCCACAACGACGCAACATCAAAATGGGAAAAAGTCCCGGAGCTCCATGGATTGGTCAAGGGGAGCGCACGGAGCAAGTACCCAAGCACCCGGCCCTGTTATGGGGTTAGGACAAGGGCAGGGACAGGCTGCTGGAGCTCCGAGCAGCAGGGGGAAGATGTCTCTATTAGAGGAGCAGCAAATGCAAAGGCACGAAGAGCTCTTCAGCTCACTGAAAGATGAACTGGGACTAAAAGGAGACTCCAGCCCTTCTTCCTCCTCTTCTTCCTCCTCCTCCTCGTCATCCTCCTCTGGAAGAAGACATTCTTCACATCCCGCCAAATCCCTGCCTATCCCAGGTAGGTTTCTTTACAGTAGTGAAAAATATTAAGTGGTTCCTACGGATGTAATTGTTAAAATTTGTTGAATTGAATCACAATGCACAATAAAAACAGCACAAAATATACATTTTATTATACTTAAACGTATAGTATACTTTAATATGTGAAGCAATAACATGCAGGAAGACGTTAAAAATAACTTCTCATATATCGATTCGTTCAATGTACAAAGTCTATACTATGGTGCTTATTCTTTACCATGGCAACAACAGAAATGTCCAAACCTCATTACTATGCAAGTTTGTTTTTGGTCACCAGTGGGCGTGAAAGTGTAACGATGCATGAAGAAGAAGCATTGTTCATATGGTTTCCTGCGATAGTCTGAGCACTGGTTTGACGCTGCTGACAACAATATTTAAGTTGTTTTTTAAGTATGTGGAGCAATTCTGAAGTTGTGGAGTGATATGTAAATAATCAACCAACAGGTAATGTCCTTTGATTTTTCATCTGGCTTTTGTCCCTACGTAGCTGGCCAGGATTCACTTATCACTAGTGCTGTCAAAGTTAACGCGTTAATTTTGGCGATTAATTTTAAACTTTTAATGCGTTAAAAAATTTTAACGCAATTAACGCGGTTTTGTTTACTTCCGGTGGTGGCTGACTCCTAACCTTTGGTCACTTGCGCGGGCAACCATCTTTTCTTATTAAAAGAGAGTCATTGGCAGAAAGATGGCGAACGACGGACTTTTAGGGGGAAAGTTTCTGTATAAAAAGTTGTCAGACGGCTCTTTGGATAAAACAAAAGCAATTTGCACAGTGTGCAAAGCCGAATTCAACTACCACAGAAGTACCACCTCTTTGGCGTATCACCTGAGAGCAAAACACCCCGCTGCAAGTACCTCCACAGGACCTCGCCAGGCTACTCTACAGGAGTGTGGCACTCGTGGGCGAATGACGAAACCCGTGAGTGAAAGGTTAACCAATTCTTTGGTTACTTGGATTGTTAAAAACTGCCGCCCAGTTAGCACAGTAGAGGATGATGGACTGAGAGAAGTACTTCGTGTTGCATCGGGAGATACCTCTTATAATTTACCCTCGAGAGGAACCATCGTGTCAAGAATACACACGTTGTATGAGGATGAGAGATGAGAGCTTTCTTTTTTGAATTTACACTGTTCATTAAAATGTTTTTTGAATTTAAATGTACTTTCTTTGTGTTTATTCTACATTCATTTGATGATTTTACATTAAAAGATATTCATTATAAGCTTCAGTCTTAAGTAGAAAAATGCAATTAATTTCTTGATAGATTAATCGCGATTAATCGCGATTAATCTAAGAAATTTGTGCGATTAATTAGTTAATTTTTTTTAATCGATTGACAGCCCTACTAATCACTGATGTTTGGGGACGTTCTCGTAGCACAAACACTAACTGCTCTTTCCTTCTGTCACAGATGGTGGTAATTTCAGATCTTCCACCATGGACAGCGGCCATTTTAAGTCTTCCACTAACACAGAAAATGGTGGACATTTTAAATCCTCCCCATTTGAAAACGAGACCGGTTGCCAACTCTCCTCCTCATCCTCCCCACTGGCCTCCACGTCTGTCCTGACCACCCCGACTCCTGGTCTCACCACTCCCACCTCCGGACTGACCACGCCCACTTTCCCACCTGGTAGCCTATCAGGGAAGCCTATTGCGGTGCAGCAGAAGCCCACAGCGTACGTCCGACCAATGGATGGCCAGGACCAGGCGCCCAGCGACTCTCCGCAGCTCAAGCCCCCGCTGGTCGCCACCGAAGGCTTCAGCAACGGTCAGGCCTACGGAGGAAACTCTGGGAACGTGAAGAATAAATTGCCAAAATTGAGCCTGGGCCACACCGGGGAGGTAAGAAACAAAGAATTTTGGCTGCAGCTTTCTTTTTTAATGGTTTTACCACTTTGATGTTTCCCGGTGGCTGTATTTTGTTTGTGAAGTGTCCCCATGCGTTACATATCGTCATGGTTATTCACCCTGGTGCATTGGTAAAACTTAATCACTGGATGCTGCATTGAATATTCTCGAATAATACTTGAATTAGTGAGGAGAGTCACAGGCGGCTCTGATCTGGCTTTGTCTTGCATTCCTACCAAAACAATTGGCTGCCTGCAGCGAATGCGACTGAGCAGTTGTGGTGCTAGCATGAAGGCAGGCAGGATCAGAGAGTTTGGTGGTGTTGGTGATATCAGGTGTGGTACAACGGGAAGGATGTGACGTTAGTTGGTCGGTCGTTGTCATGTGAAACAAATCTCAGAGTTCTTCTTCGGTTTTGTAGTTCAGGCTACGTAACCCGACTCCATAATGCTAACCCACCTTAGACAGTCCAACATGAGGAGAAATAACTAATTCAGCCATTGAAAATACATTAAACCAGAGAAGGTTAGCTGTACCAGGTTAGCTGTACCAGGTTAAACTACACCTTTGATTACGTACAACAGCATGTCACTAAAATGGTTATTCGTAGAATTAGCTGCAATCCTCATTATACTCTTATACAAATCCATAAATTAAATACTCATCATACTATCTTGCATACTGTCAAAATCAGAAAACTATGAGCAAAAAATACCACCAGTAACCACCTGGGACAGCGCTGTCTCAGTTGTCAA
This sequence comes from Genypterus blacodes, assembly GCF_046128005.1. Classification (NCBI taxonomy): domain Eukaryota; kingdom Metazoa; phylum Chordata; class Actinopteri; order Ophidiiformes; family Ophidiidae; genus Genypterus; species Genypterus blacodes. The sequence goes on from NW_027466837.1 coordinate 343,563, forward strand.
TATCTCCACAATCTGACGTACTGCTCCTTTAATAACTTAACTATCACACATAAATGATAAATGATTTAACTTGCATTTGCTTATTCAGCACTGAATTTACAATCAGCAGTCACATGTGTCTTATCTCTTCAGCTCAAACAAGGAAGACGAGTTATGATTTGGATATAATTTTACATTTATTCCACAGTGCATGAATAAATCAGGTGTATGGATTTATTGACACCCTCAGCTCGTGTTCTGCTCCCCTGCTGGAGACTCATGTGCTATTAAAAGATATAAATCACACCTGGCTGTGCGGAAATTGAACTGATGAGTGTCTGGTGGAAGTGGCAAGCGATGACACACACACCACGTGCTTTTGATGTTGTGGGTTTGAATCTGGTCTAGTCATCATCAATTACAATAAATCTCTCGTTCCAATTAAGCGCAATTTCATCCCTGTTGTTTCTTTATTATGTCTAATGTGTGTGTGTGTGTGTGTGTGTGTGTGTGTGTGTGATGTTTCTGCGGTCAGTTACAAGATCACACACATTCGCGACTTTCACAGTGATGCTGTCTGACTCGGTCACTTACTCTCTTTCTCTTTGTGACTCTCTCTCGCTCCCTCGCACTGCATCACTTTCTCTCCGTCTCTCTCTCTCACTCACAAATGCCAGGGTTGATGACGTGTGTGTGTGTGTTTGTGTGTGTGTGTGTGTGTGTGTGTGTGTGTGTGTGTGTGTGTGTGCGAGAGTGTGAAACTAGTTGACAGGCGGGTAGTCATCCATATCGAGCGAGCCAGCTGTTCCTTTGCTTTGATAGAGCCGGTGTGTGTGTGTGTGTGTGTGTGTGTGTGTGTGTGTGTGTGTGTGTGTGTGTGTGTGTGTCTGTGTGTGTGTGTGAGAGAGAGAGAGAGAGGGAGTGAGAGACACTACCAATGAGCCTGAGATGGAGCTTTGAGCATATGGTGCTGAGAAGGAGAAAGAGAGGAGATGGGAGCGGGAGGGAATTAAAGTGTTCTTTACTTTCAACACTTTCTTATGGAGGGTGAGAAAGAGTGCGAGTACATCCACAGCCACCAGTGAGTTACAGGAAGAAAAAACAACTTTACTATTCACTCTCCTGCTTTATATCTCCCACACATCCACACACGCTCCGTTATCTGCTGCTTACCGTTTACACTCCTCTCATATTTATTCCAGAGACGATTGGTAAACTGAAATAGCAGGAAAGGGGGAGGAAGGGAGGAATCTATGGGGGGAGAAGGGGAAGTGTAATGATAAGAAGATGGGGGGGAGGGAGGATGAGGCTGAGAGATGAAGGAGGCGGGTGGAGGAAGACAATGACTGACTGATTATAACAATTTATCAGTGGTGTATTTGTTCTGCTTGTCTGAATTATTGGATGAGTTCTGCAGCTTAAACAGCGAATAGCATCAAGTCAGAGGATTAAACCCAAATCCCAAATGAAAGTCGAGATCATTCTGCCCAGTTTATGCTCTAAATTTAGGACACATGGCTCAAATTTCACTCACACTCACACACACACACACACACACACTCACACACAGACACACAGCTATGGTGATTTGTGATTCAAAAGTTGAGCACCGAGTTTAACTGGCTTGTAATATATGTTTTAATAATATCATAACTATAGCTAGGAATGATGTAACCTGTCCAAGAATGCACAAAATTGCATGGGTGTGTGTGTGTGTTTGCAGTAAGTCTTTAAACTGCTGTGGAAGCTTTCTGTTACCACTATAGAATTATCGACAAAAGCCCGTCGCTGCCTTCCTGTGTGTGTGTGTGTGTGTGGAGACTATTGATCTTTTCCTAACAGTTACAGTAGGCTTTAATCTGTTACTAGGCACACACATGCACACACACACACACACACAGAACCTTTTTGCTTAATTTTTTGACTCTTCAAAATCCACTTTGCATATATAAAAGTCAAATGTGAAATGAACTTGCAGCAAAAAAGCAAAAAAAAACTGAATGCATATTTTCGGGAATACATTTTGACGTGTTTCTCTTGATTTTACAGATTTTATAACATTTTATGATTTTCAGGGATTTTCAAGGTGGCATATTTATTGAAATGGTGAAATTGAATTCAGACTCAATATGTATAAGTTTTAGTGGAAAGTGTATTTTTGTGTGTGTGTGTAATTGTGTTTCCTGAGTGAGAGAAGAAACACAAGATGAGCTGAGCTACTGGTTGCTATGGGCTTGTTTACAGGTAACTATGGCGGTGTCCTCACCTCTCCTCTGCATTCTGCCAAACAACTGCAAAGTCAAGTCAAGTCGGGGACTGAAGTTTATGTCTGTCACGCCCCCCCAAAGAAACGCTGCGAGAATATAAATCCCGAGGTGACGGGCGACATTTCCAGCTGTACTGTGACAAGTTTCATTTACGTGCAGTTCAAAGTACAGAGCTGCTGTAATTTCACGGCGATTTGAGGGCCTGCTGTGGTCTTTCCATCAGGCGTGTTTAAAGGTGCACGCCGCGCCTCTGCGGTAATGTAGCGGTAAATAAGCAGCAGGGTAAACTAAGACCTCCAGTCAGTAATCAGTATGAGACTAACGCCAATAAAATCAATTCTGCCGTCACAAAAGCGTTCGTTCACGCTCGTCTGCGTGGAGCGACGCACGCCGCCCACGAGCACAGCAGACTGATGAAACGTGATGGCGAGACGTGAGTGTGAGTTCGCCTCCCGGAGGTTTGGTGTCAGCGTGTTGAGATGAACACACACTTTACTGCCGCGCATTTGATGACAGTTTTTAAGATTTTTTAAAAATTTGAACCCAACGTCAGCAGGGAGTCCAGAAGTCACTTTGCCATCAAGTGAGCCGTTTGATGGGAAACTGCGAATATCAACCTGATGATCAGAATATTTACCCGGCAGAAAAAACAAACCAATCATATTTAGTCATGAAGTACTTTAGAAAATTCATCTTTTTTGCTTTTTACTGTAATTGAACTTTGGATACAAGATGAAAGCAGCAGCGTGCACACAGGGGTAAAATACTGGCGCCCCCTCCCTCAGCAGTGTCCCACCCACGCTGCTCCCTCCTTGATTAATGCGTCCCAGAGAGACGACTGTCAGTGTCTCAGGCTTCCCACCCGCAGAGACACAGGGTTGGACAATCAAGGAGGCGCTGGCACCGGTGGGTGAGGGCGTCTGCATGGAGGAGGGCGCGATCTAGGGGGGAGGTGGGAGGGCGCGATGAACCCCCTGTGTGTCACTCCCGTGGGTGAAAGGAGGTGGGTGGGTGGCAGCATGAGGTTTTACAGAGGGCGGCGTGTAGCGGCCTGTGTAGCGGCCTGTGCCTCCCCTCAGCAGGCGGCGGGGGCAGAGCAGTGTGACTGTAAGAACAAGGCAGCGCGGCCACTCCACGTCGGGAGGAAGAGAACAGAACAGATGGAAACAGATGGAAAAGCGCTACGATCATTCAGCTTTAAACATGTCGAACCAAATCACACGCGGAGACTGGAGTTGATGTTAATGTTCGGTTGCTGAGCAGCTAACATTTGCTCCGAGCTGCCAGATGATGTCATATTTCATTTGCATATTCATTTACTACATGGGGAATCTTTGCATTAGATAAGCCAGTTGCACAAATCTTCATCAGCTGGGCCGATTTGTTGGCATTTCACTAATTCTTCCAAATAGCTGTAAGCTGAGATTTGTGTTATTTATACACAATTTGTTTGGACGCGGGGAAAGTCGGAATAGGGAAATGATCAAAGACAGAAATGTGAGTATAAAGAGAGCAAAACAAAGAATCAGTAAGCAGACTTTGACCCCACAGCCCAGCCAGGAAAACACCCAGAATGTCTGATGGAGTGAAGCAACCAAAGCGTGGTGGTCACGCTCGCTCTGGTTTTACAGTGATGGAGGACAGGAGGACAGAGGAATCAGGAGGAAGGAGGAGGAGGAGGAGGAGGAGGAGGAGGAAACAGGAGAGGGACGTAAATATTTTTTACCATGCCAATAAACGCTCTTCAGATTGAACCAAGCAGGGAGAATGAACAGGGATACAGGCAGATGTTGCGTGTTGGAAATGTCAAAGATGGAAGAAGACGCTACACTGGGAGGCAGGTTTCTACTGGCAGAAATCAGTCAACTGTATGAATTAACGTGAGACCGGCTGATGGAAAACTGTTTGTTTACCCTTCAGTGAAGTATGAGACTCCATATACTGCACAAGTCAACAAATGCTTAAGGAAGCTGTGCCTGTTTGTACATTAATGTAACGGCGCAGATGGATTGGCAAGCAGACAAGGCAGAGCGACGCTGAAAAAGGGAGAGAAGGATGCAAGTAAAATGATATAGAAATAGCATCTCTGAGGAAATAAAGAAGAGGCGAGAGAAAGTGGCAACGAGGGAAATGAGGATAAAATATTTTCTCACTTCCAGCAGAACTAGGAGAGAGTTATGAGGAGTCTGCCAATGCAGCAAACAGCTGGCCTCATTTGCATAATACCCATCAGGCCTCTCTTTCCCTGAGGCTGCCTGTCAACTCACGACCGAGACATACACACATCCTCGAATACATACACACATACACCGCCATTCACTTTATCAGCAGCTATATATTTATACAGCCACAGAGTCTGGGTGTTTTATGAAAACTTTCAGTAGTGACACTATATCAGTCATGTGAATTCAAAGTCACTGCCAAACCATTCATCACTGCTCCACTGTGACTGAATGAAAGCCTTTTTAACGGCTTAATTTATTTGATTTTCATAAAGCCAACTAATTGCCTCTGCAGAGAGAAGGAGATGAAATGATTTAGTGGTTATGGTGATCATAAAACCATCATAAAATCATCTTCTCGAAACAAAGTATACAATCCACTGAATCAAAGGATCCTTGAGTGGCTGCAGTAAGACAGAAGAGGGTGCTTGGGGAGAACTACTTTAGCCAAATATCTTGGGTGAGGTGTCCAATCACCAAGGTGCTGCTGGGGTGTCACAGCAGCATTAGGTGCCTCGGCTCAGACGGCTCGAGAGGAGCCCGGGCTAGTCTGGATGGCTTTGGGAGTCGATTCCTGCGGTGCTAGTTATCTCCTTGTTGAAAGGAAATGGAGCCTGCAGAATGGTCTCCTGTGTGAGAGGGAGTTTGTGTTCGATCACAATGTGGTGATCCTATATCACGACATGTGACAACGTACAAGCAAGGCTGTTGCGGGAAGAAAGGGAATAGCATGTCAGCATCGGCTACAACGCTGCTGACAAAGTCGAAAGTGCGTGGCAAAGTGAGCCGGGGCCTCTTTCAACGTTCCATTTCCGATGATTGCTTTTTGCTAAGACACACACACGCTCCCACGCACACACACTCAGCCTATGGTGGTTTTGTGATTGCAGTTGCCTCGGAGCACAGTTGGTTATTTAGAGATGCTGTTTCAATGATTTCAGATGAACTGTTTACCCCGGGGATTAACACTATAGCTCTGGATTAGCTGCAATGATCAGCAGTGATCTGTGCTGTCACTATATGAGGCTGATAAGGAGCATTATTGCCCCTTGGAGTGCTGTCATCTCACTCTTAAATTCAATGGATGAAGAGGCCCACCAGATAAAATTGCTTTTATTCAGATTTCCGCAGCCTCACAATGCTGGTGAATCTAAGGCCAGTGGTTCAAATCAGGGTGAGGCTGAGTGCTCAACATGAAGTGCCTTTCAGCGATCGTTGACCAGAGGTCACGGCAGTCAATCCCTGCTCTTTCTCTGAAGCTACTAAGTGATTTTGGGGCTTAGTGTGCAGGTGGAACATGTACCTGATGTTATGAGTTCACCCTGTGAGGACTTTCATTCTTAGTCAAAGGACATTGTGACATTTTAATAACAGAATTATGAGTAGATGCCTGTCGTTGGTTGAGTTCCCAGTATGTTGCAGGTTTGAAACAAATTTAATGGCAGCAGAGAAGCCAGAAATAATTCATAATAATTCAATGTTTCCTATATCTTTGAGTCATCAGACACCAAAACAGATCCACATTTCTGTTTTCGTATCTCTGTCCATTGTAACCCAGTATTTTATCTTAAATGATCTCCATTGATCTACGTTACATTTATTCTTTTATGTGCCTGCAGATTGCCGACTCTCCTTTATAAAACTATGGAGCTACCTTTGATAATACCTTATTAGTTTCAGATAAGAGACTTCTGTATGTAATTAAGTGATACGTCTTTCCCCAGATAACCGCTTATTTGTCATCCTGAGCACACTGCAGAGAGCTGATTGATACTGACGTGCTTCACTGTTTTAATGCAATAATATTAATTATGCCAGTGTGTTGAGGTAATAAAATATCCTAGTTAATGCTTATAGGTCTTGACGAGTAAAATATAATAAATTACAAGGCATCTAAGACAATGAAAAAATGGATTGAACGGCTAATAAAATATCGGACTATTTCAGAGCAGCTTATGTCTGCTGCCCATAAAAATATGGTAATAAAAATCTTTATTGCTCTTGGCATTACACAACAATACATGGAGAACCCCTACTGCTAGCTCTTTAGTATTATTCATTAGGTTCTGATACAGGCCAGTGGCTGTTCCCAACGTTGTATATGTGTGTATGTTTGTGCGTATCTGTGTGTGTGTGTGTGTGTGCATTTGGTAGGACCTTTTAATAAAAAATGCCCCGCTGGGCTCTGCGTTGCCAGTTTGCCAATCAGAGCATAGCCACGATATGCAAATCGCCCACACAGGGACGCATACACAGACAGAGGCACACACACACACACACACACACACACACACACACACACACATACAGACACACACACAGCAGAAAAAAGGAGTGTTTTGATCTACCAGGGCCATTACAGACATTTTAAAATCCTATGAATATAAAAGAGAGAGAGAGGCTGGAAGTGAGAGGACGGAGGGAAGGAGATGAGGGAGATGGGTAAGAGAGAGGGGGTGAGAGAAGGGGGAGAGCTATGACCTGGGAGGAAAGTGAGAGGAAACAACATTTTCTGTTCCTTTCTGTGTGCAACAGTTTATTATATGGTTCCAGGGCAGACTGAATGCGAGAATGCATCGCAGAGATTACACACAGATGGAAGATAGACGATTAAATGGCTCTCTCTTTCCTTCCTCTGCCATTCGTTTCACATTATTTCAGTTTGTTCCCTGATATTCTAACTGCAGATGAGTCTGGCAGAGAGAGGTGAACTCAGCCGTATGCAGCACAAAGTCTGGGCTTTATGGTAATGGTGAGTTGGTATCAATAAACATGAGCCACGATTGGTTGATTGAGCAAAGGACAACCTCCAATCAGACCTAATGCCACCTCCTCGTTAGCCATCTGTGCCGGCCGCATCACAGACAAGTCACTGGGATTCTGCATGAATGTGATTTAGGAAGGAACTGGAACTATTTGAACTGAAAACAGATTCCAATCCTGGAACACACAGGGGTTCATAAAAAGAAAGGGAACATTGCTTGTATTTGTCAAATCTGAATCCTTCATTTACAAAAAACAAGACCAATTTTAAATGTAGAAAGTACAAATATTAAATTACCAAAAATATTAAGATTAACTTGAAAGAAATCTTAAGTAACATCAGACAATTTGATATTTTCTGGGAATCCCATCAAATTCTGTCAACTGGGCCAGGCCACACACACACACACACACACACACACACACACACACACACACACACACACACACACACACACACAGCCAAACACTGCTCCCTCTTTTTCCCCTTATGTTAATTCGGCAATACATTTAAGTTTATGTTCTGTTAAGTGTGAGTTTGTTGTTGCTTCCCTTTGAGCCAAAGCTCGTCCAGGCTCGGTCATTATTTTGGTCATCCCCCTCCATTTGTGTAAGTTTGTTTGAGTCCCCATGTGCTGTCTGGAAGCGAGCGAGAGTGTGTGAGGAAGAGGTGATAGGAATGAGCTCGATTGGACACAAGCAGCTGACTGGTCTACAGCTTCCTGAAACAAAAGCACACAATGCACAAACGAGGTGCACAACTTCACAGCACAATAAAAAATATCATTTAAAAAATTCATAAAAATAGAGCTTATCTTCAGTTTCAGGGTTAAGGTTCAGTTATTCTTTAAATGATGTGAGGAATGTTGCTTTTCAGCCAGATGGCCTGATAATGCTGCTTTAATGCAACAAAGGATAGTGAGGAGAGGAGGGGGGGAGAGGAGAGGAGAGGAGAGGAGAGGAGAGGAGAGGAGAGGAGGAGAGGAGAGGAGAGGAGAGGAGAGGAGAGGAGAGGAGAGGAGAGGAGAGGAGAGGAGAGGCTAGGGCTAGGGCTAGGGGAGAGAAGAGCAGGAGAGGAGAGGAGAGGAGAGGAGAGGAGAGGAGAGGAGAGGAGAGGAGAGCTAATAGGGTGATTAGGGGGGAGGATAGCTGCTGTTGAGAAAAAGAGTGTGTTGGATTATTTTCTCCTCTTAGGCGCTTACAGAGACCCGGTCTGTGTTTTACACCTCAGCCCTTAACTCCCCCAAATCCCCTGATTTAGACTTAAACTGCATAGAGAGGAAATGGAGAGGGAGTCAAAGGAAAGAGGGAAGAATGGAGAGGAGGAGCGAGGCTGAAGGGAGAGATGATAACAAGCTGATAAGACAAAGAGGGAGAGATAAAGAAGCACATGTGCTGTTTACACTTTCTTGCCTAAATTTCTTTCTTGCCAGGTCATAAAATAGTGAATAGCTACAAAATGTCCAAAGGCGCAGAGAAACAATGGGTGTGTGTCTGGAATAAAATCAGAAACAACCGCAATTCAGTAAGACGAACAATGGCCACTGTTGCTAAGCAGGGTAAGAAAAGAGCGCCACCTGCAGGAACAAACGCAAGAAAGAGAAAGGGGGAGAACCCAAACCACAGCGCGAGAGAGGGAGACACAGATCTAAGTGTTAGCTGGTGGTTCTGTCTGATTGAAAGCCGAGGCCTTACGCTGACAAAAGTGTGTAGTGTGTGTGCTCGTGTCAGCAGGCGCAGGCTTGCTCACTTGTCATCCTGTGTGTGTGTGTCTGTGACACCACAGTGTGAAATACAACAGTAAGGCTTTGGGCTGCAGTGTAAACACACACACCTGTGAAGTCACACACACACACACACACACACAGGCCTCAGCTCTTTGGGTTTTTGCTCGGCGGCTGTGAACTTCCGGAATGAGGGCCCATGAGATTACAGTATTGTTTTTAATTTGATCCTGTTTTATAGAGAGATAAAGTTACTTCTTCCCAACACACAAACCCCGTAAATACTGCGATGAATGCTTTGGAAAAAAATCAGTACTAGTAGTATTGCCATTGTACACATTTAGCAGACACAGAGCAACATTAACACCCACAGGCAGTGTTGTGTTGGTCCTCGCGATGAACGTAAATCTTATATTTGTGAAATTAGCGAGTCTCTACTAAAGTGTCAGCATCGGAATACAATTACATGTTGCACATTTAAAAGTTGCTCATTTAGATATGTTAAACTTGCAAACACTATAGTTACTTTCTTGTTGGCGTTTCCGTAGTAACATTCATGTATGTATTCGTGTTCTCTTTCTGTAAGCAGTCGTGCTATAATTTCCTGCCTCGGCCAGAACACATGCAAGTTTAATGCACATAGAGCAAACGATGGCATGCGGCGCTGCAGAGCGGCCCGTGGCTTGTTAGCTGCTGGCCATAGACTAACGAGCCAACTGGCTGCTGCCGGTGGCTCGTTAGCTACTTGATAATGAGGAGGATGCAGTAGCATATTTGGGAAAGACAAGGAGCCACTGACTCGTCACAAGTTATTCTCCAAATAAAACTCTGCTGGTTGTGCTGGTTTGTGGCGAGATACAGATTTTACATCCACAAACTAAAGTTTATACTTTTAACTTAGATGAGACTCATTAGTGGTCATGCTGTTGGTGCTGAATCCACTTATTTTTAATCAAAACAACAGGAATTACAAATAAAGGGGAAATAAATGAGCCATATTAGCTTAAGCTCAGGGTGCATGTCAGCAACGTGTCACCCTGTGTACATTTAAAGGCACATTAAATTCTTTTTTGTGGTCAATTTTATGATGTCTACTCTACACAACTTATCACCGCTGAGCTGCTTCAATCAAAAGATGGTTTTCCCTCCCAGACTGCAGCTACAAACCCAAAGTTCAGACTTTGGGCTACACGTTTACGTTCACTTAAACGTGTAGTTTTGTACATATATATGTCAAAGTTCTTTCTTGCACTGTGTTTTTATCTTAAATATGACAGTAAAGTAGTTTCCTCATCAGGTGGTTTAGTGTTTAGGTTGGAGCTTCACCAGGAAAGATAGCTACAAACTTAGCTAGCTAGCTTCTGTACCTGTGACTCAAGAGCTAGCATGCTAACTATGAACTCTAATAAGAAGAAACCTTTGACAACAAGGTTAGATCTAATGATTTAATTGTATTAAAATTAAACCTAAATTCACAAGTTTGATGTGTTTCATAATGTTAATCCTACAGTAAATTAGTTATGATGCAATATATCTTATCAAAGTACAGGTACAGTACAACATTAAATAAATTATGCCATTGATTTTGTTTTAAATGAATTTATTAAGTCCCCTTGGAATTAAGTGTGTGTTAAAAATGCAAATGTATACACACACACACACACATACACATATTTGGTGCTCTATTGTGCTGCTGAGGACCCCTTGGCCTCCCACCCGTCCACCCGTCTCTGAAGAGGCACTTGTTTAGTTGGTACACAGGCGTCACGCTGAGAACCACACACAGTTAGACCACACACACAGTGAGCACAACACACACACACACACACGCAAGTCCTGCCAACACAACAAATCAAACATGCGCAGCTTGAATTATGCCTTTTCTCACACACACAAACACCTGTCAATCATTCTTTTTTCCCCTGCTCAGCGAGCCCAGCTGAAGGAAGGAGGTGTGTGTGTTTTCCACTAATTAACCAGAGGTGTGTGACAAAGAAAAGCCCACTTTCTTTCCAATTATATACAGCCACGTGTGTGTATCGTTGGAAAAGGGCTTCCTTTGCGTGCCTGTGTGTGTGTTTGTGTGTGTGTGTGTGTGAGCGAGGCTCTGTGTAGGAGGTGTTCCTTTCACGATTAATCACAGTAGTGAATCTCCCTCCCCTTGTCGTATAATATAGATGTCATCCACAGCAGTAACTCCACAGAACTGCTACCTTGGCTGCTGCTGCGTAAGTGGTTCAGGCATTTCTAATGTTTATTATACTGGCATTTAATACGGAGTTATTATTATATCACTATATACAGGCTGCATAGACGGTTCACACTGTGATATAAAGGAAAGAGCCTTTCCAGTTAAATGGAGACACTGAGAGCTGAGCAGTCTACACACGGTAACTTTCTGTATTTGTGCTGTCCAGCTTTGGCTCTGCAAACAGAAAAGGTTGTGACTGGACTGAGAAGCTGAATGCAGTTTTTAGCTAAATAAATATTTCTCAGTGGGCAGAGCAGCTTTGGAGTTACAGAACCAAGCGCACCGCAGTCTGACCGGCAAAGAAACAAGTGAAATAAGTAAGTTAGCATGGCTCTGGATAAATAACTCTGAATGAAGCACTCCAGGCAAACAGGGAGACAGCGGAGAGATAAGTGAGCTCTATCTGTCTTTGTGACTGAAACATAGTGGAGCATATGCAGAAGGTTATCAAGGGGAGTCATTAGCCTAAGTAATCATAAGAGACATGCTAGTCTTGCAAGTCCACATCCTAAGTCAACATTGCCTGATGGAAAATGAATTTTCCTCCTTCATCTTGTCAAAGCCGGTTTCATTCCCAATCAGCATATAAAGTACTTTGTGGCTCTTGTGTGTAGAGCTCGCTGTCGCCTCTCCGGTGTCCAAACCGGTTTGTGGTTTGGTGCACAGTTTGACAGCACTTAGTCGCCTGACGTTGTCTACTGGGCGTGTTTGAGCCCAGCTGAGCTGTACAGCCAGTAAGGAGGGACTAAACCTCTTAAGCCTGGAAGATAAAGTGCTACTTCTACTCTGTCTGCATAGTTCTTGTTCTAGAAATTAGTTCTCTGGATTGTTACATCTGTATGTGTCTCCTGCGTGCTTTTATGTTCATGATTTTTAGAGATTTGTCTTTGTTTTCCTTGGGGGCCAGTTGATGTGTAGGCCTGTAAAGCCCCAATCACACAAAATAAGTCAAACGAGGCATTACAAAGTTATGGGCGGAGTTCCACATGTGACTCCGCCCAATGTGCAAACAATGGAAGTGCATGGGATCGCACAAGTTTGATACAGTGCGTTCACTTATACTAAAGTGCTGACAATGAGTGTAGGAAGTTTATTACAACATTAAAGTTGAGATATTCAGATAACAGCAGGGAAAATGGTGGCTGAAGTGGCTGTGGAAGCGTTTTTCAGATGTGAGCGGCAAGAAAAGATGCTGTGATGGGATGAGAGGAGCGGGGAAGTATCATCACGGCACGCTTGATGGTGCACTAGATGAGAAAAGATTCAGTCGATAGAAGGTCAGCGCTGGTGATTGCTGCTGCTGTGGAGAGGATGAGCATTAGAATGGCGCCATTATTGTCTCTGTGATCCATGTAAAGGTATGTGTGGTACGGAGTGTGTGAGACTAAAGGACTGAACACTTTCACAGACTAGGCTAACAATACTTTCATTCTGTTTCAGTTATTCTTTGCTAAGAAATTATAAAAGACATTTTGTATGTCAGTTGATGAAGCTGTGTTGCTGTTTTTAGAGGCTCAGCTCCTTTAAATGGAGGAGTTTGGGTCATAATAATACAGATTGAAGTGTTTAGTTTGGCGAGCTGGATGTGATCCATCAGAAAACAGGGCTAAAGTTTTCAGCTAACCCACTCCAAGTGCAATTATATGGTCCACTGGCATTGATCATAGCCCCTCTTCTTCAATCTATCCTCTTTTCCTTCTCTCTCCCTCTCTTTCTCTCTCTCTTTCTCTCCCTTTAATGGCTAAGTCAGTGTTAAATGTTTGATAAATGAGTTTTGAGAGCACTTTCCCATGGATTTATTAAAATTCTATAAAACCTCCTTTCTGTGGATGTGAGATCGAGAAAGAAAGAGACACAGAAAGAAAGAAAGAGAGAGAGAGAGAGAGAGAGAAGGAGGAAGGAAAAGTGATTGTTGATCAACCTAATCTGGTTTTACGTTAAAAAAACACACAAAGACAGACACATGCAAAGCCACACACACACGCACACAACACACACACACACACACACACACACACACACACACACACACACACGTAGACGACACACACACGAACATATGCACATAGTATTGGAAGGCCAATTAGCGGCGGCTGAAAACGACAGGCTTATTTGAGGCAATGTTTCAATGACGACATTTAATTGGATGGTAAATCAACTCCTTATCTGCCTCTCCACAGATTGGTGTCGGGGAGAGGGGACGAACACACACACGCACACACACGCATACACACACACACAGGGGGAGGCGGGGGGAGCGAGAGACGGAGAAAGAGAAAAGACAGATGGGAGGAAAAGGGGGATGGCGAGGACGAGGGAGGGAAGAAAGAGATGAAAGAGCGAGAGAGAGAGAGAGAGAGAGAGAGAGAGAGAGAGAGAGAGAGTGAGCTAAAGGAGGAGGAAAAATTGATTGTGTGTGTGTGTGTGTCTATGTGTGGGTGTTTGTAGGGTAGAGTAATGTAACCTCTCCAGGCTGTAATGCTAAAGCTCCAACTCTGGAACTATAGTGGCCTTTGCAGATAAGAAGCAGCCATAACTGAAACAATTACAGAGGAGGAGAAGTCAGATGTGTTAAATGCTGAAACTCTACCGACATCTTCTGCCTCATGGTCTCTCTCTCAGATTTATGTTTCGTCTTTCTGCTCCCGACAACATACTGAGCACACATGACAACTACATGAGAGTCAATTTAAGAAAACATTTCCATGGCGGTTAGATAAACGTTTTGATGCTGAGTTATGAATGACAACAGACCGACGATGTGGCTGTGGTTGCTTAGCTCCATATGGATGGTGTTGATCATTTAACCATGATCTGGCTTTATTCAATACAAGTGCTAAACAGCCCATATGTCCATGTGAGGGATTAGTTTCTATGAGGGAGATCAAGTAAAACCGGTGCCAAAGGTTTTTCCCTAAATCAACATTCACCAGTAGGAGGTGCTTCAGAGATATTTTCCCACAGGGCATTAAGTGTAAAGATAAGTTTGAGGACTTAATGAGGATTTAAGCAAATTTAAATGTCTGATACTGTAGCTTTAGAGTTATTGTAGCACTTGTTGCGTGTGTGTGAATGTGCAGCACCGATCGCTTCATCATTTGTGAGCAGAATAGCAGCAGAGAAAAGAAAAATAGAAGAATAGAAGCGTTTAAATAGCAGGGACATTCTGATGTCTGTAGTGTCAGGAGGTGCAAAGTTAAACGTAGAATATCCATGCTTCTTGTTACAGTTTACACATTAACAGTATATATCCAATATGTGCCACGTCTGCCCAAGAATTTGAATTGGGTCATTTGTACCTGGCAGTGTCAGTGCAGTATTAAATCACACAGGCTAAAGTGTCTTATATCCTCGTTTCCTATGTGGAAAAAACATAATGAAAAACCTACAACCTGCCTGGCTGTTGTGATAGAAAAACGTTGTAGGCTAAAATGATATCTGGCTATGTGAGTCATCTCTGAGGGGAGCGTATTAATTTCATGCTCAAATAGAAAAGGCCCGTCTGTTTTCTTTTCATTTTAAGGTTATGTGTGCATTATTGCTTTTCTAAAAGTCAACAGGAATCGGTAAAAAATGAGAACCTGAGGTAGTCGAGCTAGTCAACAATGTTTAGCTTATTAGGCGGTATGAGTCCTGCACAAACACGCACACACACACATGCCCACACTGCTGAATCACACACACAAACACACACGTCTCTCACTCTTTCTCTCTGAGGGCAGAGCTTGTGATGTTTCCAGCATGCTGGTAATCCCAGTGATGGTGGTCGGTGCAGCTCTGTAAACAGCTGAAATATGGATGATAAAAAGGAGCAGATGAAACTGAATACACGAGGAGCTTGTGGACAAAAAATCCTTGAAGACTTTCCAAACCCTGTTGGATTTCACTCTGAACCTTACAAGACTCAACAACTTCAATCAGACCAACTGGATGACTGACATTTTTCATTTGACTTTGACATGTTTCACCATAGCCAAGCAACAATATTTTCTCTATGATGCTTTTTGGCCAAAATGTGCGTTTGAGTCGCCCTGGGTGAAGGAGCCAACAAAGTAATCCTTCTCCTTGTCACCCTCTGAGCTCGGCACTGGAATTCCTAAAGAATGGAATCTAATAGGAAATAGGAAAGGATGGGAGCAGTTAACAGCTGCTGACGTGTATGAGTCATTGGCCTGACACACACACACACACACTCACACTCACACACACAGGGAGCACCATTCTTCAGTCTTCAACGCATTACTCTAATTACCTCTTAATGATTTTTAATTCCAGTACAAAAGAAACAAGACACTGGTGGATTTCCGACCTGAACTGGCACAGAAATATGAAAGGAAATTATTTAGGTGGATTCCTGTGAAATGAATTTGTTGTGCCATTGAATAAAAGAGTGTCTAAAGTGTTGGTTTGAAGCGTGGCTAAGAGAACAGCATGTTAGGAATGCCACATTATACCCAGAGTGAGGATTCACCAGGGCTAATGAAGACACGTACAAGCAACACATTACTGTAAACCTCCAGCTCCTCACACAGATTACAAGGCTCTAAAGTGATCTTCTTCCTCTTCCTCTCTTACTAATAAGTCCGTTTACTTGTGCGTTAGTGTATCAGTACTCTGTGCCTGCTGTACTTCCTCTTGTAAACTGATTAGGTTGTGTACATTCAGCTGGAGATGGATTGTATTCATTCTCTCCACGTGAGCGTCCTAGTGGCTGAATGTGGTACTGCATGCTAATGTACGCTGCGATTACAATGCAAATGACTGTTTACAGATTGATTCAGATTTAATAATGAACTTAATCCTGGATTAGTTTGAATATGAAGCTTTGATGAGTGTGTAGCAGACAAAGTGTCTCAGTGTCCTTATCTGTTTCTCTCTGAGTCCATTCAGGCCCAAATCACACAAACACAAGAATACAAGTCCAGTCATTTATATAAATAACAAATCCTTCAAATCCAAATTTTAGTACAAAGTAGAGTGGTGGGTGGGTGATTAGTGCTTGTGCGTGTGCGTGTGTGTGTGTGTACTCACATATAAGCACGACTTTATAATTTTCAGCTTTTGTGTGTCCACATGAACATGTTTGTTTTTGAGTTAGTGTGTGTGTGTGTGTGTGTGTGTGGTGTTGTGTGTCTGTGTGTGTGTGTGTTTGCGCATGGACGTCTATCTATCTGAGCAGCTATTTCACAGAGAAAGAGGATTTCTGCCTCAGTAATTGCCTCAGCTACCCCCCAAATCTCTCTCTCCCCTCCTCTTCCCCCTCTCTGCCACTCTCTCTCTCTACAACCTGTCTCTCGTCCTCCCCCCTCTCTCTACAACCTCTCTCTCTCTACCCCTGTCTCTCCCCCCACCCCCTCTCTCATTTTTCATTATAGTCTCTATATTCTCTGGATTCTGTCCTTTCTCCTCTTGCAGACTTCCATTCCTGGTTTCTCTTTTATTTTTCCTCCATCTCTCAGTCCTTGACATTAACCGTGATCTCTGTGTAAGATCAATTAGGAGAAACACACACACACACACAAGCACACACACACTCTGCACAGAAGAGTCCTTTGTCCATTAAAACCCATTAAAGCTTGTTTCTATTCACTGATCTCAGAATAGAATGCGATCATTTAGCGTGTGATGGATAAGATAACGTGGAAGCCATTTGGTTTAGACTTTGAAGTGAAGCTGCTGGTCCATCTGTGCCTTTTACAGAGAGGGACAAAATCAAAACGCCAAACAGTGGCGAACATTAGCGCCACGCCTCAGCGAGCCAAACCAAACCATGATGGACAGCGGCGGTCAAAGACAGTGATGCACGGGGAGACGGATGTAGAGATGGATGGATGGAGACAGAAATAGACGCAGCCAGCCTGACATGACACGAACCGTCGTGTTCCCACTTTCCAGTCTGTCAGCCCTGTTTTACAGTGAGATGTATGGAACTCTCACTTATTCATTCATATTCTCTTCCATCAGGAGAAACCTTTAAAAGTAAAGAAAGTGTCTAAATGTAGGACGACACTGCTTCATTAAAGCTGCAGCGTGTTATGTTACAGCGTTTATGTCGGTGCTCAAACGCTGGTGTGTGACTGCGTTAATGCCTGTGAAACGTTACCCACAATCCTCCTGGGTCCCCGTTGTGAGGCAACAGGAGTGTGGAAACAACATGGACGCCTTGTTTTACTTGCAGTTTGAGTGACGCACATGTTTAGTCTGATTTATCAACTCAAAAAACGATCCTGTCACTGTTTTGTGTTTTTAACAGCGAGAATTCCCAGTCGGAAGTTGCTAGTTTACGTTTTAACAGAATTCCAGTGCCTTAGTGATCGGCTCGGTGATTGTAGTTTGTGCCTTTCTGCAACCTTGATTAATTTTAGCTCAAATTACGTCTTTGTTTTGGCGAAAAGCGCTCCAATTATCCTCCTACGCCGGTTTCCTGTTGGCTCGCTGTCTTAATTAATCGGAGGTTGACGTAATGCGGCCCGAGCTCGCGTAGAGAAAAGAGGCCCGACAGACGGACGGATGCTTCACGGGTGAGCTCAGGCAGTTTGGAGTCTGTCTGCGACACGCACGCGCCGCCTGGAATCACTTTGATTGTTTTGCCGCTCTGACGCTGGCCGACCGTGAGGCTACAGATGACATCATGCTTACTTCACTGCTCCCTCTGCTGCTGTCGTCTGTAATAGAGTGTGACAGGGGGTGAAGTGTTGTTGATGCTGCAGTATGTCAGGCCCGGGTTCTGTTATACTTCATTCACAGAGCATGTCGTACTCTCTCCATTACTTTTGATTGAAAATAACAGAAAATAGAATGAAAAAAAAAAAAAATCTCACCATAATTGGATCATAAAAATACTCTTTGCCGCCCGGAGACTCGTGTTTGTGTTTTATTTACTTTGACAGATTCCAGCCTGTAATCAGCAGCACTTTGGTGTTTTCTCTCCGTATTTTTTTCCTCCTCTCTCTTCTCTCTATTAGTGGAAGCACATTTCCAGCCGTCCACAACAGGAGAAAGCCTTGTTTACGGCAAAACGCGACGCACGGGGGAAATAAAATCCAGTCCTCCTCTCCAAAAAAAACCCACGCAGGTTTCACTGAGACTCTTTAAAACACCGAAAACAACAACAAACCCAAATTTGAGTGATATTCTAACTTTCTCTCCCTCTCTCTCTCTCTCTCTCTCTCTCTCTCTCTCTCTCTCTCTCTCTCTCTCTCTCCCCTCGTCCTTCCTTCTCGCTTTTTAATGAGGCACAGAGTTGGATTGATCTTCGCCAAGTTCTTGCCCGGCGAGGACTTTCAGTTACTCTCTCAAAGCAATAAATAAATTGGCACAGAATATTATTATACTCCGGTCTCATATTCCCGTCCTTAACTGCAATTTGTTTGGAATAAAAATCAGAACAGGCTGCTTGATTTGTGTACTTGTTATATCTTGGTTGACTTCCCGTCGTTTATGAATATTTGGCCATTCAAATATTCCACATTCACGTGATTAGATGTCAGATGCTCCACACTCCGCCGCAATTAGCATTTACCAATAAAACAAAGATGTCAAGGATTTTCCAGCGTTTGGTTTTGTGTTGTGAGCAGTGTGCGGAGTTCAAAGGTGCACAGCTTGATCCCGGCGGCCCCTCGCTGAGTTTGCAGCGCAGCCGCTCGGTATGAAGACGCGGCGGCTGTGATGTTAACACAGATTAGCGTCTTTCTGCCTTTGGAGTTGTTGAGTTCAGTCAGATTACTGGATTGTTGTCAGCTCAAAGTGCCTCTTTCTGCTTTCTTCGCCCAACCTCTGCCAGGCCTGTGAATTGTGGAGCACAAATGGCTGCGTGCTTAAAGGAACACAGGGCCAAACCACAGCCACTTTACAGCATTTTGGGGGTTTTACAGCTGAAGGAGCTCCGCTTTCAAAATGTCACATCATGACTTTTTCTTGCCCACCGTATTTGTAAATCACACATGAAAGAGAGAGGAGAGTCAATCTGATTCTATAGAAGCAGCTGATGGGCTTCCTCTCAGGTCACTGTCCCCGCTGGGTTCACATCCCTCTCCTGTGTTGATCTCCACCCAGAGAGGACTCGCTGTAGTGCAGAGTGTTAACCTACATCTTTGATTACCTATTGCAAATCAAACACATGTTGTGAAAAGGTCATATTACCCCAGAACGCTGCAGGCACACGGCCACTGCCAGCATTTAAATAATTGGTAATTGCATGCGGCCAAATTGATTTGGATTTAATGAATCGTGCAGCACTAATTGAAGGTTATCATCATATGTGTTGTACATGTGTGTGTGTGTGTGTGTGTGTACATGTGCTGCATTCTGCTGTGTGATTTCCTGGACGCTGTCTTCATTGTTGTGTTTGGTATGAAGGCACATGTACTTCCTTCCTTGGTTATCTTTCTGGAATTAAAGAATTCTGCTGCATCAAATAATAAATAATCAATCAAATCTGCCAAAAGATTTAAACCTCAACCAACTACCAAATACAAAATGAATAGTTTCAATGCTGAGACAGAGAGTTCATCATATACTGTATGTATATATATATATATATGGAACAAATCAATCACCATGGTTGTGCCTTGACTCAAACTTTGTGTTGATGTTGTTGCACTTTGCTGTAATGCTTCTATAAATATCTCCTCCGTGTTGAAGTCTCTGTCTTTTCCTCTCTCCTTTGTTTTCCTCAGGTCAGCCTACCAAATGACTCCAGCTGTGTGGAAGAGATTTTGCGGGTATGTAGCTCTGGCACACACTACACACTACAGACATACACACACACACACACACTTGTACACTAATTGCACTGATTATCAGCTGGTTTTTGTTTGCGCACAAATACCTTGGCGTGACTCTGGAGAGGCAGAGAGAGAGAGAGAGAGAGAGAGAGAGAGAGAATGGAGATCTGTTGGCTTAGGTCAGTGATTATACAAGTGTTTTGTTTCGACATAATGTCATCATGCAGAAATCCTTTCCACTCTTTCCTCCTCTCTCTCCTCCCCACCTTTCATCCCCCCTTCCTCACTCTCTGTTCTCTTTCTGTCCTTTCCTTAATCCCCCTCCTTTCCCCTCTCCCCCTACTCCTCCTCCTCCTCTGCTCTTCTCACCCGCTGGAAGATTTGCAGCCTTAAATCCGAGCACCGTCCCTGACTGCTTCATGTCAAGTGATGTTTCCTCCTGTCTCCCTCTCCCTCTTCATCTCCCTTCCTGTATTTGTCTCCGACCCTCGCTCCCTTATGGCTTCCTCCCCTCGCCGTCTCTCCCTCTCTCCATCCCGTCCCTGCCCTCTGTCGCTCACCCCTGGCGCTCTCTTTCACAAATCAATAAGCTGGCCAACAGGCTGTGTGACAGATAGTGTGCTGTGAGCTGCATGAAAAGCCTTCGTCAATAATATCGGTGCGCTATTGAATTCAGTCTGTGGTTTTTAGCCGTGTCAAGTGAAAAGATCGGGGAGTTCAAAATGTGAGGTGAGGTGAATCAGAGCGCAGGCGTGTGGTTCATTCTTCCCATTCTGTGGCTGTGCGCTTACAAGCCAGCCTTCATACATCAATGTGCTCATGTTTTCACAATACAGAGTAATAATCTGTATCTGATGGGAGTGTGGGAAGGAGAAAATCTGCTCAAACATCAACAGCACACACACACACACACACACAGAAATAATCCATGAGGAGGAGATAAATAGTGCTGGAATGATCTTTGACCGTGGCTCTCAACCCTTTTGAAACAACAAAGCACCTAATTACCGCTCTGCCAACACGCCACTCCATACAAATCTACTATCCTCACACCTTTAACCCTATATTTGTCCTTGGAGTCCATCTGGATACATCTTATTTTACTGAGCTCTTTTCTCAGTATTTCTCAGTATCAAGCACCTTTTTGTTTTAAGGACCACTTGGACTTTTATTCATTTTTGAGCTGTTGTGTCAATTCTTGTGTCAATAAATCAAGCCTTTCCTCCTCAGATTAGAGAGAGTGTTTACAAACAACACTGCCATTACAGCTATCAAGCAAACTGCCCTGCGTGAAAAGCGATCAACAGCTTGAAAGACGTCCCACTCACATGTTGCATCTCACAATTAATGGCAATGTGAAATGTATCTATATTTAGTCTGCTGCTTCCATTGTGCCTCCATTGATTGTGAAGCTGTGCAGTTGTGTGTCGAGCACAGCGTAATGACACCCAGACTATTTTTCTCAGCAGAAGCTTGTAATTAGCAATTGAATTCATTAATATAATTTTAATAAGCAGGATAAGGTGTTCTCACTGGGTGATTATGGTGGAGCAAACCCACACACAGTGATCAGGATTAAACCTTACTTTGTATTCCTTATTTAATTAGTACAATTATTTATTTGTGTGTGTGTGTGTTTGTGTTTGTGAGTCACGGCTCTAGTAACATGCACGCAGTCATCCACAGTCACACAGATCATCAATCTGTCTGTCAAAACACAGGAACTCCTCAATGAGGGGCATGATGATGTCAGAGGAGAGTTGCCTAGCAACACACGATATGTCGTCAGGACAATCACATTACAAAGTGCCGCGCTTAAAAATGCACGCAGATCAGACGTAGGCATGATTCTTGAATGTCTCGGTATGTGCCTCACTAATCCACACACACTCACTCTCACACACACATATACACGTACACACACACACCCCTGTACACATGGAGAGAATGGAGAAATGAGTCATCTGGTGGACATGCGTCATCTACTCCAGAAGGGATGAAGAGGTGTGTGATGGGAAATTGTGATGTCAGTGACCTTTTCTGAACCTTTAACCATCTGACCTCTATGACAGCTGTGTGTGTGTGTGTGTGTGTACGTTTGTGTTAAAGGGAATGTTTTCAACTCATACATGATAATATAAGCCCCAGAATAACAGATTGTATGGTGTGGATATTTATACATGTTATTTCAATGTCAATTACACCAAACAAAGAACAGAAAACGTGTGTGTGTGTGTGTGTGTGTGTGTGTGTAAGAGATGGTGTGAGGGACAGAAACTGCACGGGAGCTTTTATGAAAATCCAGCTGGTGGCCTCACTTTGCTTTGCCAGCAGATTTACCATTACCTGCAGTAACTTTCCACTGTGTGTGTGTGTGTGTGTGTGTGTGTGTGTGAGAGAGAGAGAGAGAGAGAGAGAGAGAGAGAGAGAGAGAGAAAGAGAGAAAGAGGGAGCGAGAGAAAACAAGAAAGAGAGAGAGAACGACAGGCAATGCCTAACAGATTGTACAACTGTTGGACACAGGCACGCACACACACACATGCACACACACACGTGCATCGTTTTAAGTAATTGAAGTGCCTACATATTGCGAGTGTAATGACACTGAGACTGTGATTAGAATAACTTAAAGGAGTCGCTGCCTCACTGTTGTGAAGTGGCGTCAGCTTTTATTTTGGTAAATCAACAACTTTGCGCTAAGTTCACTCTCAGTTCACTCTCAGTTCACGGGTCTCTGGTGTGCCACCGACTCCCCGCTCACCCCCCAGGTTATAGCATACGTTATATGAAAGCTGCTCCAGTGGGGATGCTTCAGCACAACCTTGATTGAATGCTGACTCCACTTCAGTGCATCAAAGACGTAGCAGAAGCGCTGCCTTTTTATACAATCACACCTAGTTGCACTTCAGAAACTGTTCTTGCACAGGTGATGAAAGCAATACGGCAGTTTGTTCTGTTTCAGCCCTTATTTTTCATTTAAGTCAAGTATTTTTATAGACACTTTAAAGATGCTTAAAGTTTCAAGACGGTTAGTCATTTACAGATACAAGATGACACAAGGATTGACTAGAAATTATGCCTGCTTATGTATCCAGCAGACACAGGGCAGCATGAGGGTCCCATTTGTGGTCACAATGTCTGTCCCAATCTCAGTCATGACTAGCAATCTAAAAAATACAAAATCCGTATGGCAGGGAGACATTAGTGCAGTAAAATCCACTCACAAGTTGAGAACGTTGCCCTGCCTCGACCTTCCTGCTCAACCTCATTATTAAAGTTGTTTTGAATCGGGATACGACCACAATGCAGAGAGAATACAGATAACAAGAAAACTTTTTAAAGTACAAGGTGTAAAATCCTGACAAGGGAGGTGATCCAGATAACCAGATCACATTTTAATATTTTAATTAAAAAAAAACAATCCCTTATATCTACAAACCATTCTGCTATAAATACGTTTAGTTTGAGTTTCAGCCAACAACGCGGAACAAAATACTGCACAGCTTTACAAAATGTTATATAGACTGTACTAATGCACTGTATTAATGTGTGTGTGTGTGTAGGAGATGACCCATTCCTGGCCTCCTCCTCTTACAGCCATACACACTCCTGGAAAAGCTGATCAGACCAAATTTCCCATCCCAAACAAGGTTAGTAACGCTTCACTGTCCCACTAACGGGGTTAACCTTTATTTCACCATCATCTAAGTGAGTAATGGTTACATCCCCGTGGTTACGAAGTGGGAATTCAATGTTTGTTTTCTTGAATTCTGCTCATGTTTCATCTGCTCTCACTCACTTCAAACCCACGCCAGCTTATGGATCTCTGCATGTTAAACTACTTCAAGCCTGAGTTCATACATCAGCAGTGTTTATTGTGAACCTGCTTTTATTTTGACATCCTCACAATCTTACCCTTATAGCCGCGAAACTAAGCTCCTCTTTTCTGTCAACTGTGAATATGGAAATGTCAGATTTCCTGCTGAACGCAGACCTTCATGGTTGTGTTGAAGCGAATGTCACCACGCCTACAGCTTAACGGCCCTAACCATGTGCTCTTTTCATCACATGGGTGATTTAATAGGAACTATGAGCCGCGTGTCTTTCTCTCTCCTCCCGGTGAACTAGATTTTGGAATAAATCACTGGCTGTCGCTGCTTTTCCCTGTTGCCTCTCCTAAACACTCTCAGATGAAGCTCTCCCAGTTTGGATTACCTGCTGTTTGATTGATTTCTGCTAATAATCGTAGCAGAGGCTCTGACTGCACTCCTTCCTGTATCCGTGCAGGAGTGCATCTGTGTGTGTACGTGTGTGTGCTGGAAAATTAAAAAGCTTTGAAACAGCTGAAAAACCGTCACTTAATTCTACTCCTACATTCACAGGCAACTCATCATAAAACTAACAGCATTCTGTGGCTTAAAACCTTCAGTCTGCTAATTAGAAGTGATTCATACATTTACTGTGGCAGCGATTGCTGTGATGGAATCAGATTACCGCTGCCTCATTCTGTGCACTGGTGCAAGTGACAGCCAATGAAATTATAATGGTAATTAAGTCTTACATATTTAATTCACCTCCCTGCTGGTTGTCCATAGATGTGTGAAAGTTCAGAGTAAACTGGTCCACACACACACTTATGCATAATACACAAGCGACAACAACGACATCTATTCAAGTCATATGTTTATTAATAGACTCAAATGTGGAATAAACTACAAATTAGCTTCATCAAGTCAGACTGAGACGCAGCACAGCTTTGGTTGATCAGAGTGCAGGTGAGTGTGAAGATCAACAGGCGAGGCCGGTGATGTAATGAGGAGTGAGCCAGAGGAACTTAGAATGCAGAGTAATAATAGAATAATACAAGAACATAATAGCTTCATCTGAATCTAAAAGGCTGAGTTGTACCTATTGATTGTCCATCGATCAATACGTACGATTCTGGAATATCAATAAATGTCTTAGGAAGTCTTTTCATAGAAAGTGTAGCTTAGTTGAGAGTTTTCCGATGTTTTATGCCACCTTGTAATTTTTGATTGTTGAGCTATTTCTCAGTTGAAAACACACATTAAAGGTTATATTCGGCTTTTACTTCAGAAAACAGCCCGAGACGACAGATGGCACTTTCTGTCACTTCAAGGTGCTTCCATGAATCACTTTTGTAATATGCAAGTTAAGTCCACAGCGCTGATGATATAAAAACGGCAAACACAAACACAGAGGCAGTAAATCTGACTCAGGAGGTAATGAATTAGAGGAGACTTGTGATGAATTCAGCCTCCGGCGTCGTGCTAACCTCAGCTGTGCGCTTGAAGAATGAGGTGAAGTGTCGACTCGGAGAGATGAGAAGACGGGAATTCTGTGTAAAAGCATCATTCCACTGCTGTGAAATCAATAATGACATCTGCTTGGTTTATTCATTCATTCAACACATCTCTCTCTCCCCTCTCTCTCTCCCTCTCTCTCTCCCCCCCTCTCCCTCTCTCCCTCTCTGTAGGAGTCGCAGCATGTGACCTCAGGCTACAGCACCCAGAGTAAGTTACCGAGCATCAACACTCGCACATAATCTATGGTGATTAACATCAGCGAGGCCGTAAAGGCGATATCACCCAGAGCAGAATAAAACTCAAAACCTAAGCAACTGATGTTCCAGCGAGCTTCATAGCAGCACAGCTCGGCTCTCACGCTCTCATCTTCCTTATTAAAAACAAGGCCGGTCCGTACATGCGTCTGTAAACAAGCTCTGCTGCCGAGGAGTTCCTCTGAGTGCGATCGAAAGCAACGCAACCGTTTCCACGCAGGCACTCGAACGCACCAATCCCCATCGATCGGATTCAGCCGACGTGTTTAAAGCGGCGCAGTTCAATAAGTCGTCAGCAGAAGCTCGTCTGGCGCTGTGATGTGAAGCCAGGACCTTCTCGCTGTAGGAGGCCTACAAATGACTGTAATAACAACGGGACGTAATTGCTTTATTTGTCATAAGAAACATTAGCAGCTTGAGATATCACAGAAAGTAAACATGTGCTCGTTATTTCTTCACCATAACTAAATTACAGAGAAGTTATGAATTTCAGCGATTCAAGCAATCGCACTTAATGATACAATAATAGCACTTAATTGCTGAAAATGTGCGTGGCTCTGAGCCAAAGTGTTCCTATTGGCAGTCAGTAAGGAGATAAATACACCAGACTCAAGCAGATGTACAGAACCGTACTCAACACTGAGCCGACCAATCAGCAGCCGGCTCCTTACTAACCGACGAACGTCTGGCCAATGAGACGAGAGTTTGAAAGTGAGCAAATATTATTTTAAAAACATTCTGTGTTGCCATGTTAGCAGAGGCTGGATCCTGTTTTTCACTTGACAAATGGGTGTCTTTGTTCTTTAAACGAGGTCTCGCTGTGTGAACCCAACAGAAGCACGCCACACTGTTTGAGAACCCGTGTGTCGGCGCGTAAATGATTAGATTAACATGCGGGAAAGACGGAATTTCAAATGGGGACTTGACTCGAGCCCCAGTAGATAATTTGCACACACACACACACACGCACGCACACACACTAATGAAATAACAGTGGAGCAGGGAGTCATGTTTTCCAGTGTGACAATAATAATACACAGTTACAGTGATTGGAGTCTGGCTCCCTGTCATAAAATCAGTACACACACACATTCTCTCTCACACACACACACACACGCACTCCACACAACCCAACACACATGCAAAGCAGTGTTACTTAAATGGCAACTGTTGTGTTTCAGAGCGATGTTCTGTATCAGCTAACAAGCCTGCTGCTAAACCACCAGCTGCACCACAGAAGTCGTGAGTATCTCCCCCCTCTCTCTCTCGCTCTAATACACACACACACACACACACACATTCTGATGCACTGCCGGCGCCTTTTGCCTGCAGGTAAAAATTAAGCTTGACTCTTGGATGAATTTTCCCTGCTGCGGTTGGCGAGTAGGAGGAGAGAGACACGGCTCGGATCAGAGCAGCCCAATTAATTTGAGGGGAGCCAGGAGCGTATATATTGCGACACCTCTGGCTGCGGCCCACTCCACTTCACTCACAGCGCCGCTCATCGCAGGGTGAGATTGGAAAAGGCACTAATCTGGGCCCGTAAATACGCCTCACAACCCCGACTTATCCGCACGCCCGACCGCAACAAGCCTAATGATTTTTTAAAACGTTTCCAGCGTATCCATTTCAACCTTGTTTCAATCAAAGCGCTCAGGGGCTTTTCTGCACAGAAATGAAATTAAAAAAGTGGAGAAAATAAAGCTCCGCACACAGACTTTGAGATATTAAAACAACACTCTCCGCTCCAGCTCTCCTCCAAATGTTTTGATTCTCCTTTTTTTTCCTTCTTCTTCTTCTCCTTCTTCTTCTTCTTTGCCTGTGTGTGTTTATTAATTTATTTCCGCTCGGAGGGAAACTTTTTCGCGCTCGTATTAAAAACCCCCAAAATTCTTTTCAGCATGACAACTCCTGCATCGCCGCCTCTAATGAGAGTTTCCAAGTGCCAAGTGTGATACATTATTTATACGTTTGGATGAAAGCTCATGTTTTAAAAAAAAAAAAAAAAGAAGTGAATGGTGCCAAAAAATACAAAAAAAAAAGTGGATGCGATTAAGAGCAACCGGTTCATGAGCGAAAGATGATGCAAAGCTCCTGCAAGTGAAGGAAAAGTGGAGGCATCTCAATTAGCAGCTGTGGTGCTGACGGGCTGATTAGAGCTGCAGGTTGGCGTGTGTGAGCTCTGCTTTCCCTCCTCGGCGACTACACAGTTAAATGCTTAATTATGGCTCCATTAGGTTGATGTCTGCTGGAGCTCCATCGCCATTTGTGGCTTATTACTGTATTTCCCCTCCAAAGCTGATAAGCCCTTTTATTTTGATTACTTTTGCGCGCCCCGAGGTGTGTTTTTCCATCTTTGTCTCAAGTATAAATGCTGCTTTGTTTATTAGGGTGAAATAATTATTATTTGTTTAAGGCCCTGCGTTCTTCCTGTGATGCTCAATAGTGTAAAATGCTTAGAATAATGAATAGGCCGCCCTCGTTTTATTCAAGAGTAATTGTGCTGTCGAGGCTAATTGCTGTATTCTTGGCTGAATGTTTCCGAGGTCCAATTGAAATTCTTCTCATTAAGCCAAAGCTCATCCGACAATAATCCTTTCCCAAAGAGGTTATGCACCTTAATGGCACATTAGAAGACAAAACTGAGAGAATTGTGCCATGGAATAGAGAGCGCACACAAACTGGAGAGGACTGGAGTCATGACACATAGACAAGAACGCAGCCTAGGGTTACGTAGCCCAACAACCAGAAAGCACACTGAGTGACAACAGAGTCTGGAATCTGCAAACAAAAGCAATATTGCCCCCAAAACCAGCAAAACATCATCTAATTCTTTAGTTTTGTCTTCATCCTGGCAGCTTCTCCAGTTTGCTCTGTGATGAAGAGAGAGGAGGATTGATACTTTATTTGTTTCTTTGCTTTGGAGTCTAAATTCCCTTCAGCTGCGTGTTGAGCGATTAGTGTTGCGGCGAGTGTCGCTTTGCTTTGGCTTCAGATCGAATTAGGCTCCTCTCAAACTTCCACAAGTAATGACGCTCGACTTCATGTTTAGAAAGGGAAAGATTCCACTTTTTAAAGCAATTAAGAGCATCTGCAGCGTCTAGAAGTGTGCCTGAGCCGACGTCCTCTGCACGTCACGGATGCATTAGTCCATAATTCATTCATATCTGAGTGCCTCCGTCCTCACAGACACTCCGGCACATCTTCCCCTCTCTGGTTTCACTCCTCCTCTTCCCTCCTTTCCTCTCCATCCCCTCTGTCTGCTCCCTCCTCTCCATCACTCACTCTCCGTCTCTTCCCCGTCATTATCATCTCCATCTTTCTCGCTATCTCCCTCTCTCCATCTGTCCCTTCTTATGAAATTCAATATGGATCCATTATTCATTCACTCAAACATATCTATCATCGCCGCGTGCCGCTCTGTACCCTTATCTGCAAATCTTCTCGTATTGTGCTTCAGTTATTCACGACTGGCGCGGTCCCGTCTGAAAACACCACAACACCGGGGAATGTTTTTTAGCAGCGCAAGCACTGACAAGAGTGGATCGTGAGGCAGTAAAAATCCCTTTAGGGGATTCTGCTGTCATAACAATAGCAGTGCCAGCTTAAAATAACAGTAGTTTGTGTGGAGGGTTTATATAAAGCAATAAAACACATGAACTTGCCAATGCACAGTGCATAAACAAAGAGGAAACGGTGCGGTCAGGAGCCGGAGACACGACTTTGACTGGAGGAGAGATTTTCAAAAACAGAGATCCATCGTATTTATGAAATTTGGAAGTTTTTTCAGCGTTCCAGGTCATATTTGATTGAGTTTGCTGGGAATGTAGCTTTTAAAAAAACAAATAAACAAAGGAGGTTTCTGATTTTGCGATGAAGACTTTGCAAAATCTAAAATTTGAATAATAGAGCAACCAAATGGAGGCGTCTGTCCTGATGGACGCTCAGATCCACTCCGAGCGCTCCCTCTCCCTCTCCCTCTCCTTCTTTAGTATTTCCAGGGAATTCTTGGCCGTCAGTCAGGACTTTGAGACAGAAAGTTTCCAGGTGAAATAACAATCAGCTTTTCCTCTCCAATCTCCCAAAAGCTGAACATCTGGCAGAATTTGTGGCGATGAAATGTTCCGTCCAGTGCCTGCAGGAGCCAGAGCTGCTCTCGCTGCGTAATCACCAAGTGAGGGAGGTCAAGGACTCACTAACACGTGTGTGTGTGTGTGTGTGTCTTTGTCTCTGTGCAGAATGCTGGAGGATGACCTGAAGATCAGCAGCGACGAGGAAGATTCAGAGCAACAGGTGAGATCCCTCAGTCGGCCCGGTGGTGCTGTCGAGTTCTTTTTGTAATATCGACAGAAATGTGACTGGAGATCAGGTCAGCTGGGATTTGGAGGCAGCCAATCAGAGCCGTTCTGGGTTTGGGGGAGCAAAGGGAGCTGAACTGTAGAACCAAATCCACTGCAGGTCCTTTAGAGTATTCGTGTATTTACTATCAACAGTTGGTCCACCATCTTGCACCTCAAGGCTCCATCCAGTCTCCCTCACGTCTTCCTGTTGCTTGGGTGGGTTGGTGCCGTCCCGCTGGGTTACCTTGGCTTGATAGTGGCATGGTTGCCGGGGCGATTCTTCTTTCTCTTTTTCCCGTTTTCTTCCCGTTTAAGAAAATTGCGGCGGTGCTCCTCTCTCCTTTAATCACCATCATTGTAGACTAATGATGGCGGCGTTGAGTTCAAAGCGGAGAGCGAGCGGGGGGGGGGGGGGCTCGGTCTTGGTCTTGCCCCCCTTCACTCCCCCTCCCCTCCCCTCTCCTGCCCTCAGATATCTGCACTCATCAAAGAGTCCATTAGATATTTTCTGTTAATGAAAAGATACCAATTCCTCTCATCTGCTTTTAACACTTTTAACAGGCTGCTTTCTGATTATATGATGATGATGATGCCGGAGCTGATAATTATAAATGATGGCGGGTCATTTATAGTGGTTGTGGTTATTATAATTATGGTGAAAGTAGATCTGATAATGAGCTAGTTGTGCGTTCAGAATGTTAACCAGTGGTTCCGTAATCACAGGGGTTAAACATGGAGTCCTCTTTGCTTTAGGATGTAACCGCTCTTATTCTTCTGTCGCTCTCCACGACTTTAAATCTCTCAGAGAAATGCTTCATTTTTCTTCGCCTCTTATGTCTCCACTTTATCCTCCCTAAGACTCCATCGCACAATTTCTCTCTGTGTTTGGATCTTGGCGTCGGCGTCTCTCTTCTCTGCTCGTACGACCAGTGTGAGGCGGAGAGAGAGAGTAAGAGAAAAGCTTCAAGTAAACAAAGAGACAGAGAGAGAGAGAGAGAGAGAGAGAAAGAGAGAGAGGAGACAGAGAGAGCAAGAGAGAGAGAGAGAGAGGGAGGGAGAGAGCGAGAGAGAAAGAAAGGACAAAACAAGTGAAGACAGAGAGTGAGGGAGTAAACGCACAAGAGGAAAACAAAGACAGATGAGACGGACTGATAACGAGAGAGAGGGAGAGAGAGAGAGGGCGAACGAGAGATGAATTCAATGGCATTTTTCTCTGCATGCTGCTAACAGGCTTATAGTAAATGAGCACATGGTGTATTATCAAGCTTTCATAGCCTCAAGTAAAACTCCACACACACTTATAATCCAGTATGTATTATGTATCATACACACACACACACACACACACACACACATGTGCACAGAAGCACATACAATTTACTCATGCAGACTTGTACTCACAAGAACTTTCACAAACAAACACATAAATATGTACATATGCTGACAGTATCACACACACAGGCACACACACACACACGGACACACAGAGACACACACAAAGACAAAGACAAAGACCCACACAGACACAGGCACACACGCACACAGACACACACACTGTCATTAGTATGCTGTAGCACAGTGCTGTGAGGGCAGCAGAGGAGTATGATGAATATGTTTTTGGCACAGAGGAAAGAGACAGGGCGGAGGTAGGGAATTGAAAGAAAGAGCAGAGGCAAGGGGGGGAGTGGGGTGGGGGGGGGGCGTGGAAAAGATGGAGAGAGAGGGGGGAGAGAAAAGTGTGTGTGTGAGAGAGAGAGAAAGAGAAAGACAGAGAGAGAGATGTTTCTAATGACTTTGGAAACGGAGAGAGAAACGACAACCCAATTACTGGATCTCTTTCTCTCTCTCTCTCTTTCTCTCTTTCTCTCTTTCTCTCTTTCTCTCTCTCCCTCCCTCCCCCCCTGTAAGATTGTGATGACAGATCACCTCGGTCAAAGCAAAGTCAAGCTTAAAAGCACACAGTCTTTATATAAAAGTACAGTTGCAGCCTGTTTCTCTTCGGCACACTGGAAAAAATTTAGACAGCTTTCCTGACCGGCGTCCATGAACGCACCGTACAAGCACAAAGCACACGGACTCACACGTGGTCACCGTGACAACATTCACATATGGATGATCACGTGGCTGAAGTGCTCAAATCCTTCACTTAAGAACAATAAAACAATGGAAACTGATCAATTATGCCAAAGTCTAAGACAAAGTACACATTCTGATTGATAAGTTCTGAGCCCGACCCGTCAGTAGTGTTTAAGTGTCCCGTTTTTGCACATCGACACATTTAACTGTGAGTGTCTGCAGCTTCCATGTTCCTGAGGAGCCGGGGGGGTTTGTGCCAGCAGCTCCCACTCTGCTCACCTGAGTGGGAGCAGCTGAGGCTCTGCTCTGAACAAACAGGAGAAGAACTCCAGCCAGGATCCATGTAGACCTCAGATGATGACGTCGTGTCAGCTGAGGAGGATTTTTTTGGACAGCATTTTCATGACACGTCTGTGTGGGGTTGACTTCCTCTAACGTCAATGGCAGAAGAATTGTAGAAACTGAATAACTTCCATTCATTACATGTAGACGTTTAACCTAACAGCATTTATCTGAAATGTTACAAAATCTTCACATTAGGGACATTGAAGCTTTAAGGTCGGTTAGATGAACACACGCTCCTCTGCCTTTCCTTTCCTAAACACATTGCTCCACTAAGCTAACACATAGATGAGATACAACCTTCAGAGGTCACAGTTTGACCTCTGCAAATTAACAAGTAACCATAGCCATCAGACAAAAAACATTTAACAGAACATTAAAAAGCAATTTACTAAGCAATCTCATTTGTGACTAATTGACTGATCTCTTATCAGGTGAGGCAGGTAACATCTACACCTGCTTATTGGTCTTTAAAAGGTTTAGGAGGAAAAGAACGAGCAAAGCGGCGTTTTAGCAGACTAATGGCGGCGCGCCACTAGGGATTCAAACCATATATTTATCTAGGACTGACCTCAAATCATAGTTTCACCGGTTTAATTATGCAGAGCAGAAATGTTCTATAAAGGAAAACTAAAATAGTGGCGTGTGTGTGTTCGTAGAGGACGAGGACAGGTCAGCAGGTCAGAGGTCAAAGGTCAAGACCAACTAGAAAAGCTCAAATCTGAGTGGAGAGATCTTTTATTCTGTGATATTCTGACTCGCCTACATACACACTTAGCTCCCGTGATGTTGTATCTCTACTGAGCAGCTGATCCTGGCTGAGGTAAAGAGCCGCGGTCACGTCCGGGGCGTTTGAGGCGAGCATGTATGTTTGTTTGCTTCCGTCTAAAGCTCAGAGCAACACAGCCGGCAGATAACAGGCGGCAAGGATCCAGCGAGGTGTGGAAAACACCGCTGATCCCAAGTTCAAAAGATTACTGAGTGAGAGTGAATACGCCTGTGCGAGCGCAGGGCAGGTGAGTAAATAAAGACGTCTCCGTTATCTCGCCCAACACGTGGGAAAGGCAAATACTAAATATATCTGTTACGCTGTAGATGAGCGCTGTTACCGTGGAAGCCAGAGGCCAGTGGAATCTGCTGCTCTGCCAAAGCCCCGACAAGCAAAGCCAGACTTTTACAATGTTTGCCTTGAAATGTGATGTGTAGGAAAGATTTAACGGCGTTATTGTGCTGTTTTTGGATCCAGATCTGTAACTCTTGGCCCTCGTCCGAGCGCTTTGCAACGGCCGCTGCGGTTTGATGACACAATCAGCTGGAGAGGAGCAGAGAACGTACGCGAACAAACCCCCTCCAGATGCTCCTCTGCATGGAGTTATGGCTTCAGTCAGATACAGATATGCTCACCGCTGGCTCACTAAACCTTTTCCCTTGACATGTCAACCTGAAACGTCTGCATTTCTTCATGAATCACCATTCTATAGTAACCTGAAGCAGCTCAGTGGAGGTGGAGGAGACGCAGGGTGTCATGAGGACAAAGCACCCAAAGATAACTCATTTTTAAACGCGTTAACCAACATAAGCCAGCATAGCAACACAACACAGTTTAATTTGTGAGTCCAGACGATACTTTGACTGTGACGTCCACAACTTCTGTCTTAGTGCTGAGGTAGAGTTAGAGCATGGATCTACAGACCTGCTGAGGGAAGCAAGTAGCTCTCAAATGCTCCAACTTCAAGTCCTGAAAGCTAGGAAATCTTCAACCATCACCAGCATATCGCTCCTACAGATACACAG
This sequence comes from Genypterus blacodes, assembly GCF_046128005.1. Taxonomy (NCBI): domain Eukaryota; kingdom Metazoa; phylum Chordata; class Actinopteri; order Ophidiiformes; family Ophidiidae; genus Genypterus; species Genypterus blacodes. The sequence continues at coordinate 377,628 of NW_027466837.1, forward strand.
AGCAGAAATGTGATGTAATCTTTGGTTGTGGATCCTAAACGGCGGCTTTTTGATGGAAAGTTTAGGCTGCGTGGGAAAAAGTCAGTAGGAAATCTTACAATTTTGCTCACAGAAGAATGATGAATCGCTGATGTGTTTCTGTCTGCATTTGTAGTCGTACAGCTTTATAATACCAATATAAAACTGCACACTCCAACACTGATAAATAGCAAAGATGTGTTGCACTTCTCTGTACTCAAATATGGGATTTGAACCTTTTTAACAGGAGTGAAAGCTTCCATTCACTGCTGTTCTTCATGTTAAACTACTTTATAAAGCGTCTGAGACAAAGTGACAATGTACAGAGGAGGAACAACACACTTTGGTGTATCGGGCCGTGTTACTGCAGCAGCACTAAGCCTGCTGTACATTATTGTGAAGTCTTGTGGAAAAAAGTGAGACGAGCATATGGAGACTTTGCATATAAACTCACAGTGAGAACATTACGTCTCCAAAGCTCCAATAAGTGAATTATCTGGCTGTGTGTTGTTGTGTATAGCGCTCGGCGTTACAGCTGTGTTGTGCTGAATAAATACTGGTTTGTTTGTTCTGTCAAGCATCTTAAATCCCAGTAAACCCATCAGCCGGGCTAAATATATTCACAGATACAGTAGATCATCTCTGCAAGGCTCCCAAAGCCAAAGATCTGAGGAGGTTTGTTGTTGTAGCCTGGAGCTGTGCATCGATCTATCAGAAACTTCACTGCTCCAGTTAATCACCTCGCCCCCAAAGAGAGAGAGAGAGGGAGAGAGAGAGTAAGGAGGAAGAGAGAGAGAGAGAGAGAGAGAGAGAGAGAGAGAGAGAATCAACAAACCAGGTCCCTTTCTGTTTAAGTGATTCCTTCTAATTGTGGAGTTTCAGTGGTTGAAGATGAATTAATGTCTGACGTTTGCAGGGTTTGTGTTTATTGTTTGTTTTGTTTTTGTAATTAATGTAAAAGAAAGGTTTTTATGAATAATGATTGTGATTGAAGTGACAGAGTGAGGGGAAGTGGGTGAGAGGGGAAGGATGGAGGAAAGGCTTCAGTGAGTCACTTCATCAGGCTGCTCCTGCACTGGAAGGAGGGGAAGTGTGAATAGGAGTGAAGGGCTGAACCCCAGATGGAGATCAGGGGGGAGATGAAACCAGGGGAGAGCATGAGGGGGGAGGGGGCACAGGGGGGAGACACAGAGGGGAGGACAGAACGGCCCCCTGCTGTCTCCATCCTTGATTCCTTCTCATGGGGGGCCAATTTTGATTTACAATAGCGTTTAAAGGTTTTGTCTCATCAACTCTTTAAATGCCACAACAAATAAAGAATTCTGGTGTAGAAGAAAAATAAACATTAATGATTATTTTTAGAATATTTTTAACACGACACAATTTCAGGGGCAACGTTTACAAATTTTGGAAAACGGCAATTGACTGTGTTTGTATGACTAATGTGCTTTATTATCTGTGTACTCAGCCTCATCTAATCTAATCTAATCTAATCTAATCTAATCTAATCTAATCTAATCTAATCTAATCGGATCGGATCGGATGCAATATAATCTCAAATAAAGCACATATAAATATAATTGAATCTTATCTCATTTAAAATAATGCGTTTGAATCTAATGTAATATGTTAAATAAAACAAGAACATGTAATCTAATTCCAAATGATCTAATCTCATGTAATCTAATCTAACCCCTCAGGTAAGAGTGTATCAATAGATGTGATCCAGAATTGACTGAAATAATTGATTCTAACGTGTATGATACATAACTGTGTGTAATCATCCTCACTGCTTATCACTGAGTTATTGATCACACTGCAGCTGTCTGAGGCAGCTGTGTGTCATGAAGGACAGACACACACACACACATTGACGTTCACCGTGTGTGTCACGCTTAATTTTCAACCTACAGACTGACGGGGTAGTGAAGGGTTAATGATGTATCTCTACACAGACGAGTTGAAATGCAACCGAGCAGCAGTAAACGTGTGTGTGTGTAGGTTAAACTGAACCGCATTAATAATGTATACAATGTGTGTGTGTTTGTATTGACAGGTGTCTGACAAGCCCAAAGCCAGAGGACCGGCCCTCAGGTAACTAACACACACACACACACACACACACACACACACACACACAGACTCTATAATGTGCTTTGGTTCATTAGTGCCACACGTCTATTGTGGTTGAACCAGGATGTATATATTTAACATAAATCCATAACATGAACACTTGCTACTTTGCTTTACCGCTCAATGAAACGTGATGTGTGTGTGTGTGATGTGTGTGTGTGTGTCTGGATTGATGGTGATTTACCCGTGTCATGGTTGATGTGGGCTCATTTGCTGGCTTTTCTCTGGTCGTTGATGAAAGCGGCGCTGAGTTCAGGGTTAAACGTCGACGCCTGGGAAATAAACTTCACGCCGTTTGTCCAAGGTTATTACTTTAGCAGATAAATACACACAGCCGACGCAATTTAGAGACTCTAACACCTCCGTTTGAAAAGGTAAAATGGTTGAGGTTATTTAACAGAGACGCTGTTTAACCTCCCGAAGTCCCAGCTCGTTTTTAATTAACCTGTCGAGTGCCACCACGCAGATTTATACATTGGAGTTTTCATGTAGGAGTCTGGCTTTTATGTGCCAAAGCTGGCTTGGGTTTGGAAATTTAGCATGTAAATATTGAGAGTAGATGAATTTGTAACGGAGGGAATGAAGCTGTTTAGTCGTGCAACATGCTGCAAATGTTTACTCTAGATTTTCTTCAAGTTTGTGTGAAAATATGACAGGTGAAGTGACTCCAACTTCACACTTATTAGGAAGAGGAACAGCTTCACCTCACTGTGGCGAGTTGTTAAATGTAATCAAAGTTGTTTTCTCAGACTTCTAATCTTTGTTGCTTTCTGAGCATGAACGTGTCGCGTGTCTAATTTATTAAAACATCTGTGCTAGCAGGTGCCGACTCCATATCTGCACTCACACACTCAAACCTGTGACATTTACATTACACAGCAGATGTCGTCTATAGTCACTGTTTGTAGCCGTAATCCTCCCGAGCGTCTGCGTGCTTCCTCACCCTGGATTATTAAAGCTGAGCCATAAACCCTGTGTACATATAATCATACATAAATATATGAAGTCACTGTGAGACATCTATGACTGAACGCAAGAATGAAGTCGACACACACAGTCTGACGCAGGTTTCAGTGTGAGCTTTGACGCGTCTCATCCATCTACAGACAGAGACCATATGGTAAACATATGGATGCATATTAAGGTGCTTGTATTGTTGAAATAAAAAGCTTTGGCAACTGTGAACTTACAGTGTTAACACCTCCATTCATGCCAGACATGCACACACACATACATGCACACACATACATACATGCACACATGCACACACACACATTCACACACATACATACACATTTACACACACACACACACACACACATTCACATATATACAGTATGTCCAGTATACATATACATATTCATGTAGGGAGGCAGTAGCTCAGTGGGTAGAGCTTCCGCTTGGGAACCGGAGGGTTACCGGTTTGAGTCCCAGTTTGAGTCCCTGCCGAGGTGCCCCTGAGCAAGGCACCCTCAATTGCTCCCCCCTCTGCGAAGGGTGGTAATGTAATGGAAGTCGCTTTGGATAAAAGCGTCTGCCAAATGCTCGTCATGTAATGTGATATAATATAAACACGGCATAGTAAAACATTCTAAATAATAATAATAGTATGAGTAAAATGCTGCATGTTCAGACAGTATAATATTATATATATTTATATATTAGTCCTGCTGGTAGATTTGTTTGGTTTTAAAGCTCGTAGCCGTTTCTTAAAGGGGACATAGTGTGCGTTTTGTTATTTTCCCACATTTTTATTGTGTAATGTTGTTACATTACGAGCCAAGAGGAATTGCCTCCAATAAGCTAAACCCGTGGGTCCGGCCCGGCCCAGACCGAGGAGTCCATTACTTCCATTACATGTTGATGTCATAACGTAACACACTGAGCTAAGGCCAGCCTGTGCTTCACACTCAGGCATGATAACACACACCAACACAATCAGACTTTACACACAGAGCTTTAAAGAGACAATAAGAAATACATCTAGAAATAAAAACCTTTTCACTCAGTGTGTCTGGTGGTGCTGCAGTAAGCACATCCCTGCATTGCCAAGTGTTCAAAATAGTCTCCTAAATGAAAATCAGCTCACTGTGGTAAATTTGTAAGAACCTTCAGCGATCAACCTTCATTAAGACGTAATGAAAATAAATCCCCACATCTCGTCGTCAGCGGGGGATCGACTGGGTGAATTCCAGCCTCACTGGAAGAAGAATTCATCTCATTTCAAAGTGAAATGTGAGGCAGAAGCTGTGACTTTGTCCTGCAGCTGGAGGAACGTCAGCCGTCGCCTTGATTTAAGCTTGGGGAGATTCAGCAGCAAAGGTTGTCTGAATATTGAGACGGCTTTACTTCTTAACATACATCTTCACGCCGTTGATGTGATGTGTTTAGATTTTACGCCTCAATTTAGATTCATTACTTCCCCGTTTGTGACACCAGAATCTTATGTAAACAATCCCGATGAGTCCTGGAGCTCTTAGTTCAGACTAAGAGGCAGCAGACGATGTAGAAAGATAAAGAACGACTTTGAGCCTCTTTGTTCTTCTCTTTTATTGTATTGGCGAGTCTCTGTCATTTCATGCCTTTCAACTGCTCCCCATTTATCACAAGGTGACTCACTGTGAGGCATTATGCTCTATTGGTGACTGCTGGCATTGTAACCTTGATCATAGTATTACAAATGTTAACGTTATCTTTTGTTACGTCGGCGGAAAAATGGAGGAAAGTCGTGTAAACAGACGATTCTGTCGCCAAGATCAATTTTTCATCAATTCATTCTTTGCCTGGAATTTATCGTAAGGCACTAACTGGTGTAAAAGGATCTAAAAATCTTTTATAAATGAGGCTTGTTGTGTTCACAGTCTGAGGGCATTAGTATTCATGCGTGTGTGTGTGTGTGTGTGTTTGAGAGAGAGAGAGACAGACAGTGAAAGTGTGAGTGCGCCGTGTGTCTGCGTGTGCCCCGGGCCATGTGTTACTCTGCTACCGCTAATGAGCCCATTCACACTGCAGTGCAATCTACTGAACACCACACACACACACACATACGCAGACATGCATGCATCCACGGGGAAGCTGGGACTGGAGATGCTGTGAGCGATCCACCGGCTATATCCCCCATGGAAAGCATTTTTCAGAACCTTGCAATCTCACCCACATAGCAATCATTATTCCACTACCACACACACACACACAGGCACACACACACCCACACGCGCACACACACAGCCCATATCATTTTTATGTTTCTGATCTGTGCTCTGGCGTCTTTGTTCTTCTTCCCGTCCTGCCTTTTCCTGTCTTTATTTACAATCTGCATCTTTCATCAACAACATTCATTTAGCGCTCCAATCTGACTGCGTCTAATCATTTAGAGGCATTTATGAGCAGCAGCAGAGGTGCTAAGTGGCTTAAGTAATAGTGGAAGGGAAGGCAGTATTGTGTATTCTTTTTGTTCACGTTAGTAGGGAGGGTTTATCTGCAGCCGCTGAGTGAAGGCCGGCTTTATTCATTTGCCAAAAGCTAGAAATCAATAGACTTAAATCCTTTCTCCTCCAATATGGCTCAACAGAGACATATGTAATTGATCCATAATAAAACCATGCTGATGATATTGCTTATTCTAGCAGTTGGTTTTGTTTAAAACAATATGGAGCTCAACAGAACATTGTTGGCGCGCAGGAAGAAATCTGTTTTCAGTTAAGAGTCAATTATAGGTCAGTCAAAACAAATTCCATCGATACTTTCTCTGGTCTCTGCGGCTCCACTGTGAGGTTCCATTCACTGTGCCAGCAGAGGATTGGAAGTCAGGGGTGTTTGCTCCCATAGTTTAGATGTTTTCACCAAAGCCTTCTGGTCTCAAATGGCACCAAAGGGCAAAGGGAGAAACCCAAGCTCAGTCTCAAGGCGAACCCCTGCAGAACAAACTGTACGGTTTGAGTTCAGACTGTCATTTAAACATCATCTTATCATGTTATAAGTCTTAAAAAAATCTGCAGATTGAGATCATTGCATAAACTAGTTTGTCCTGCAGAAAATAAAAAGAGAAAAATGCTTTAGAACATCACAGCATTTGATAAAAGGTGCCGTTTGTATATAAAACTCCATCTGCTACTGCTGAATCAACTACAGCAAGGCATTCTGGGTATTCCTTTGGACATTAGAGCATAAGTGAGTCTACAGTCACCATCCATCTCCTCTGCTCCTCTGTGACATCATTCTGTCCCATTCTATTGCTTGATCATCGGTTACCTGATAAGCTCAACTGACTCTAATCAATCCGCTGACTTCCCTTCACGTTCAATCCCAATCAGCAGAGATGAGAGCGATCACGTCTCGCCGTCGGTAAGCGTATGTGATCGCCGCCATCAAACGCTGTCGCTCCTTACTCTCCACGTGGAGGTATGGAAACATATGAAAGTCTTCCCCATGGTATCGCCCCAGGCACACACACACACACACACACACACACACACACACACACTGTTTCAACCGCTGCACTCCGTGAAAAGGTGAAAACGTTATATTTTCCAGACGTTACATTTATAATTCATTACAGACTCAGTATATTAGAGACGTACGATGTGTTTGTCAGATAAATGTGAGGGATTTAAGCAGCACTGGATGTTCATCTGACAGAGAACACAGAGAGCTGCAGAGGTATTCAGGCTCTGGGATGATTTAAGAGTACCAGCTCTCCCTCCAAAACAAACTGTGTGTGTGTGTGTGTGTGTGTGTGTGTGTGTGTGTGTGTGTGTGTGTGTGTGTGTGTGTGTGTGTGTGTGTGTGTGTGTGTGTGTGTGTGTGTGTGTGTGTGTGTGTGTCCAGTCCATGTATTTCTGTTACTGGAAAACTACACATATATTTTACTTCTTCTTAAAAGTATAACATGTACACAAGCTGTTGGTGTAATAGAAACTAAAACATTCTTCATTAAAGTACCATGACTTTCTAAATCTCCTCTACAGTCTCACTGCACACACACACACACACACACACAAGTAAACGCACACTCTGACTTACATAAACACAGACACATGTAAGTGTGGACACACACAGGCAAGCCAACACACGTGCACGTGCTTGAGTGCACACACACACACACACACACAGAGGGAGAGTGTGAGTGATTGAGAGAGAGACAGAGAGTGAGATTGTAAAGCCAGCTGTGCAGTGGGAAACCCTGCCAAGTTGAGCGAGCTGAAGGCAGATGATAAGATGACAGATGAAGAGAGCCCAGATGGCCTCCTCATCTTCACTTTACACTCACGTAATACCATTATAATGTCGCATGTTTTCATTCACCTCTCTGCTAATTTCATGGACCTGTGTTTACAAGTGAGAGCTTGACTGAAGCTGCCCGCTGTCAGCGTTGTGCCTCTGCTCCCTGGCTCAGCTCCTCTAATGGCAGCGCTGAGCCACAGCCGCCTGGCTCACAGCCACGCGCTCCATTGTCTTTAGAGTTTGATCAATTCACTTTCCCACCGCAAGTGATTGGGAGAAGAACATAAAGTGAAAGTGTCTGTTGTCTGTTGATTGTCCTCCTTATGTTCAAATGCTGCTGGTTAATCTGCGGTGACACAAGGCCGACTGAGCCATACATCACAGCTGGACTCTGAGGGCCTAATGACATCAAGCTGCACTTCCTTTACATTTACCACTCTGTGTGTGTGTGTGTGTGTGTGTGTGTGTGTGTGTGTGTGTGTGTGTGTGTGTGTGTGTGTGTGTGTGTGTGTGTGTGTGTGTGAGGCCGTGTGGACGGACATAGAGCCACTGAGCCAGGCGATCGATACCTAAACAGTGTTTCAGAAACACTAAAGCTCCTAACGTTAGAGTATAAATACTGACACTATATTCCTCAATAGCAATACTTGACATACTTGATATCTGCTGCTATGTGACTTAACCCCTGAAGTCTGCAAGCATATATATTGTTATATTGTTATATTGTTGTCCCTTCCAACAATTAGACAATGTTTCATATCGATCTCAACTTGGGCCAGGAGCAGCAACAAAAGGAGAATGACATCTAGAACCAAACCCCTTAAGAACACAGCAGGTGGGGGCGGGGCCAAGGAGGAGGCTGATGCGATCAATACAGAGATGAGACGCCATGGCTGAACACGCAGCGTCTTATGGTCCACTCACAAATACCTAGAAGCATCCTGACATGCTAGCTTGTCATCTGTCCCCGTCTGCTGCTGCGGCGTCTGTCTGAACGCTTGGAGGACACGTGTAGGACAGATGCTGCACTCTGATCCACATGGAACAGGGTTACAGTTCTCAGGTGTCGTTCCAGCCGGTTCTCCTCCTGACCTCTTTGGCGCTGGGCGGCTGTGACTGTTGTCTGGTTTACGAGCGGGCCTGCCTGCTGAAGCTACCTTAGCTTAGCTGCGGCTCTTAAGCATGCAGGCGCCGTGGGTCTTGCGAGGCCCACTGGACGTATCAAACCAACAGATCACTTTGTCGGGCCTGTGCGGCTTCATTTCCCCTGTTGTGCTCCTGATTTTATCGCACAAATAAACAGACAGACACCAAAGCCTGCGCTGGAGTCTGAAGATCTGACAAAGGCTATTTTGTAAGACTTATCTCTGTTACTTACGCAACACACAGGCACACAAACACACACACAGGGGCGAGAACGTGGATTGAGTGAAGGCTCAGGGTGAACAAAACACTCATGTAAATATATAGTAGCACATAAATATATTGATTGGAAACATTGAGGAGATGTAGATTTGATGAGCCTTTATAAATCTTTGTACTGTGTCTTATTCTACATCACTATGAGGACCTAAATGAGGACAAGAATGGGAACAATGTGGACAATGTCTCCTGTCTGACAGTACAGATTAGCATCACAATAAGAAATAAGAAGCTCAGTCCCCAGCACATGAACAGTGACATGATGTTTGTTACTCATCGCACAGTTGGGAGACAAAGGGACCGGATTCGTCAGTGACCGCGGCGGCGGCGTGTTGCAGCTTGTAATTGATTCCACATCAGCGGAGTCATGGAGCCACATTACAGATGCGTCCGTTCTGTTCATGCTATTCATAAGTATTCAGTCACGTATGATGGTTTAAAGCAGCAGTCTGGTAGATTGCAGTTGGTGAACGACTCCCTCCGTCCCCGTCTGTCCTCTCCTGACAACACGACATGAATGACAATTAAGGCAGAGACACCCCTTGTGGTGAACGCTGGTATTTTAGGGGAGTTTGAAGTTGTCAGATTCCACCTACAGGGGGCGCTAGAGAGAGTTTACACTGCAGGGAGGCACTGGGGATGACAGCTAATTCTTTTTTTAGGTTTTAAAAAGTTGCATGCTTAACTCCAACTTCAATAAAAGATGAGAATTTATCTAAAATGTCCAGCAACACGACCGCCTGTCAGTCTGCACCATCTGGTGTTGCATCTTAATTTGGCACTGAAGCAGCATTAAATTAATTCTGACGATGACTGATTCCTGGGGAAAGACGAGCCGAGCGAGCCAGATGTAAAGCTTTCAACACACGTTCTCATTATCTGCTTTCATCTTCTTCTTCTTCCAACACGTTGTGTTTGTGGTGCCAGAGTGAGAGGAAGACGCCTTCACTTACCAAACACAAACACATTACCAGAATAGAGAGAGAGAGAGAGAGAGAGAGAGAGAGAGAGAGAGAGAGAGAGAGAGAGAGAGAGAGAGAGAGAGAGAGAGAGTCCATCCACTGCCAAGGGAGAGGA
>NW_027466837.1:392500-582500 GCF_046128005.1 Genypterus blacodes
ATCGCTGCTGGTTACAGCTGAGGGCTAACAGAGGCTTCAGGCCGTCACTCAGCTTCCTGCTTTGGTGCCATTCAACACAGCGGAGAAAAATGAGGACTGATCTTCATCTTGATCCTCTTTTCTCCCTCTGCACGTTTCCATTTGTAGGCTTAAAGCATCAAAGTTAGACTGTTACTCCTTTCATTTAGACATGGAAACCACTCTGTGCTTTTGTCACTTACATGTGCTTTGTGTATTGTTTTTATGAATCTGGCCCCCCTTTGTGTCGTCTCCCACAAGCCCTGCAACGAGGGACAAGGACCTGTTGCCGCCGCCCATCCTGGAGCACCAGAACCCCCCCAGGCCACGAAGTAAACCCCCCAGTGGCAAAACGGCCCCCAGGAAAGAACCCCGATGTGCCACCAACTCAAACAACTCAAACAACTCAACCAACTCCATCACGCCGCTGTCGTCACTACAGCAAACCCCAGTGCCAGCACCCGCCGCCAGCGTTAACCAGGTGAGTGTTTGGTTACTGACCTGTGTGTGCTCTGTGTGTGTGATCTTTGTGTGTACCAGAGTAGAGGGGTTGAGCCAAGATGTCAGTAGATGCTCGCTGCCTCTTTATAGGATGGTTTTCCTCACAATAACAACACATTTCTTCCATGCTGTGCGTGTGAGAGATTCTTCCTCAGTTCCTCATTAGCCTGCTGGTTTACATCATGTGGTTCTGGAAGTATCACACCGTTAAAATTGCAAGAGTTTGCAATAAACCCGTCTTATGGCTCAGGTGGGAAGCACCGAAAACAGAGCAGATTACAAAAAGGGGGGTGGGGGGAAGGGAGGGGAGGGAGGGGAGGGAGGCTGAAAGCTGTATCAGATGGAACTCCCATGGAAAACAAGAGCTTTGGGTTTGAACATTCATCCAGAAACCTCAAGGAGATTTGCATCATTTGAATAATTAGATCAGAGAGGCAGACAGACAGACAGACAGACAGACAGACAGACAGACAGGCAGGCAGGCAGGCAGACAGACAGACAGATAGACAGACAGACTGACAGGCAGGCAGGCAGGCAGACAGACAGACAGACAGAGTGCTGTAATGTTATGTGTAAATGTGTGGAAGTGAACTCGCCTGAGGCCACACACACACACAGGGCGGTCTAATGTCTGCAGAAACAGTTAAGGTTCCGAAAAAATGTAAATGTGGACACTGTGGCTCTCTGGAGGAAAAAGCCTGAAATCAGTGATGTGAGGTCGGCACGCAGCAAAGATCAATAAAGCGGCTCGTCTTTTAAAGAACAAAAGGGTGAGACGTCAGCGCCGGCTCCTGCGCGGCGCTCTGGGCCGGAGTCCGGCTCTTTTGAGGATCTGCCATGTTTTGATCTTTGTTGATCTTTATGAAACCGCGCCTCATCATTATATTCCTCCGCTTGGAAAAACAGAAATCCATCTCCTCTAATGCCATCAACGCCAACAAGCCGAGGCTCGTCCAACTGCAGAGCCAAACATGAATTTGTTTTTTCAAATAATGAATTATTTTCACTTATTACCTTGTTCTGTTTTTCATTGTCAATGATAGCAGGGCTCAGGAATTAGACTGCTCCCTCTCTCCACGCACGCACACACACAAACACGCACACACACACAAATGATGCAGGCGTCATTCAGAGTTCAGTATCAAATGTTTGCGTCAGTCTGGATTCTTCCTTCTATATTCCGATCGTACCTTTTTAAATCCTGGCACAGAGAACAGGAGAGAGCAAACTAAAGCCAAACTAAAGCCAAACTAAAGCCAAAGTGAAAACTAAAAAAGCCCGACTCTTGACCCGACCGCTTACGGGATCTGAACACCAACAGCAACATCTGCAACCTCTGCAGTGATGGCTGTCACGCTGCCAGGCTGAGCCGTGGACGACAGCTGGCAGCGAGCGCCGGAGCGTTGGCTGAGCGGAGGACACAGTCTCCACATAACATGAGTGAGGAGTTGTGTTTGGCTTTTCTATAAGAATGGAAAAGTCTTCTGCCAGAAATGTAAATACACGTTTCCAATAAATCACCACACAGCGTTTATTGATGATGGATTCTGCAGATGACAGTTTGTGTTGGACGGAGTCCAGAAGTCTGACTGTCGCCTGCAGTCTGCCAAGCCAGAGGGTTCTAACTCAAACCTGCCGAGCGTCGGCGGTGTTCTCCGTGCTTCACGTCTCCTCGTCGTCGTGTTCCCGTGTTGATGGTTGCTCCTCGCTGCCCCTCATTTCAAAGCAGACCCATTGATCACTGAACATCTGAGGGTTGTGATGAATTCTAGCTGGAGAGCAGAGATGAAGGTAAACGTGGAGGCAAAGTTGCCAAGAATACTGAGAGAACCTGAGCTGAGCGAGGTCACTTTGGCTCCATGTGGGAAGATCTCAGTGCGAGGCAGAGGGCTGAGGCGTCTGTAAGATGTTTATGTGGGTGTGTCACAACATGGAGACCACGCAGCAGCAGATGGGCACTGTTGTTGTTTTGTGTGTTTTCAGCTCTGCCGCTTCAAGTGTGTTGAAAAAGAGAAGAGGAGGAATAAAGTGTGTAGTGATTGCTATGGACTTGTAACACGGAGCAAAGTGTTGAGGCTGCTGCCCTGTAGGACCGTGTGTGTGAAGCCTCACTGACACTAAAGCCCAGATTGATCGGCAGCTGAACCTCTAAATCAGGACGCACCAGCGACTCATACTGGCCGGTCATGCATGGGGGCCTGTCTGGACTCGATCTGTCTCTAAAACATGACACACTATTATTAACTACTACAAACCTTAACACATCTAGGAAGTCATGATAACAAACAAGAAAAATATTTAGATTCCCATTTGTCAAACAGCAGCGTGCCTCTTTTTAAATTGTTTAACTTCTGTGTGCTGAACACCGCTGATGTTTAAAATTAGACATTAGGCAAGTCAAACATTTTCATTTCATTTCACAGATTGGTTGAACCAGATGGCAACTCCGGATGCCTAATTTGCAAGATATTACCACGTGTTATAATATATATTTTTAGCTTTGCTGATTGTGTCAGAAGCAGGGTTGGGGATGCTGAAGGAGGGAGGAAGATGAATCAAATGTGTAAGGAGTTAAATATGGGTGTCGCTGCATCTTTTCATTGAGATAAAAAGATGAAGAAGGGAAGCAGTGTGTGTGATTCTGTATGTGCAGCTCAGATGTGACGTTTATGTCGGCGGTATCATTTCACCGATGCTTCTCTTCTCTCCAGCAGGATAAGAAGAAACACAGAGGGCCCAACAGCAAAATCACACCCAAGTCGCGAGAATTCATTGAAACAGATTCCTCCTCCTCCTCATCAGAATGCCACTCGGATTCAGAAGAAGCTGTCAAACTCCCAGCTGTGCCCTCTCAGACGACACGCGCCGCCGTGAGCACGCTGGCTCTGTCCGCCGCGCACGTCCACGCGCCCGTCCACGCGCCCGTTCCCCCGTGCCTGGGCTCCGCCGGCGCTATGGGGAGCCTGGGAGTGTTTGGCGGAAAGGGACTCCGAGTTAAAGATGGTAGCAGCGTGACGGCGAACGGTAGCAGCAGTAGTAACGGTAGCATTAGCAGCGGCAGCAATGTTAGCAGTAGCAGCTGTACGTCCCTAAGCATCACCAACATCAGCGGCTCATTTGGGACTTCGGTTCCTGATCCTGGAGGGTTGGGAGGACAGTGCAAGGATCTGGAATCCATGTCCCCCTCCTCCCACCTGGGCCACGAGGTGCCTCTCTCTCCCCTGAGGGAGTACCAAGAGATCCAGAGTCTATGGGTCAAGATTGACCTGAGTTTGCTCAGCCGGGTCCCGGGCCAGGGTTCAGGGGACAGATCCAGGGACGGGAGTGACGTTCTGAAGGAGCGGGACAGAGAGAGACAGGCGGAGAAGGAGAGGGAGAGGGAGAGGGAGAGACAGAAGCAGGAGGAGAGAGAGTGGCCGGGGATTAGAGAAAGAGAGAAATTGACAAAAGGCGAGAGACAAGAGGAGGAAAGTGAGAGATTAGCTCAGGAGAGAGAGAGGCAAGGTGACAGGGACAGATTAGCAGAGAGAGAGAGGCAGACGGACAGAGATGACAGAGAGAGATTTGGGCCGGCGGAGAGAGAGAGGCCGACTGTGAGGGACAGAGAGAAGGTATGTCAGAGTCTGGCCGCGCTGGACAACCCCGCTGTGCAAGAGCAGAGCAATCCAAGGCTAGCGGGGAGGACGGAGAGAGGAGACAACACGGGCAAACACAGGAGGCAGGCCGGCGGCAACATGGTGGTCCCGACAGAGAAACACACCAGCAAGAGCAAGAGGAAACACAAGGTGTGAAATGGAATTCTCTCTTCAATTTTTTATTTTGTTGTGCTGGAACTTTCTCAGCGTGTTTGTGCCTCTACTTCCTCCAGCACATAGCCACGTCCCTCTGCTCATATATTTCTTTCCCACATGCGCTCATTATCTGCTTCTTTGTCTCTGTTTCTCCTCGGCTGCGTCCCCAGTCGGACCACAACGAGTCCTCCGTCAACGGCAACAAGAAGCTACGATTGGACAAAGACTGCCTGCTCCTCCCGCCCTGCATCTCGCCAATACACAACCACAAGAACAGCAACTCTGCAGAGTAAGTCTGTAAAAAAATACGCCCGCTTCCCATAGGGCCGACCGAGGAAAAGAGCTCCATTCCTCAGTGTCACACATCTAAACCATCAGTCATCCGTGTGTGGGAGTGTAATCGCCGTAGCAACATTCTCAGATCAGAGACATTTTGCTCCTTCGTACAGAAGGTTTCTTAAATTCCATACCAAGCATCTGCTCATTAAACTACATTAGCATGCGAAGGCCATTTCTTTCTATCCGCTCATTACACTGAATCTATCATTTAAACACAGGAGATCCTTTGACACACACAATGCCCACACAGTACTGAAGGTGCGTCTAGCTCGCAGTTTAAAGTCCATTCAAGCTTTTGACACGGCGTGGCCTCATTTACACACACACACGCAATGTCATTAGCCAGGTGCGTTATGCAGTTAGTAAGGTCACATGCTGATGAAAGATGTGCAGCACATTACACAATCAGGCTGGCATGGTTATCAGGTCTCCGGTGGATCAGGTCTCCAGTGGATCAGGATCCGGTGTGACTCATGCAGCCGGGACACAATTATGAGATGAAGTTGTCTGACATGCGACCGCCATAAATGGAGACTTGTTGCTGGAACGTGGACACTGACAGTCCAAGGATAAAAGCGATGAGTTCATTGATGAATAGATGACGATGGTCCTCAGAGCTCAGACAGCCAGCGTCCCATCACAAGCTGTCATTACTCAGACAATTAGCCACAGACACTGGAATCTGATTTGAATTCTCTTTTTAATTTGAGGTGTGAGTGATTCTAAGCGAGGATGGCTCTGCTTCGCTTTTAAAATGTCCTCGGTAAAGGTAATAAGAGGTGTTTTTAGAGATATGAAGTATTTTTAGAGAGGCTTAGAAAGCATCACGTGTTGCCGAAGTCATTGGAGATTTAATTTCAATTCCCCCCCTCGACACAGAAATGACACAACCATGAATCCAGCTTTCCCTGTGAATTATTAAACCCTAAGCCTGATGTCTCTATAAATAAGCCTCAACATGACAGACACAAAGGAAATGCTTCCACGTTCCCCTCAGCTGAAGCAGGCAGCAGGGAGTCAGAGAGAGAGAGAGAGAGAGAGAGAGAGAGAGAGGGACAGGACTGAGGTATGACCCAGACCTGAACCTGCACCGTCCACAACCTGCCCTGTCCACGTCAACACTCCTGTTATTATCTAAGAGGCTCTTCATTAAAGCTGGACGTGAGTGATGTGATGACCTCGCTCAGATTCAGGTCCTAAAGACACAGAACGCAGCCGCTGATTGATTAGATTCATCAGCAGCCGGGTGGATTGGATGACAACAAAGTAAACAAGCTCATTTTCTAAATACTCAAAGATGTTTTACAAGCAACTGAGAGGAAAGAGGATAACATATTCTGTTATCATTGTTCAGCCACAATAAGAGTTCTGTGTTAGAGATCTGGCCTTTCAAAATAAAAGCAGGAGCTGTTTATGTTAAAGACACGTCATTTGTAATATTTTGACCTTGGTATTCTGAGTCTGGGGTTTGGCAGACAGGAAGGTTCTGACAAGGAACACAAGAAAAAAGAGGGAAAATTGGCCTCATCTGGGGAGAAAGGGGGAAAAGGGTCTCAATTTATAATAAATAAATAATATACAAAACCTAATGCCAGAACACTCCTCTGCCATCATTCTATCAGTTAGTCTGTATAAATTACAGGCCCTCAAATTCAGCCAAACACTCTTCAACAATAGAATAATAGACTATCAAGACGCTGGCGTGTCTGCTGAACGTGCCCAGGTCAAGATTCCTGTCATGACTGAGATAAATGTCATCTCCCTCAAACATCAGTGTGGGTTTGTTATTCATGCGTGCAGACGACTAAACTCTGCATATGGTTTAGAGATCTGTGTGGACGGATTTCCACATCAATTCTTACTTGTACTGTGGGACTCTCCAGGGCTCTCAGTAATGCTCTCAGTTGTTGAGCCCTTGAAAATGAAAGGATTTGAAGTGGCTTGAAACTTCAATCGGGGCCATAAAGTTAATTTTGAAAGCCAGAAATCTCAGCACGTGGCCAAGCAACTGTGGAGTCGTTTCAAATGGACTGTGGAGGCAGATTTGGCAGATATACTGTGGTCATTTTGTGCTACGGGGCAATAAAAGCCGTAGACTTATTTCGCTTTTTAAATAACTGTGAGGGCTCCAACGTGCTTGTATACACACGCGCACACACACACATTCCCCTCCACTTAGGGAAGCACACAACCACAACGCACACAAGGAGAGTCTCACCTGTGTGCATGCAAACAAACACCACACAAGCACACACTCTTCTTCTCTCTCCTTCTCTCCCTCTCTCCCGCTCCCTCTCTCACACACAGACTTACACGCACACACACTCACACTACAACAACTAATTAGTCTTTGTCTCCCTGGTTTTGTGTATTATCACTAATGTCGAGACCCGGGGCGCCGTTCTGCGAGCTCAGCAACTTTCCCGCTGCATCAAACCCCCTGAGTTTTCAGCAAGAGGAAAACATAAAAATATTATCTGTTGTGTTGCAAACAATATGAGTCACAAGAGCTACAATAAGGCTGCTGAGGGAATAATCAGCGATGCTCGAACACGGAAGGCAGAATTAATACGATTTCAGGAGGAAGAGATTCATTCAGCAAATGTGAATTAAGTATGAAAGACATGAGGACGTATTTAACCCAGAGGAGTTATGCCTTCACCATCCGCCAACTTTTGTGCTATTAAAATGAGAAATGTGATAAATAAGAGAACCTGCAAGAGGACAGATAAATGAGTCTATGATGATGTCACCGTGTTTCCTCTCACAGTCAAATACCAAACAAAGGTATTCCATCAAACCTCCTCATTCTAGATGCATATTAGCAAACGTAACACTTAATTCTAGGACGGTGAAACGTTTTGTTTGCTCAGCAGATTAAACTACATGTAGACCGGATCTACTTTCTGTAGTTGCAGAAATATGGAAGTATCTATTTATGCACATAATATGCAAATGACAGATAAAGTGCTGTGGTCGGCAGGTGCAATCATTTTAATGATTCACAGCAGGAAAAAAATGTAATCATGGGAAATTCCCAAAAGAACGTAAAGTCGTTTTTATATGGATACAGCTTGCAACTGTTGAGAAACCTCCCAAACTGCCCTGAAAGCTCTAAAAGCGTTTTTTATTAACATGAATTTGCCCGCCCACACACACACACACACACACACACACACACACACACACACGTATACGTCTAGACACACCCACAGAGTCCGAGGCCTGATGATGCAGCTGACCAGATCAGTAAAGAGTCGTTTTTACAGGGATGAGCCTGTTAAACTGCCTGTTTTCAGTCAGTGTGCACAGTGGCGCTGCAGTAAGGGAGAGGAGAAGTGCATCATTGAGTACTTTAAATTATTATTATTTTTTTTTTTTTAAGCATGTAGAAATGGTTCCTAAGTGAAAATAAAAACATGGAAATGTGCATAATAAGACATCTTTAAAAGCAAATAATAAGATACATGATCAATAATATTAAGCATATTATAGATCCATACAAAACCATGGTCTTATGTTGCAGTGGTCTCATGTGTGTGTATTAGTGTAGCTGTCTCTCTGGCTGCCTGGAGTGTGGTTAGTTATTGTTTAATTATCATTCATTATTCTCCTGATTATTTCAGATGATTTGCTCCTGAATCATTGTGAAATATTTAATCTCAATCAAAGTCGTTTCAATTGAATTTGAATAACAAGGCAACGAACATTAACCAGATTACATGAAGATACATTAGGAATAGTAAGGTAGTAATTCAGAGCGTGTGTGTGTGTGTGTGTGTGTGTGTGTGTGTGTTCCCTAGCTCTCTAAACAGGAAGCACGCTCGGCGGCGTGACGAGAAGCTGCTTCCTCCCCTCCTGTCCCCCCTTTCTGATGACCCCCCTTGTAAACGGCCATGTGACGGTGGTTCCTCCCTCGGCAAGGAGGGCGGCGCCACTGGGATGCTGACCTGCACCTCCACCTCTTCCACCTCCTCCTCTTCCTCACACAGACATCGAAGAGGGGAAGGCAAGGCACATGGAAGAAATGGCAGCGTAAGTACCCCATAATTATCCTGCTGTTCTAGTTCTAGTTGATAGTAGTTGTTAGAGTATAGTATAGTAGAGAAATCTGGGCTGCTGCAGCTGTCAAATGTAACTGTCTAACGTGCTTTCATGCCCAAATCAAGGCGTGGCAGCACAGGAAAGCACTCAGAGCACAAAACTCCAAACTCCAAAGCCAAAGATTTCTCTCCAACTTGGACCCAAAACTTGTATTTCTTTGCACATTTCACTTTTAACAATCTCACTCCCAGACCTTGCAAACCCATAATAACCAAACAATGATCTCTTTATCTTTATTAGCTTAGCAGATCCCAATGGAAATCAATACATTCAAACTGCTACTACTTCCCTGAATCAGCAGGATCTCAACTAGATGTTGTCTGTAGTTGCATATTTGCAGCCCTATAGGCGCTCGGCTGTGCCTGGATACTTCTGGCCTTCTCGCCGACTTTATTGGCAGAAGCGAGTAGAAGTTGGACACTGATTAGATGAACTGTGAGACTGGCTGGAAGCACGAGGAGCTCGGCCTTTGAGGGGTTAAGATCCATGTGGAGATGTCAGTCAAGCGTGGGGGGAAAGTTAAGTAGAGCTGAGTGTCATCAGCACAGCAGTGATGTGAGCCGCAATGTGTGAGTGGTAGTGAGGCATATAGAGAAGAGAAGGGGCCCCAGTATTGACCCTTGTGGACAAGCAGTGCAACATGATCACTGGTTGATAAGAAGCAGCTTTATCTGAGAACATTAAACAATTCTAACTAACTCTGCCAGCGCTCTCCTCCCAGTTTCTAAGGACACAGCAGTATGCAAGATGCCCGCAATAACTTAAAAGCTTTTATGTGAAATATGACTGATATTACACAAAATCATCTTGGCTACATTAGCGGTATTAAGTTAATGATATTTAATTCATAAAGCATCTGAATCTCCAGGATGACATAAACCTCTAGTGACCTGTTTCACACTCTCCTGCCTGCTTTATGTCTGAGAGTGTGAGAGTCCCGGCGGAGGAGCAGGTAATGCATCAAAAGCAGCAGGGAGGAGAAATAATGCAATACTCCAGTGGAGAACAGCTCCTAGCGCATACACAATGGAGGGACAATTATTTATAAAATTGACAGTGATACATTTAGAGGAAATCCTACATGGATCACCTGTAAAGTTTCGGGATTTTTATCTTTATAGCTTGGAACGTAAGGTTAAGGACAAAAGAAGAAAGTGAGAACGGTGAAAGAGAAATAAAAGAATTTGGCAGGAGAGAGAATATCTAAGAGTAAATTCTACATTTATTATCCATTTCAAGGACAATTGTTTTTATTATGTGGTTTGAAAACGAGTAGAACAGTGGGAAAAAGGAAACAAACTTGAAACAGGATATGGACTGAGGAGCTTTTTTTCGCCGCCTTCCGTCTTAATATCCGACGGCTCAAACACGAAGCAAAACGCTTGTTTGGCTCTCACACAATGCCGGTGTAATTAATACTAATTTAACAACATGCACTTCGCCGGCCTCCCTCCTACAGGAAATGGATGCCGGCGAGAAACCCTCTGTAGACGGTTACCATGCCAACGGACAGTCAGAATGTGAGGTGTGGACCGAACCGCTGACGGAAGCTGCAGAACCTCGCAGGCCAAGACTCTCATTCAGCGACACGTACGTAAAATACACACACACACACACACGCACACGCACATATATATACAGTATATATATAAACTAAAAGAGTAGAGAGACAAGAAAACATATGTAATGATCTTAAATGAGACATATTATGGCTTTTGTACATTCAAACCTTGCAAATAATTCTAAACACTAAGATGGGGAGTGTGTGTGTGTGTCTGTGTGTAATCTGTCCCATTTGAAGGTGTGATGGCGTAATAATGACACATTAAGGTTGAAACATTACACACTGGTCCCCAGGTTCACCAGAATAGATTCAGCAGTAAATCTGTTTGATTGCTTTATGACATAATTGGAGAGTTGTGCTTAATGGTATAAAGCGCTGTGAGGGCGCCGCTCGTCCAAAGCAAAGATGTCTGGCAGAGCGAGCGGCAGAGAGGCTGGACAGCTCTCACACTGTCAGCATCACTGAGGCACGACGGAGGCTCCCCATCTCTCCCGCCCGTTCCAACTGAACTCATTTGATCCAAGTCGTTGACAGTAATTCACTCTTACTTGTGGTTTGTCTCACTCCTGGCAATTTCAAACACAAAATTTGAAGAAGGCATCTTTGCAGAAGCTTTCTAGTTCCCTGACGCTGCGTTCATCCTTATAAGGAGAACAAATCATTAATGCTGGAGTGTGATCGTTGATTTTCAGCGATGCATCAGGATCAGAAGCATGCAAACAAACACCTGCTGACCTGCAGAGGGCGCTATAAATAAAGAAGCAATCACAGGGCAAAATGTCAGGGAGGGCGAAGGCATCCCCATCACATCTGCGTACCTGTGGTGTGTGTGTGTGTTGGCATGATGCATCTTGTTAGTGACTGTCCCAAAGGGTTTCTGCATTATTCATGGAACAACATGTTTTCTTGTTATACTAAGGTTACACTAAGCCTAAGGTAGTGTGATGCCTGTGTGTGTGTGTGTGTGTGTGTGTGTGTGTGAGCCGCAGTCTATCAGTAACTCTAAGCTCCCTGCAGCCAGTGATTATGTGAGTAATTCTAACGTGCAGTGTTTTTAATTAAGGTGTCAGCGCAAACATGTTATTTATGTTCTTTTCCCAGAGTCCACAGTGCCGACTACTACATGCAGGAGGCCAAGAGACTCAAGCACAAGGCTGATGCTCTGGTAAGGTGTCGTCTTACACACTACATTCTCCAATTACTGGAAGAGATCAGCTCTACACACACACACACACACACACACACACACACACACACACAGTAAATTCACGACCTACACCAAAACATCCAGAGCGTACACTGTAATTATGCCTGTGTGTGGTCAGATGTGCGTGTCTTGCTGCTCCTGCATGTGTGTGTGTGTGTGTGGGTTTATCGTCTCCATTGTCTCCACAGATTGGAAATCTATTTCATATTTTGCAATTGCAGTGTATAATCTGTGTTATTTATTGCACCATTTGTCTCCGAGGGAAAACTGCATTCAAGGAGTGATGATGTCGGCGAGATTACACAATATCATAAGAATTATCTGATTTCCCCCTTGTGAGGATGTTTGTTCCATCTCTGTCTCTTTCATTCCGTTTTATAACATTTTGTCTCATCCTTGTCATTATGGCGTCCCTCCTTTCCTTCTTCCTCCCTCTCCTCCCTGTAGATGGAGAAGTTTGGTAAAGCGGTGAACTACGCAGACGGCGCTCTCTCCTTCATAGAGTGTGGGAACGCCATGGAGCGCGACCCGCTGGAGGCCAAATCGCCGTACACCATGTACTCTGAGACGGTGGAGCTGATCAGGTGAAGATCAATCAATACACACCAGCTCACCATAACATATCTAAGGCTGGTTATTAAAATAATCTGTAAACATAACGTTTGGCCGGAATCCCTCAATTTTAGATTCAATACTTGACGTGATAAATGCAGTAATGAGGTGGAATATTTATTAATATTACAGAATTTCTAACGTTTATCATCACAGAGAGTAAGTAACTGTAAATTTCAACCATTTCAGTCAGAAACTTCAAAGAGAATTAAACATTTGAAGCTTGACTCCACACCGACATCAATCAAACGCATTTTCAAACTGGAATTAGGAAAAATTGTAATGATAAATGAAATAAACATGAAAGAAACGGAGCTGTTACTTTATATGGACTGTGCATGTAGGATATTTGTGTGATGGCTTGCGGATATTTAAATGTTGTAGCTAATGGGGCTTTGTTAATTATTGATATTTTATTTAATCTTTGAATATTTGTATTCATAGATAAATAGATAGAGGCCTTGCCAGATGGCTTCAAGTCTGAGCTGTAGATCTTTGAATTTTAATCCAGATGCTGTGTGTGTGTGTGGCCCTTTGCCAAGGAGTCAGCGTCTACTGGAGGAGTCTGAGGGGAATAAAGAGTTAAACTTTAGAACATGATGATGGAGGATGAACTCCAGCTAAAGGGTTATTTTCTTATTTATTTAATGATTCAAGTTACAACTTCTACATAGTGTCTAAAGTGTATCTTGGTCACATTCCTCCCCTTTGCCTTTCAGTCCTAGAAAGTCCAGTTATCACGGGAGATTGTAGAGCTTAGCTTTTTAAATAAATTGTTGGTTAAAATTGCAAGAAAAAAGAAAAAAAAGCAAGTAAATAGTTGGATAAATTGTGGCAAAGGAAGCCAAACTGCACTCTTCTCTTATCGGCCTCACACACAAAGAGGGGCTGCCTCCCGTCACCACATGCTCTACACATTACCGCTCTGACTGATCTGCTGGTGTTGGTTGCTATGTTCAGTCGATCCAGAGAGAGACGACAGGAATCAACCCTGGATTTCCTGCCTCTTCACTCCATTTGTTACAATGTGTCACAGACTGGCAGGGCTGAGAGAAGAGGAATATGCTGTGTGCAGTTTACTGATGTCACATTACAGCATTTCTGCTGTTTTTCAAACAGCTACAGCTCGTTACCATTCAGAGCTGCCAATGTGTGAAGTCGCTAAGTGAAAATTTAACAGAGCAAACTGAGAATAACAAACGACTGCTACCTCCAGCAGCAGACAGGGTGACAGCAGGGCGGCGGAGGGAGAAGGGAAAAATGTCCTTTAGCTGGAAAAGCCAGGTTGGGGTTCATCCATCCTGCTGAAGTGTCCTTGAGCAAGACACTGAATCGCTAACAGCTGCTGCAGCTCTGACCTTTCACCTCCCTCGTGGAGGAAGCAAGACAAAAGAGAGAAATTTCCCTGAGGACATCAATAAAGTGTAAAGGTGCGACTGCTCTCCCCTGCCTCACCAGTCACTGCTCCATTTCCATCTGACTGATTAACCTCCTCCTCTGCAATCACAGGTGGACCAGGAGGTCAGTGTGGAGGGCCAGCAGCTGAACCCTCACACTGCAGTCTGTGGGATCATTTATCAACACACAAAAGAGAATTCAGCCTTTCACAGTATAACTACAGACATAGAATATGAAACGGGTCAGGGACAAACTATTTAGTTTAAGCGTACAAGTGATTCTCCTCTGCTGTTATGAATGATCTATTCATTTGGAAACTGGAATATTTTCAGCTTTGGTTTCCGGGATTTAATTTAAAGACGAGCAAAGATATTGAGGTCTACATTCCTTTAACTTACAGAGAGATAATGGATGGATAGATGGATGGATGGATGGATGGTTTGTAACTGAATGTGATCACAGTGAGACTAATTGTGAAATATGATCCGGATGTAAACATTGATTATGATCAAAAGAAACATCACAATAGGATAACATGCAAAATGCTGTTAAACTTAAATTGACATAAAGGCAGAATAATGCGATAAAATTACTACTTGACAATTTGAGAACATTTTACCATTAACTTTATCATTAAATGTCCCTTAAATAAACGACTTTCTTTATTGTTTTTAATGTGTCGGTTAATTAATTGATTACATTTAACGACTAAAGATTTTCTTGAATCACTCCAATGACACACACACCAATGACAGAGCTCATAAACTGCAGTCCTGAGGCAGGGAGAGGTTCAGTGTCTTGCTCATGGGCACTGCGGAATTGCTTATTGTCACATCACCGTTTTTGTTGTCTTTACGTGCAGAAAAAGCGGCGCCTACACTGAGTTTAATGTGGATTTTTAATGATAATTACCCTTGAATGTGCACGTGTTTGATATCACACCATTATGTCCACAGCCACGTGTGTGAGAGATTAACGAGCGTATCTCCCTGCAGGTACGCCATGAGGTTAAAGAACTTCGCCAGCCATTCAGCCACCATCGCCGAGAAGAAACTGGCTGTGCTGTGGTACGTTTGTCACTGTTTCCTCTCTCTAAAGCTCAGGTGGGAGAGAAATGACGTGATAAATAGCAGAAAATAAATCTAATATAGAAAAATATAATTCCCCTCTTCCTTTTTCCATTTTTCTCCTGACATTTTCTTCCTTTTTGTACTTTTGGACTGCAAGTTTCTCTCCAACCTGCCAGGACTTCTGCAGCCTGTTTGAAGTCCTGATGCATTTTGCGTGGACGGCATGAGAAATAATTTGGAGGCTGGAGCTTTGAAAGTGAAGCTATACAGTGGATTCATCTGCCCTCTAATGGTTTTGTTTCCATAGTAACCGCTGTCTGTCTCTGCTGTATCTGAGGATGTTCCATCTGAAGAAAGACCACGCTGTCAAGTACTCACGCTCGCTCATGGAGTACTTTAAGGTAAACAACACACACACACACACTCTCTTGCCTTCCTGTCTACTGCCTCTGCGGGTGTGTGTCTGTGTGTGTGGTCGGAAAAACACACAAAGCCAATTACAATCCCTCAAATGCGATTCATATTCATTTCCACGGTGCCTGTGTATTAATTTTGCATGACGTTATTAAAATCCATTCTTTCTCTTTGATATTAATGCATTAATTAGCTCCATCAATCATCACAGTGGATTGTTAGAGTTTAATGTGCTTGTTTTGATTAATTATGTTTAGTTTAATTAATTACAGAGAATGTCATTATCACAGTATAGCATTTGCACTAGTGGGATTGGATTTTCTGCTAAGGGAACCAGGGTGTGTGTGTGTGTGTGTGTGTGTGTGCGCGCGTGTGTGTGTGAGAGAGCATGTGAGTGTGTGCATGCATGCGGAAGCTCTTTACATATCTGTACAGAAATTATTCTAAACATTTCATTCAGAAAGAAAAATGACACAATAAATTAGTCTGAGCATTTCTGCACTGTCTGACTGTTACTGAGGGGAGCTGTGTTCAGGTCACACACACACACACACGCACACACAAACACACACACGTATCAATCACTTACTTTAATTGATTTAAATGACGACTTCGCCCTAAGAGCTTGTGCCCGAGTCGTCCCAACAAGTGGGAAACAAATTCAAAGCGTTCACAGCCTGAGGCCACACCCCTTTTTCGAGTTGTTTTGGAATGAAAACGCCATTGTAACGTGTGACATTTCTCTTAATTCTTCCTTCCCTTAATTCTCCGACATAAATCAACACCTGTTATCAAATTTGTCTTTCCGCCGCCCAGAATTCAGCCAAGAGTTCCCATCAAGCACCGTCTCCCTGGAGGACCAACGGAAAGTAAGTGTACACACACACACACACACACACACACACACACTCGCCCCCATTCATTCAGAAAGATAATTGAGGATTTATAATTCACCTGAGCTCTGCAGAAAACATCACATCCTCCCTGACAGCCACTTGCTCAAACAAACCCCTCAGGAAGCAAATGAGGGGATTGATTTGTTGTTGGATGGGTAGATGTGAGCAGGCGAACACTGGAGGGGCTGTGGAAGGCCGCGGTGACGGTGAGGGATGGAGGGAGCGATGATGGATGGAGGAGGAGAGGGCGTGGAGGAGCGGTGGAAGTGAGGCTAATGACTTTAGACAGCTCTGATGCTGCACAACAGCAGGACCCCAGTTTGATGTGTGCATGTGCGCCGCAGTGAATCAGGCACCAGTGACGAGGTCAGCCGGGGTCAAGGCCACATCACAGACATTACATCACCGCCAGAACCGCCCACCCGACTGTGTGAGACGGGGAGGCATTGGGACGAGCGTTACTACGGAGACGAGCTGCACGCTGAATGTCATACAGGCGAGAACAACGGCGACTAATACCTCAGACTCATTCCACCTTAAATACGGCTGGACACTCACAAGATGGCGCTCTCTGGGACGGGCTGCTGACCTGAAGAGGAAGTGGTTTTCCTTCCTAGCTGTTCACAGTCGCTTTGTTATTCCACTTTGTGCTGTTAAAGGAGGAAACCTTCCATTTGTTTTAATATAGAAAGCAAATCCCACAGTAATACGAAGTAAATACACACTAAGTCAATTATACTGCCAGCGTTTGTTTACTGTAAACAAACAATCATTAAGATGAATTTGATTGTTTGGGGTGTAAGTCTGTGTTTACTACCTTTGGAAATGAGATATATATATTTTCAGGTTCTTGTTTGAAATGCTTTAACTCTCATCTACTCTCTCTTGTTGCTTCACCGCTGTGCACACTCAGTTAAAACAAGCCAGTGTTGCTGTAGTCCATGTTACATGTCGATGTAAACATGTTACAGAAGTGAAGGAAGAAGCTTTCAGGCTTTCAGACGTGCTTGACTGGCTGCACGTCGACAAGCATCCATCTCATTTATACAAACTAGAAATCTGTGTCTAAACAAACTCCCAACCCTCCCTGTTTAATCCTGATGTGCCTCATGGATCTAACGTCTCTCTCTCTGTGTTCCAGGGTGAACGGCACCCCGTCACCTCTGTCCCTCTGCCCCTCTCCGGCCAGCAGCGGAGGCGGTGGAGGACTGGGAGGAGCTCCAGGCTCATCAGGCAGCGTGGCCATTCCTCAGAGGATCCACCACATGGCCGCCAGCCACGTGAACATCACCAACAATATCCTGCGGAGCTACGAACACTGGGAGACGGCGGACAGACTGGCCACTGACAGCCAAGGTAGGTGCTGCTCAGAGGCACATCAGCAGAACGAACCCACAAACAGCTGCACAGCCTCACACAAAACCAGTTAGACCAAGAACCAAGCACTTTCTGATGGGCGAGCAGTGAAGAAATACTACAACTACTAAACCTTTATAGATTGAGGGTTATGTCCCCTGAACGCACCGCACTGACACATCTGCACAAGAACCAAGAACGTAATAAGACATCTCAGAGTCACATCAACATTAGAGACTTCTCTATCATAAAACAACAAACCTGATTTATTCAAACTGCTGCAAGACAAATAAGATTGGATTGCGTCTGGAAATGTTTGGTTGAGCGTCCTCGTTTCCTCTTGACTGACTGACTGACTGACACAACCTCGCCTCCATCAGAGGAGCAGCCACACTGTAATCATGTGTTCCTCTCCCCTGAAAGCAGCAGCTGCAGATACGGTGTGTATGACACTCTGACCATCCTAACTGTGTGTTCCTCCCCTTCCCTCCTCCTCCTCCCCCCCTCCCCTCACAGAGTTCTTCCAGGAGCTGGACTCTGTGATGGAGCCGCTGAGTCAGCAGAGCAGCATGACGGAGCTGGTCCGGTACATCAGGCAGGGGCTGCACTGGCTACGCATAGAGGCTCACCTGCTATAGAGACTGGACCGCAGCCAAGCTAAAAATGGGTCTGGGAACTAGAACTGTGATAACAAGTGAGAGATGGGAGCTTGAAGAGTGCTTTAGTTCCCCCGGGGGACTCCTGAGACGCCCTGACACCACTCAAGCTACTGGAATTCATAGATTAATTGGGCTAAACTTCAGCTATAAAGACCTGAATAGCAACTAAGTTTAGGGATTCCAACTGAATATAGAGTATAGCTGATGTTGCAATTCTGAGTAAATCTCTACTCAGTACATATTACAAACCTCTGTGAGCCCAGGACAGATAAAGAAATAAGAAGCAGAGAGAAACGGCAAAAAAAAAAAAAAGTGTTTTACAAAGACGGGGAGCATTTTCAGGAAGATATGAGAAAGACTGATGTGATTAAAGAGAGGGAAGGAGCTCAGACTCCTCAGACTCCTCATCCTCCACAGCAGCGGCCTTGAAATGTGGCTGATTGGGACTAGAATTAAAGCCCGGGGCCTGTATTGATCCAAGTGGAAACGTATCAGTCCAATCCATTAGATAAGGGCCACACTGGAAAAGCAAAGAGGCTCATCTACAACCACTAGAGCCGGAGAGAAGGAGGCGCAGGCTGCAGCCACGCTTCAGAGTCTCCTTCAGTCCGGCTCCACATAGCTTTAGATACGAATCAACCAAAGATCAGGAGTTAGCAGCTGCCTGGATTTACGCCGGTTAGTATACCCAAATATATTCTCCGAAAGATAAGGAAGTGGATTCAGAGAGACACGACAGGCGGCGTACGAGAGTCACTGTAGCTGGAGACTCCATCATGTCGTCCTCATAGCTCCTCGCCCTCCTTCTTTGGGCTCTCTCTCTCTCTCCCTCCCCCCCCACCTCCTCCAAACAAAGCTCGCTTCTTGTTCCTCTCTCACTGGTTACAAGTTTTTGTGAAATTCCACTCAGTTCTAGTTCCCATAGTAACCCGCCCACTAAGGTGTCAAACACTTACAGGGGGAAAAAACTACAAGATTCAGCTGATTTGGCTCTAATGAAGCCCTCACCCACGGACGGCTTCAGCGAGTAAACAGGGTGAGAGCGCCCTGATCTCCACATCCGCTCAGACACACAGTCACTTTGTACAGCATGTAATTAATTTAAACAATCTGCCATAAAATCTTGTAGTCTTTTCCCGACATTTGTTGTGTTGTGTCGTTGCGTGTATACGTGTACAGCCGACTGTCGAGTCGATCTAAAATCATTACCTGACTGGACGATGATGTTGTTTGTGTGCCATAATGTACAGACTGTGACTCCTGAGGACAGCCTTTGCTTTGGTTTGGGTTTTTTTTTAGTGTCTTTTCAATGTGAATGAATGAAAGCGAATTGAGAAAAAGGTTGTGTATATACGTGTGTGTGTGGGTGAGAGTGTGTGTGTGTGTGTGTGTGTGTGTGTGTGTGTGTGTCCATGCACAGGCTGGGGCTGCATTTACACAGCACCAAACGTACCCAGACTTTTGATCCTTTGTAGCGCAGATCCGATGTTAACAAGCAGAGACTTCTAATGTTTCTTCCTGTTTGCACGTCTGCTATAAAGACTTCAAACGTGGATTCTTCGTGCCTCTGTAAATCCAGCTCATCAAGCATGAGTTCAACTTTTTGGATCATTCCACCATCGCTGAATGTGTATGGAAGACGACGCGGATGTGAAAAGTTATTTTCACTTAAAAAAAACAACAAAAAACAAAAAAACCAAGTGCCTCTATTGGTGTCCAGTGGGAATTGCTCTATTTATTTAATAACAAAGAATGAATCTAAATGATTTTCCATACCATATTGGTATAAATATGAGATTGTTTTTCGTAAAATCAACTGTTTCCATGAGCTTTTTACTGGCGTTTATGATGACACCAGGGTTTGGCTTTAAAATGACAAATGTGTGATGTAATACGTGGAATTTGCATCAGTTGCTGTTTTTTTTGTTTTTTTTAATGATTGGAGCAAGTATGGGTTTGTCTGAAATGCCTGATTATGACCATCGCATGCAATAAATGATAGCTTCAGACCAAGAACTACTTGTGTCCATTTTAGAAGAAGAAAAAAAGAATAGATTACCGGTTTAGTGTATTTCTTGTTGTCATTTATAGCGTGAATGTTTGACATCACTCTGAAAATACAGAATCATTATGAATGCACAATACTAAAGCCTACAGATAATCATACTCATGTAATGTACAAACCTTCAAATGGACAAATGGTTCTTTATCTGAAAGCCCCAAAATGTTTACTGGTGAACATTCTGGTCAGTCTCAACATCCAACTCCTGACTTTTGACATGAAATGCCTTTGGAAGTTGTTTTCTTTCATAATTTGAGGACATTAAGCCAGATTAGGTGTTAGAAAATGCATTTACGCTATCGCTGTACGTCTCGAAAACCCAATTCAGATTGTTGACTGTATCAGATTAAGTCTTTACAGCTCCATTAAGTGGCCCAGGCGTTATTGAATCAACCCGGTTTGGTTTCCTGCTGACAACAAACATCCAAAATGTGCCACATGTGAGCAAACGATCTGAAGTGGGTCTCTGGTACTGGATGGTGTAAATGTAGCGCAAGGAAAACTCTAACTTATACTTCAGCCGCCCAACAAGAAACAACACAAGCTGTTCATCTTAGACCTCAAGTCTCTAGAAGTCAATAGTTGATCCACAATGTTGCTCAGTCCTATTGAATGATGTTTGGTGTCGTTTTGTTTGATGGTAAAACAGTGACGTTGCTATATGGTTAATGCTAATTTCACACACTTGTCCTCATTTTTGATTATATGCAGTAATACAACATACTTACAATATACAACAACATGCTGTTACATGGCATCACGGGACACGTCACTTCATCATGCCACTGCTAAAGACACATGGGGGGAATGTTGGATTCAGGCACGCTGTGAAGAATCTGGAGCATTCCGCGGCCTTTTATCCGGGGTTGACGTACGATTAATATCAGCTTTGTCCATTAGCTCCCGTTACATTATCGCAGTTGTCAACTTGTTTATCAAAGGCAGCAGTGACAGAAAATCATCTCCGCCGCTGTCATCATTACAATGGAGAGATAACCAGACTGATTTATTCTCTACAGCAGACGCTTACAAGCTGCTAATGTGCTAACTAATCCCTCCAGCGTGGACCAGCGGCTCGGATATTTGTTTACATTTCACCAAATTACACATGCATGCCCGTTGCTTACAGGAAAATGGCTGGTGTCTTTGGATGGGAATGTGGTTTAACAAAGCCGCCTCACCAAAGTGTTGGAAACACCACAAGAGTTTAGGTTTTTGTCTTCAGCCTGCACTGGAATTTAGGGGGAATTTGTTTTGCTTCTTGGTTTCCAGTTAAGCTTCAGGTCGTCCTTTGCTCGCCTACTGTTTCTTTTGCCTAGTTGATGAGATTACAGCCTCCATACGTCCTTGCAAATAACTTGTTTAAAATGTTCTATATTTCCTAATTGATGCTCATATGTTGGATTCTTGAACAGAGGGCATCATGGGTCACCATCTTTGTCTCTGACCTTTATTGACTCAAGTTGTTCTGCTTTGTAAAGTTATTCTTCTCTCCAGCTTTAATAGAATACAACACTTGGCAAATAAGCTCGAGGAGCAACTCATGTTGTCTTTTTATTCAGAATAGAATATTATAATTATAAAGGCACTTTATAGATTATGTAAATCGGTGGTTCTCAAATTGTGGGCCTTGTACCACCGTGTAGTTCTCCGATATCAATGGAAACTGTTTCAAAATCATTCACACATCAAATGTGTTTTTAACTTTTATTTTTATGAATTACATTTGGTTCTTCTAGATCCCAACTCGTCCTGTGTGCAGCAGCGTTCACACTCATGCTGTGAACTTCTCAACCCTAGTGCTGCACAGAGGGATGTGGAGGGTTGTTGGTGATACTTGTTCACTCAGAGGAAGTACAAGGATGAGAAGTTTGAGAACCACTGATGTAAATCGAATTCTGTTCATTAAACTAAAGCTAAGAGTATTCTTCTTTTAACGCTTCTTAAATGCAAAGTGAAACTGCTACCAATCATGTAATCAGTACCTTAGCAGTCAATGGAGAGCTTATTTATCAAGACACTGTATTCACAAACAGACAACCAGAGTGGGATTCTCATTACAAACAGTATTCCATTCTAAACTAAGTTAACCTCGACCAAAGCTGGTGTGGTTTTAGCTTTTCATCTGTGTCACTCAGTGTTCCTTCTGCTGACGGCTCCATGTTCTCTGTCCTCATGTCACACTGCAGATTGGTCCAATTTGCAACCATGAATCACGTCCAAATGTTGAACTTGTAGCATTTTAAACATTGAAATACAATTGTCAAAGTAATTCTAACAAATTTTATAATCACCACCAACAAATAAGACCATGGCTGAGATCACCAGTGGCCATCACTGTTATGGTTAATACAGGTTTTTTAAAATGAAGACCATTCTCCGTGAATCTTGGCTCTCTGTGACCGTCTGCCATCGATCTCATTGAGTTTAAAGTTTGTGTCGCATCTTCTTAATTTGTGCCATAAAGCAATACTACAGACTTCCTGCCAGATCAAAGCTTGGTGATTGGTGGTTTTGTTTTTAATGTCATTTCGCTAAATTGAACCGGTGATGACGTTCAAACTCTTCGCCGCCGCTTCAAGGCTCCACTGTGGTGACATCACTACATGTCCATCTACCGCCAGACTGACCACAGTTTCTATCCGATGTGCATCACTGGCTGAAGGTATTATTGTGAAGATTTAAGAGGAAATGATATCCACGTAGCCGAGAACACATCCGTCACTCCTGGATCGCGTTGTATTTCCAAATATGTTGCACAACTTCAGCTCTTTCTGTTTTTATCAGTGCTACTTTTGGCCTTTTATATGGTTCTTTTTATAATGAAGCTGTTCTATGTGATGATCAGAAGTTGTGATGCAGTTCCATCGTTTTTAAATATTTAATGTCTCTAAAATATGGATTAAAATCTGTTTGAACCAGCATGGTGATCTCCTTTGCTTATTACTGTGGACTTCAATCATAGAAAACACTGCCTTAGATGTTTAAATCTGCAACACAACATCCCTAAATGATGGCACGCTCACATCAGAGAGACTGTTTGGGAGGAAAAATGGTCTTGTAATAGACGCACCTCATCATTAGTGATTAGTAGTAAAGAGTGCATCATGAAATCGACAGAATGACAGCAGAGGAGTGTGTTCTTGGCTTTGCTGGGCAAAAACTTGGCAGCACAACTGAAAACTCCATCCACTACCACTGGATTCTATTATAAATGACAGGTCTCATGTAGTTAATGGACTTTGACCCACCAATCTCCCTGAAACATCAAATTTAATGGGGATTTCAGGTTTGGTCTTTGGACACTTATGTCTGTTTCATTACTTATTAAGCTTAAGAAACTGAAACAAAAAGGTCAAACTATACTGTGCCTTCATGCAAAACGCTCCTGTCTTTATAAAGGGTTTTAAGGTTGGGCCATCCACACCTCATGGCTCAGCCCTGCCTGTAAACAGAGCAACACAGATGAACCGGCTACTGTCAACAGGCAGATTAATACTAATACTGACAGATCCTCACAAAGCAGGGGACTGAACCTTCAAACTACTGCCCTATGACATCTTTCTCTATCACATAGAAGCTCCTGTCCCGTCCCTCAGCCACTGGAGCAGCCACCCAAGACTCCAGGCAGTCCAACCTGAACACAGCCTGGATGGACCATGGATCAGAGATTGCGCAGACGCTGAAGACCTTCATGGAGAACTCAATGGGATTGTGGAAAACAACAATTGAAGTCAAAGAACTCCAGGACAACAGCTACAGTAAACATGAATCCCTCAGCCTGGTGGTCACAAACTGAGGATATGGGCACAGGCTGAGGAGTGAAGCCCCCTCCTCTACATGGAGGACATCAAGTGACATCAACTCACCAATCCTCAGACTGATCTACATGAGAACACTATGGTTGAGCTATCGGGAGGCCGCACAGCAGACCTGCAGTACAAGACGGTGACAAAACCCAGAGGATTCCACAGACACACAGGGAACCATGATGAGGAAGTAAGAAAGACAGAGCCAGGTAGCTGCAGAGCATAGGACAGGTTCTTCAGAGGCAGCTCTATGAGGAGGGGAAGAAGAACCAAGCCTTCTCCACCTACATCCTGCCAGCCATCACGTATCCAGGCTCTATAATGAGCAAAACACCAAAGCTGCCAATAACAAGACCCAGAAACTCCTCACCATGCAAAGAGTTATCCAGCCAATACGATTTACACACAAAAAGTTTCAGTAAGATATGGAGCTCACGGGGATAGACGATAAGTGAGCAGAAGAAGAAGAGAGAAGAAGAAGAATCGACAGAGGGAGAGCCCTGGCAAGACGAGACCGTCCATGGGATACAACACCAGCAGATAGCAACCAGAACATCACACCACAAGGTCTTCCTCACAAGTCTACGCCTAGAAAGGAAGTAGGAGGAGAAGGTTTGGGCTTTAAAGTCACAGTGCCACCTAGTGGATAAAGGTAGAGTTTGGTTAAAACAAGATTGGAATTCAGAACAGTTGAGCAGAGTACTTGGGAAAAAGGACTATAATAGACTAAACCCCCGGCCTGGTTCAGTAGGTTAGGTTGATCTTTATGTGTTATTACATTATGCAACACAAGTGAGAAAGCAAAATAAGCATTTATTTTTAATCCAAATGACTACAATATGCTCTAAAGTAATGATTTTAATTATTAAAATCTGACTTATGACACTTTTATGAATAAGACCCGTGCTGCCCTTGATGTGTTCCATTATGAGCCGAGCAAGTCTTCTTATTAGAGCTAATGGACTCTTATTTCTACATCATAGCAACTATTAGCCTACTTCACCATGCATGATTAATTCATTGAATAGAGCTTCACATTAGAATTCAACAGGGGAGACGGCTGGGCGTGTGGGGAAACATAGACAGTAGCAGAGGGGGGAAACAGCCATGACATTAGCGTGTGTGTTAAGAGAAAAGGAGGGAGAAGAATAAAAGAAAAACAAGCAGACCGCTGTTAAATTTAAGAGATACAAACCACAGATATAAATCCAATCCAATTAAGTATTTCCCTTAATGAGCAAAGGGGTGGGAAGCATTTTGCAGACCTGGAGACATATTAAGTTGTGGGTATGTGCGTGAGTGTGTGTGTGTGTGTGTCCTTGGTGCAGGGCCAAATACTGACAGCTTAGATTTATAGGTTTAATTGCCATAGGTAACCATGCAGTCAAATAAGCTCTCCCAGATATGGTTTAGCATCACACACACACACAAAAATGAAGTGCAAAATGTATTGGCACACACGCGCACACACACACACACACAGACCGTGTCCAACCGTCCATTAGCTCTACTGGGAAATCTGGTTGGAGTAGATGGTGATGCATCTCTGCTGTCATTGGCTTTTTTTTTTTTTTATTCAGTGCCGTGTTCTGTAGATGAATACATGCATGAGCGTACACACACACACACACACACACACACACACACACACACACACACACACACACAAATGTGATGATACAACATGTCTGCTGTTGTCCACCTAGGAGTGTGTGTGTGTGTGTGTGTGTGTGTGTGTGTGTGAGCAGGATGTCTCAAAGTTACTTGTTGGTGTGACCATGGTCCAGCCGGTACCCTAGAAAGTTTCATCATTGAGGGATGGAGCCATAATTTGAGGACAATTTGGGCCGGGCGGAGTAAAAATAGTGATTGAATACTTGTATTGGAAGTATGTTTGATAAACAGGAGGTGATCTTACACAGACAAAACACACTACTATACTAGAAACAGACATAAAGCACATCTTAGTCTCTCTAAATGTAGAACTCTGGTTGAAAATCAAGCTTCATACCAACGACCTCATCAGATTACAGCCTGACTTCACCCTCTGATGTTGACACACACAGGTAAGTGAGCTTAAACTGTATTTTCCCCACAATAAAAGTTTGATTTTGAAAGTTCTCTCTGTCGAGTCTCCAATGAATTATTAGTTTGAATTACATTTAAACTGAAAGCCCATTTTCAAAAACACCAGCCAACACCACAGAGTTGATTACAGCCATTCAACTTCATTAAAAGAAACCCACTCACACAATTCATTATCTCCGTCTCAGCACACAGAGTGGTAATTTTAATAGATTGTCCTTCCTCTCCTTCTTTGTCACGTGTTTAACAGTGATTTCCGGGACCTAGTTTGCTCTTCGGCGCCGTGGTTCTCAGTTCCAGAGGCGCTAACGAGGGCAGAACTTGTCAGCTCTAATTGAATGACTCCTGATTAAAGTGGTTTCACACTGACAGCCAAACACATCACGTCTTCTAATTGGCCGCTTTCTCCGTGCCCATCTACGGAGGAGACAATAAGGAACATGTGAACAGACGGAACATGTCAGCTTATCATATATAACCGTAGCAACGGAACAGAAGTTTCATCTGACACCGTGAACGTTCCAGGTTACGGAAAATCACAACTCCAGACTCAAAACGACATCATTAATGAGTGAGAGTGGAACATTGGGGTCTAAATGGAGAGTGTGAGGTCTTTTTCCATACATGCTACTGATATAAAGCGTCATTTTAAGTGCATATAATGTGATTTACTCATTCATTCATTCCAGGTTTCCCATCAGCTCTGTCAGTTTCCCCTCTGCAGCCTTTGGGTCGTTGGTGAGCCGGAAAAAACATTTTTCAAGGCCGACATTTGTCAATATTTTCTCAATTCTTTCAATACACCAATATAGAAAAAACCCATCAGTCGTATTGATCCCAACACAGCAGAGAGGTTTGTTCCCTTTCATGTCAGAATATAATAGAACAGGATAAACATGTATGAAGAGGCTTAGAATGAAGTGGAATAGCAGGAGATGGGCTTTGAGGTATTCCAGTATTCAAAAACAAAAACTGAAGTGGGATTTGAAAGTTGAAGAGCCTTTATTTAAACTTGGGCCGCCATATTAAAACACACCTTTCCGTCTGCATTGCTCGAGTCGGACACAGTTCAGGTCAACAGCTCAACCTGAATTCTAAATCAGAGCTCAAGCTTAACTAAACTTCAGCCACACACACACACACACGTCATGACGCAGCTCCCGCTTCATACACAATCACATTACAGACACGCAGTCGTGTTCGTCGCCAAACATGAGCAGAAAGGCAGCGCGACCTGCCAGAGTCTGAGGCGCAGCAGTAATGCGATTACTGCGGTGTGAAACATAATGACAGGTGATGAGGGTGAGACAAAGAGTGGATGGGCGAGAGACAGAGAGAGAGAGTGAGTGAGTGAGACGGAGGGAAACAAAGGGCAGCAACAGAGCAACGGAGCAATGGAGGAAAAAAACAGCAAGTAAACAGTAATGTAATTGCCATTAGATCAATTTGATGGTGGTCAGGGATCAGTGCTTCTGATGATAAATATTGATCTGATAAAAGCACTGAGGTAGAAATATGGGCCCCCGCCTGTTCAGGCACAGTAGAGCACTTAAAGCTACACCAACTCACAAGCATAAACATGAAACGTAAGGCTGAGAGGTGGCTGGAATCGTATTAGACAGTACCTTATACTACCCTTGAGCAAAGCACTAAGCCCGCAGCAATTCAATTTAGCGATGTCGTGAGAGACTGCCAGTAAAATTAGCGGCACGTTTACAAACCTGACCTACAGAGAGGAATCATAAAAGGATTCATTGTACAGATACGGAACAAATAGAGCAAAAACTAATGTACAAGGCGCCACGTCTGAGGCGAAACCTGATGTGCTCACAGGACGAGCAGGCGGGAGGAAATGGAATGAAAAGAGGGGCAGAAGAAAGGAGGAATGATTGGGAGAGAGAGGGAGGGATGTCGAGTGCTTCCCTGGTCTTTGGAAATGTTTGACTTTTCATTTGTGGCACACGTGTCAAGCTGAGTCGTACAAATGGTCGTGCATGATTGCGCGGGGATTGAAAAGGGTAACGAGTCAAAAAGAATTCATAGCAGCCAGATTTGCACGAAGCATTTAATCATTTGTGCTGCCTGGACAGATCCACTCTGGGATTGGTGTGCAAATTAGCAAAAAACGTGCTGCCGTTCAGTCAGAAGAGCCGACGGGAACGGGGCGAAACTCCAGCAAATGCCCGGCGCGAGACCGTGTGAAGGCTCGTCTGTAGGAGAGGAGACAAGACGGGGAAGGAGGCAGAGGAGGGGAAGAAGAAGGAGGAGAGGAAGAAGGAGAAGAAAACAGCAAATAGACTGGCGGCGTCCCTGAGGAGCTCACTAGCTCGCTCTCCTCACCACTCTGCAGCTCTACATCTGTGCGTCACACAGCGGACGTATGCGTGTGTGTGTGTGAGTGTGTGGACAGGCAGCAAAATATACAGTGTTGTTTCCGATGCTTTGCAGGACACGGGGGAATAAACACAGACACACTCTCTCACACACACACACACACACACATCAGGAAGTCAAACACACTGGTTGAGGTTGGAAGCAGACAGCCGGCTGAGAATCAATCTACAACATAGTTTATTCTTCCTACAAACCGATTGAATGGTACAGAAATAAATATATTGACTGAATACTTGTTGAGCGGCAGGCCTGACTTATCACTGTGTTTCATTTTATTCTTCCATTTTTCCAACAGAACTCCGGTGCAGACTCAAGGTTGAGCCGGTGTTTCTACCCTCAGTCACACTTTTCATGTCTGATCCGCCGACATTCTTCCGGATATTTTCACTAAAGGTGCTTAGAACAACAATGAGGAAGAAAAAGAAGAAAGGTAATTCAATATTACCTCAAAAGTGTAGTTTAACCTCAAACACGCCACACACACACACACACACACACACACACACACACACACACACACACACACACACACACACACACACACACACACACACACACACACACACACACACACACACACACACACACACACACACACACACACACACACACGTAGTCTGTTGTATCCCATTAACATCACCGCCGCTGCTGCCGCTACAATAAAAGTTGTCAGACCAAATCCCCTCTATTCATCGTTTGGAACTCAAATTCCGGCTGAAATTGCTTTGTGCTGAATTACCGCCGCACGCAAATGTTCACGCATCAGAACAGCAGTAAAATGTAGCTACAGCCCATTTCATTTGCATTGAATTAATGTGGGCGGCTTTTACTCACTTCGGTTTGGGCTTCTTCAAATTGATGTGAAGTGACTGCTGAGGAGGAGGAAGAGGAGCTGTGAGAGACACGGGGAGCAAACACAGCTACAGTACAAGACGACATGGTCGAGTCCCTTTATGCTGGATTAGAGCGGACACTGATCCCTGGAACAGACTCGACCATCGGTGCTTTAATGAACACGTATAGAAGGAAATGTGAACGCTTCCCTGGGAGGTCAGCCTGTCACAGCCGCTCACATCCGTCAGGCCGTGTTGTTTCCTGGTTGTTTGGTTGAGCTGCTCCGGCGGCTCCGTGTGTGCAATGAATGACCGAGTAACGCCAGATTTGTTCACCAGACGATCAAACGCCTGTCGACTAAAGCCAGCGTTGAATCTATAAATGGCGTTAACACTTCCTCCGCCAGTCAATTATCAATTGTGCAAACATGTGACTGGCAGGTGTGAAGGGGTGAGACAGAGAGAACACTGAGGAGGAGGAGAAGGGGGAGGAGGGGGAGAACCCAGCCCACACTAAAACAAAGTGTGTGTGCACGGTTCAATCAATGATGTCACAGCGTAAATAAAATCGTCTCGGTCCCGACAGCTTCTTTGCTTGATTCCCACTTCCCTTTGTGACCTCAACCTGCCCGGTTACGGCATCATAACAACGGGCGATGAGCTTGAAGAGGCGAGCTCCATTGATTCATAGCGATTCCTTCTATTTGACTAAAACCAAACACTGATTGCGTTAAAAGCCGAGTCGGAGGCGTTCTCTCCTTCTAAACTAATTCTCCAGCAGTCTTCCCTTTGTACCGTCACATCCGTCCATCTGTTGTGAATCATTCCCACCCTCAAGCCTTCCGTCTCCTCGTCTTCATCCCCGCTGTGAGGTAATGGAGCTGCAGCCTCA
Source organism: Genypterus blacodes (assembly GCF_046128005.1). Lineage (NCBI taxonomy): Eukaryota > Metazoa > Chordata > Actinopteri > Ophidiiformes > Ophidiidae > Genypterus > Genypterus blacodes. Next base: position 422,505 of record NW_027466837.1, read on the forward strand.
GTCTCATCTGCACACCCACGGCCTGGACAGCACACACACACACACACACAAGTCGGGAGATAAACTCTGAGTTAATGAGTAAACAAGTAAACACATAATATTATCATAAGGTTCTGACCCACGCCTGTGTTTGTACAATGAATCAGAACTTACATGAGGAAGGCTGGCAATCTTCCTCATCATCTCAGCGGAGTCGGAGCCGTTGTAGAGGTTGTGGTCTTCGCCCGGGTCGCCTTCCAGCATGTACAACTCTCCAGCATGAACATCTGATACGTTCACCTACATGGAGCAGCAGATGGATGTGGAGATAAATATCAGCTGGGATTGTTGTGGCGAACGGATGCAACATGGAGCGAGCAAAGATGGAGGATGAACTGAGAGGGAGAGAGCAGAAGCACACAAAGAGACGGCAGAGAGAGAGAGAGAGAATATGTGATGCTGTGCTGATTACACATTGGGAGGTTGAATTCCTACCTGAAAGGTTGTCGGGTTGAATCCCAGCCACATTGTGTATCTGTAGTCCCAGGAGCGCAGAGAGTAACCCATGACCTTTATGTCCTTGAGGTCAGGGAGGTCAGAGTTCACCTAACAGACAAACACAAAGTTCAGATGCGGGTAGAGAACCTGCTCGGGGCGTTTTCCAAAAAAGCACAGCTGCCAAGTGGTCGTGCCAAAGAGCCGCAGAGTTTGTGTGGCGTTGCCAAAGTGATGCGTACGGAGATTAACCCACAGCAGGAGCAGAGCTCATCTGGATACTTCCATTCAAACACAGAGGCTCTCTGGCACCGCCGACACAAACAAGCAGCAGCAGCCCAGAGACAATCCAGACCTCAACACGTCTGACATCTAAAGACACTGCAGGAAGTGAGACACTGATTATCTTTGACTCTACACACGGACACACAGACTTCACTCAGCAAAGTCACTTTTATGTGTTTACATCATATTTCACAAGTCCAAAGTGTATCATGTGATACGTCATGCATACCTGTGGCGTATCTGCAGGTCTTGGATACTGACTGAAGGCTATGTCTTCCTCATCCTTCCTCCTTTCTCTCCGTCTGAAGGTGTAAGACAGGTTGTCTCCCTCCGTGCACAGCTCCTCCTGGAAACCACAAACGTTCAATTTAACTAAAATCAATTAAAGCAAAAGTGTTCAAGCCTATTTGTTCTTTCAACTCAGTTTGTTTGGCTAAGTGAACGCTAAGCACTCGCCATAACCTACAGCAAAATATAACACCGTATATATGAACGACACCATGGTTGAGACTAAGAACAAAAACAGAGGAACATCAGAGGATACCTGGAAAGAGACGACAGGACAAGGCTCAGGTGTCCGGAGTCCAGCAAAGTGGGAGACGGTGGGGAAGACATCCACCAATTCCACCATGTTCCTTATAACTCTGTCATCTGGAGGGGTCGAGATCAAAATGCTCAGGAGAACAAACTCAACTAAGGAATCATCCCTGCACCATTTGCACTTTGAATACAAACGGCTCGTAAGCAAGATGAGCTCTCCTCCTCGTTCCAGGAGCTAAGTGAGACTTCACGGGCAATCAAGTGCAAAAATTAAAATTGTAAACTTGGGCTCCGTGTAGCCGAAGAGTTTGCCTTCACATGTCAGTAACACCGTAGTAGAGAGAGGGCTCTTACTCTTGAAGCGGCGCTCCGGCTGTCTCAAGACGTCGATAAAGGGAAATGTCGACTTGTTCAACCAGCCGCGGCCCGTGGTGACGCCCGGGACGTAGAAGATCAGAGGGACGCGGGTCGCCACGTCGAAATTAGAGTATTTAGCCCATTCACCGTGCTCACCTAGAGACCAACCTGCAACATGAAGGCAGAGAGGGACAGATCAACCAGAGTCATCACTGTGAGTGTGCAGGAGAAGAAGAGGACAAACAAGAGAATTTAAACTGTTTGGAGCTCTAAATAAACTGTATAACTTTAGAAAGTTTACTTTTGGACAGTCCCGTTCCTGCGTCTCTGCTTTATAAAGAAGCAGCTCTAGATGCAGGGAGGTTTCTGTGGCAGAGCTCCTCACTGACGACGCTCCACAACCATTTGAATGTGGGATTTGATTGGGTTTGACTGTGGTTTTATGTCAAACAGTGGTGGAAATTATTCACTGCAGCATCCTCAACTCAAGGCAACATGACATTCCAAGTAAAATAAATAAATTTTAAAAAGTTAAGACGGGGGGGGACAGAGAAAGTTTTAAAAGCCAAGTTGGGGGAAGTAGGGACGGCACCATTTGCTGTTACAACACTGCCATCTGGTGGCCAAAGGCAAACACGCAGAATAACACAAATCTGCAATTTACTGCCTGAACAATGAACAGAGAGAACCAGGTGTGTGTGTGTGTGTGTGTGTGTGTGTGTGTGTGTGTGTGTGTGTGTGTGTGTGTGTGCTAACCATGGTCAGAGGTGAAGACCACCATAGTGTCATCAGTCAGCCCCAGGTCATCGATGGCACTGAGCAGCCGGCCAACCTGAGCATCCATGTAAGACACGGCTGCATAGTAGTGCTGACGGATACGCAGCTGGAGGGCACAGACAGAAAATTGTTCATTAAAGCAGCTAAATAAAATAAAGTAAACACAATTTGAGGTGGCGTGAGTGAACAAAAGTGTTACAGGAACAGAACCTTCATACCTGGAAGTCTTTGGGAATGGGGCCGTAGGGGAAGCTTGTGTTGAGTTTCTGGACGTCGTCTCTCTTCCTCACGTCCATCCAGGGGTTGTAGGCCACAGGGGGGAGCAGTTTGGGAACGTCGGGGTCAGGGGCCAGAGACATTTGTTCTATCGGATACAGACTCAGGTATTCCTGGAATAAAGCAAAACACAAATCAAGTTCACAACCTTTGCTCAATTCTTCTATGACAGGAAGTTGGCAGCTGCATATTTCTGTCTGCACAGCTCTCTGCAGGTCCAGGTCCATGCTGACAGACGGGAGTTTGGATGTCGGGTGGATTCAGACCTTTTTATCTTGACCTTTCCTTCCTGTTCCTCTTTTAAACTCACAGCTCCCCTCTTTGTTTTGCCCACACCGCTCTGCACTCTGTCACTCTCTGCTCTCATTCAGCCTCCACTCTATCATATTCTCTTCCTCCTTCATGCTGAATCCAGCCGCCCATATATCCAGACGGGCTCTCATTAGATTCACCTCACATGCCGTATGCAGTTCTCCATCTTTTGGGGGATGCTTCTCTTCTCTTCCTCTCACCTCACAGCTTCAGCAGATACACTCATACTTCCTTCTCCTGTCCACTCTTTCAGTGCCTTGAGTTCATCCATGGGAGCTTTAATGTCGGCCCTTTTATCAGACGAGCGTTTCAGTGTTTTATTGCTACTCCCTCCTTCCTCTCCATCTGCCAATGTGTCCGTCTCCTTTTACGGGGGTTTTTAAGTCCTCAGTCGCTTGAAGACGGTGGCTGTTTTTGTCCTAAACTTTATTTGAGTTATCCGTCCACAGGATCATTAATCTTTTTCTAATTCAGCGAGGGAGACTCTGAAGAGCAACTAGGCTGAGGAAGGCTGGACCACCCGACATCTGTGAGAGCTTAAACTGGGACAGTCTGGCCCGCAGAGATTAAAGGTGACGTTGCGTTCGGGCGGTCACCTTTAAGCCGGAGAGTTTAATATGTAAAAGGAGGATAGTTTAGAGAAGCAAATAGGCTTCTTCCTTCATAGCCAGCTGCACTGTGTGAGCCCTGATATCACCATGACAACGGGTGAAGCACATACAGTACCAGGGGGATTGTTCATTTAGAATCTGAATAAAGTCAGATTTCCTGTAATGCGTGATGATAACACACACACACACACACACACACACACACACACACACACACACACACACACACACACACACACACACACACACACACACACACACACACACACACACACACACACACACACACACACACACACCTCGCACTGGGTTTTCAATTACCTACTTCAACTAATGTAGGTGATATTTACAAGAGGCAAATATCTCATCATTATATTTATGATGCTGATGTTGCTCCCTCTCTGGTGATTACACTTCCTTACTTAGCCTCGTGTATAAAGTCTTAATATTACAGCCACAGGATGTTTCCAGACTTCTAACATTTACTAGGTCCACCTGAACTGACTCCAATAACCGACTGAAGCAAAAAGAATCATGAAGGGATGCAAAACAGCGTAGGAAATAAGCAGGGTCAAAGGTCAAAGGTCAAAGTCACAGACTGAATGTGAGGTTTCTGCACATTAGAAAGGAAAGCGTCCGCAGCTTAACTGACAGTAATGTGATAAACTCTGGATCAATGTGAGTGAATAGAATGAGCGAGCCACAGATGAATAGAGCTCATCCTCAATGACAAATTAATTTCAGCTCTGTTTGACTCAATAAAGAGCCGCCTGAGTCTAAGCTGCTTCATTTACAGCCTTTATTCTGCTCCCATCAATGACATTCCTCACCAATCAAAGACATAGAGCGTTTCCGACCGTGGATGCAGAGGCCACATCATGTGAGATGTCCACATGTGGGCAGAGGCAGGGTTCTGTGTTTGTGGAGGACGTTTCAGCCTCTTATGACACATTCAGTCTACAAATGCAGATTTCTGCAGATCCGGCCCGGGAATTTGCAACAGTTATTGTCAGCAACATTCCCTCTCTGGCAAGGGGCCGACTTGCACTTTTCCACTCACTTCCCCGCTCACTAAATCATGTTTGCTCCAGTCAGCAGTTTGGGGAATTGGGGAGAAGGGAATTAGGGAGCAGCATTCTGCATCCCAGCCAGTGAGGAATGACAATGTCTTCATTATGGAGTATTACAGGGGTTCCACAAGTAGGACGGCCAAATGCCTTGTTAACGGTTTGCTGAGGAACATTATATATTCTACAACCCATCAGATCCACAGCAACATGTAGTGTAAGCAGTCCATTAGAGATGGCACAAGGAACCTCCATTATATCTGAACCTGTCTGTCTGACTCCATTAATGCCAGACAGGAGCCAGGATATTAAACCTGCTGCTGCTGCGGTCGTTAGACTACACGGAGTATGGAAATATCAAAATGACATCACTCCAAAATGCTCCTAATGTGTCCCTGCACCTTATATGATTCATATTTTGGTAAATAGTCAGTCCAGTAATGTTGCCAGGTTTCAAGAGGTTCTGATTAAAGTCTAACAGTCTCTATATTAATCAAGGACGCATGTAATCATTCTCTACTGTGAGCTACAGCCTAAAGTCTACCTGTGCGGTTGTACCTGTGGGATCCTGAACGGTATGTGTGGTTTATGGAAGCCCACAGCGAGGAAGAAGGGCGTGGGGTCGTTCCTCCTGCTCTTCAGTAACCTCACAGCCTCGTCGGTGCTCTCCATGTCGGGGAGCGTTCCTCCAGGCTGCTCCGGCACGTTCACCGCACACAGTAAATTCACGTGGAGTTTCCCGTCCTCTCCTTTACACATCTGGAACAACACAGAGAGCAACAACCGGGGTTTAGAAACAACAACGACATATAGCAATAGAATCCATTGAAAAAAATAGAGAAACTGTTCTGTATCTGAAAATCAGACAACTTTAAACTATTTATGAAGACAAAAACATAGAATGACTGAAGAAGAGATGGTTCTTTTATTTCTTTACCTTTTCCTTCTCAAATCTGAAGGAAGCAGGGTGGTAGGGAGGGAGGGACCAGCTGTACGGGTAGTCATCAGTGTAATTAGACGCAACACCTAAAGGCAAGAGAAGAATACACACATATTTAACAACCTTTCACATTTAAACTTAATATAACTTTCAGATAAGGAGCCTGACCTGGATGGAAGATCTTGCCCACAGACATTGTGAAGTATCCATTGGATTTAAAGTACTGTGGCAGAGTGGTGTAGTTCCCAGCCTGGACCCTCCAGTAGGAATTAAAGTCATAGACCCTGGTCGTGTCCGGCCTGCGACTGGTTAACATGGAGGTGCGGCTGGGAGCACAGACAGCTTGCTGAGAGAAATGAACCAAACACAACACAACCAACTTCAGCACCTTTTTATTTGACTCCACATATTGTGATTCTACCCACACTGGCAGCTTTTACTGACCTGTGCGTACGCGTTGAGAAAGACTTGGCTTGTTGAGGCGAGTTGGTCAATGTTTGGCGATTTGACCACTGAGTCACCATAACAACCCAAAGATGTCCTGAGATCATCTGCCATGATGAAGAGGACATTCCTCCTCTCTGAAAACAAAGAATCAGCAGGTGAAAGGATGCCAAATCCTATCGAACTAAAGATGAAATCCAATATCACTAACCTGGACGTGTTATTGTGAGTAAACACTAACAAGGATAGGGAACAAATACTTAAAACCTTCACATGCTACAGGAACTGAAACTGACTTACAATTCAAAATAACTATCATTAACTTCAATGAATTAGTCTGGAACTAAACCCCCACAGAAGATCTTAATATATGTTTAAACAACATAAACTCTGTGTTAAGTTAATTACGGGCAGTATGACTGTAAACAGGATTAGGCGCACAAACTCAATTAACTAACTGATTTAAGTGTTGGCAGCTGCGATTTGGCAATATTAAGTTACTCTACATCAACACCGAGCTGGTGGATAATTAGCAGATCAAACAAGCAGAAAGATGCAAATTCAAACCAAGTACGTTATCTGAGATTTGTTAGCAGAGAACAAACTTCACCTTTTCTTGCTAAAACAGCAAGTTCCAGACTGAGGACAACAAGAAGACGGAGCCATATTTCGACAGACAGATACATTTTAGTTTACCGCAGAAGACGGACGACACGTTTGACTGCAGGTAAAGGGAACAAAATGTAGTTTTATGTTTGATGTTGTGGACTTTCTCGGCGTCTACTCGAGACTGGCATCATCACACGCCCAGGTGTCTGAGTCGTCTTTATATAACTTCCTGGCTGGTCGCGCGGATGCTACGTTTTCATTGGTCCAATCAGAATTCGACCCGCCTACATGCTGCAATGCCATTAGTTGAAAGACGTGTCAGTCACATTTCAGGAAGATAGATAGACTATAGATAGAAGTATGAGGGCTGACTCTGACCACTAAATCTTGACAGGCGAAAACTTAAGGTACATTAATAATATATCAGCAAAATCACATATCAAAGATTCACTCTTCTTTTACAATGTTTGGTTTATTTCCTGCTTTATGTTTTTTTTTATATAATTTTATATATGGTTTGTCTGAGAGCGCATGTGCCGGGCGGTTTCTAAGCGTTGTCGGTAGATCGCCTGTGCAGTGATGTATCCTCCTTAACATAGACGATCTCTGTCTTGTAAAGCTCGCACACGTAGCAACACCAAGCATGGAAGACGCCGCTGTAAAACGCGTATGTGAAGGAAAAGATGCATCTCACAGAGCGAAGAAGACTAAAGAAGACTCTGAGAATGACAGAGAAGAAGTTAGAGAAGAATGGGAGTTAGAAAACGTGCTTTCTGGCTTCAAACTGACAAAGGTTTTGTCTGATTCTGCCCGGGAGAAAAATATGTTTATCCATGGAAAGGTAACCTGCAACAATCTGATACAGTTATGAGCTATTTATGCGATCCAAGCTGTATGTGCTGCATGTTGCGTTTAGTTTTAAACAGTTGTGGTGTTTGTTTGAATGTTTTCTGTACAATGTTTCATTCAAAGTGGTGCAGCTGTAGTTTTTGTCCGACAGCACACATAATATCAACTTCCGGCCTGTTTGTTTTTTCAAACTAAAAGTCTGCAAGATGTGAGATGTTGTACAGATGATTAATTTGATTGCAGTTGTCAATATAGGCAGACTGTGTGAACCAACTGGATAACATGAATGAAAATGTTCTCATCATCATCAGATCGATGAGGAGGAGGCCGTGGTCATCCTGGAGAAGACTCCCATCAGAGAAGACACAGTGGTTGAGATGTTAAATGGTTCCAGGCTAAAGCTGGAGATGAAGAACGACATCTACAGCACATACCAACTTCAACCTCCTCCACACCTCAACGGTACAATTAAGCAGAAATGTTAGACTGACTGACTGAACATATTCTGTATCACACTGTAGTTTATGTGTTTATGTTTTATTTGCAGAGATCAAAACCACATTAATCTGTCCAGCCACAATGAAACATGTGAAGAAATACCAGCACCAGGAGATTTTCCTGGTGGAGGAGACAGGAGAGGACTATCAGTCCATCACCCTGCCTTACATCCAGAGTACAAGCTTCAGTGTACAGGTCAGTCACCTCAAATGGATCCCTGGTGATAAATAGACGTCAATGTTCATACCTGTGAAATTCCAACATTAACTGTGGTGTTTTACTTTTTCTCTCCAGTGGGTGCAGAACATCCTGGAGAAGAAGGCAGAGGCTGAGCGGATAGTTTGTGAAGATCCAGACCCAGAGGTTGGCTTCGTCCTTCTCCCAGATTTCAAATGGGACCAGAAACAAGTGAGAGGAAGAAACACAGCTCAACATGACATATACTTAAGTTCCATTAAACCAAGAGGTTTATAACTTCAGTACTCCAGGTTGATAAGCTTTCTCTTTATTGAAAACTCTCTCTCTAGGGAGTAGGGAGTAGTGGTAGGGAGTTCAAGAGTAACACATCAAAAATACCAACCTGTCCCTTAAAATTCAACATTCAAACATTTATGTTTTTCTGTTTCAGCTTGACAATTTATACCTGGTTGCCATAGTGCATAAAGGAGGCATCAAGAGTCTGAGAGACCTGACAGCAGAGCATTTACCCCTGCTGCAGAACATCTACCTGAAGGGAAAGGTGAGGACACAGCAGAAAGCTTTGCTCCTCCTCCAACAAGTAGCCATGAAAGTGACTCTGAGCATTGATTGTTTTGATCTGGTGATTTCCATTTCAGTCCCTTGATTCTGAATGCAACACTGTTCCTCATTCACACCACTTGTTTGATTTTCATTCAGGAAGCCATCCTGGAGCGTTATGGCCTCCCAGCCAGTAAGCTGAGGGTCTACCTGCACTACCAGCCATCATACTACCATCTCCACGTCCACTTCACTGCCTTGGGCTACGAGGCTCCAGGCTGCGGCGTGGAGCGAGCCCACCTTCTTGCAGATGTCATCCAGAACCTCCAGTTGGACCCCAAGTTCTACAAATCCAGGACCCTGTTCTTCCCGGTGAAGAAAGACGATGGCCTGCTCTTGAAGTTCAAAGAGGCAAAGAGACTGTAGAGAACTGTTTATATTTGTAGATGAGTTTTTAATCATTTGTTTTTTATATCATTCCTCTGTTTTCAGAAAATTAGACTCTTGCTGTCCATATAATTGATACTTTATCATAAACATTCATCATGTTTGCTGTTTGCTGCATCATTAAAGCTACAGTGTGTAACTTTTTAAAAACACCCTTTTGTATAATATTTAGCTCCCCTGTGTTAAGGACTGCACTTTCATGACGGTCCCTAACTGCATACCATGTGCATACAAGTGTGAATGAGTTTCTTGTCTTCTCACTATGTTTACATGAATTAAAACTTTAATTCTTCTCTAAATAAGGCGATTTCTCTTGAAGCGTCATGTTAACAGCATCAGACTGCAATTGGCCCAAACTGTGAAGGAGGAGCTGGGACGCAGCAGGTAGGAAGGGAAGGAGGGGATCCATCAAGGACTGTGTGTCTAAGAATCACAGCACCTGACACAGAATAAGCTCAGTGTAAAATAGTTTTTATTTACAGGTGTATTTGATATAATATCTGCCAGACAAATGATGATTCTCTACAGCCTCTTAGCCTGTTTGTACATACAATACAGGCCATCAAACTTCTTTACGGGGAAGGACAGGGTCCTGGACTTGTAGTACTGCGGGTACGACTGGAGGTTCTGGATGACGTCTGTAAGATAATGGATGCGATTCAAATCACAGCCTGGAACCTCGTAGTCCATAGCAGTGAAGTGGACGTGGAGATGGTAGTATGATGGCTGGTAGTGCAGGTAGACACTCAGCCAAATGCCTGGGAGGCCATAACGCTGCAGGATGGCTTCCTGAATGAAACCAAACAACAGTGTCAGTAACAGCGTTGCATTCAGGATCACAGGATTGAAAATGGAAACCACCAGATCAATTAAGTCACTTTCATGGCTACTGTTGGAGGAGGAGCCAAGCTTTCTGCTGTGTCCTCACCTTTCCTTTCAGGTAGATGTTCTGCAGCAGAGGTAAATGCTCTGGTGTCAGGTCTCTCAGACTCTTGATGCCCCTTCTATGCACTATGGCAATCAGGTGTAAATCATCACGCTGAAGGAGGAGAGATTCAAGGGACAGGTTGGTGTTTTTGACATACATTAGTGTTATTTTGTAGTTAAAAGATTTGCAGAGTTACAGACTAAAGTCTGAACCCTCTTGGCTCAATGGAACTAAAGTATATTTCATGTTGAGTTGTGTTTTTCTTCCTCTCACTTGTTTTTGATCCCATTTGATATCTGGGAGGAGGACGAAGCCAACCTTTGGGTCTGGATCTTCACAAATTATCCGCTCAGCTTCTGCCTTCTTCTTCAGGATGTTCTGCACCCACTGGAAAGAAAAAATGAAGACAAACAAAAGACAAAGTCAATGTTGCACTCTCACAGGTATGAACAGTGGCGTCTACCTAAGAGTGGATGATGAACATCAGGGATCTATTTGAGGTCACTGACCTGTAAACTGAGGCCTTTCCTCTGGATGTAGGGCAGAGTGATGGACTGATAGTCCTCTTTTGTTTCCTCCACCAAGAAATTCTCCCGACGCTCATATTTCTTTGCATGTTGCCTTCTAGCCGGACACATCAGTGTGGTTTTGATCTCTGCAAATAAAACATAAACACATAAGCTGCAGTGGTGCTGGGTTAGAATCAGTCAGTTGGTCATTAATGCTGAAGTTTACCGTTGAGGTGTGGAGGAGGCTGGAGTCTGTATGTGGTGTAGATGTTGTTCTTCATCTCCACCTTTAGCCTGGAACCAGTTAACATCTCAACCAGGGTGTTTTCTCTGAAGGCAGTCTTCTCCAGGACGACCACACCATCCTGATCACGAATCTGATGATGATGAGGATGATGATGATGATGATAACATTGAGAAGATTGTCATTCATGTCATCCTGTTGACTCACAGTTTCTGCCCATCCTGACAACTGCCATCAAGTAAAACTGAAGGAACCTTTTTAGACAGTCCATAGTATACATCATGTAAACATCAGACTGAGCTTACAGAGTTATTACATATCTATATATTTGTGAGAAGCAAATATCAACCAGTATCGTTGGCCCAGACTCTTCTGTGTCCTTTCATCATCTTACCAATATATGTCTCAGGTTCTCAACAGTGGTGATCCTGTTTGTTCAAGCCTCATTTACACATGCAGTCATTCTCTGAAATGTCCAGGGGGTCCTGGGATCTGGACTCCCAGGACCCTGTGTGTGATTGGGATCAGGGATCAATATTCTGGGAAATCTGTACCCATCTATTGCTCCGTCTATTCAGGGATGTGATGGCATGTGTGAAAAGGCCCAAGAAGGCAGTGTTCCTGTATGTAGGTACATGTGAGAATACTGAGGATGACTCGAGAGGGAACTGTGTTTGAAAAGGCCTTTGTTTGTTTGATTGTTCCTTCTTTGTGTGGGTATGTTTGCCCTTTGTTCTTGTTTCTCCCACCTGCCATCACGTGACACTCACTCAGCCAATCACACTCACTCCTCTCCTCTCCCCAGCCTCACACACCGGACCCTCATCTCCTCATTAGGCACTCCAGTGTGTGTATATATCGGCCTGTTTTCCTTTTTGTCCTCTGCCAGATTGTTTTTGTTTGTTTCCTGAGACGGTCCCTGTCCCTGAGTCTCCCTGTAACCTCCATCCTGCTGTTCTTGTCCGTCCTTGTGTTTCATTCTAGTGTTGTATTCTTTTCTTCTGTCCCTATTCTCAGTGATCCCTTACATCAGTCTTGGTATCTTGGTATTTGGACTTACCTGCCCGGTCTGCCTTTGAATTTGTTTGCTTTGTTTTTGCGTTTGGGACTTGATTTGTGTTGCCCCTCTTCTACTGTGACACTACAGGTTTGTTAATAAATACTGCATCCTTATTCAGTGTTTGGTTGTGCCTGCAGTTCTACCCATTGCACTCTGGGCTCAGGTTTAACTTGTTTTGGACCAATGAAGTAATCTGAAGGTGCAATTAGATGTCACAGTGGACTCTGGAATGCTGTGATGTCATAATTGAAAAAATATCATTAGTTATAGTAGTTATTCTTTCATTAAACATCTTTACAAGTGGATGTTGTGTACATACAGCTTAGTCCACATAAACACCTACAACGCTCCTAACTGTTACCAGCTTGCTGTTGTTGTTACCTTTCCATGGATAAGTATATTTTTCTCCTGAGCAGAATCACACATAACCTTTGGTAGTTTGAAACTAGAAAACACATTCTCTGATCTCCATTCTGGTCTCACTTCCCCGTCACTCTCTGCGTCTCGTTTAGTCTTCTTCACTTTCTGGGAGAGACTTTCTCCCTCACATGCGTCTTCATGCGAGTCTTCCATGTAGTGATTTGACTTCAGTGTGTCATCTTTAGAAGTTTCGCCTCGGACACGTGCGTCACGGTGAAGCGGTGAGGTCAATGATGTAACTCCACACATGTGACGTATGACGTATGAGGCCGCTTTGAACCGGAGGTGTTTGGTTCGAAACCGCGGCGCGCTAACAGCTGACGGATTGGTTGATTAGATTGCGCAACATCCAAACAATTCACCCACTTTGTACTCCGTGTGGTGCCCTGATTGGTGTTGTCTTCCTGCCTGGATGCAGATTTCCCTCATGTGGTCAATTCCCCGGCTCCCCGTCCAGCGGGTCTGGTCGCCTCACCAACTGACACATTGGAGGACGCAGGCTGGCTCCACAACCGAGCGCGTCCGGGAGAAGCAGTACCTGAGTGGAGCAACAATCAGCTGAATCAGTGACTACAGAGAGAAGGTCCCTCTCTGTTTGGAAGTTATAACCAGTTGCTCTTCTGGTACAACACCGCCCTCTGCTGGTGGAGCAGGAAATACACTTGTGGTAATATACTAAATGTTATTTTAGCACTTAATACTCATTACACCCAAATAACATTTTTGATTTTTAAATGTTGTGAATCTGTACAGGAAGTGGATGACATCCGAAATATGAGGATGAGGAAAGGAAGTTAAGACTAAATTTGCGAAAAATTTGACAATCAAACTGTTTTGCACCAGCAAAGAAAACTTTTATTTTCAGCCTGCACAGTTCTCTACAGCCCCTTAGCCTGTTTATATTTGCAGTACAGGCCATCAAACTTCTTTACGGGGAAGGACAGGGTCCTGGACTTGTAGAACTGGGGGTACGACTGGAGGTTCTGGATGACGTCTGTAAGATAATGGATGCGATTCAAATCACAGCCTGGAACCTCGTAGTCCATAGCAGTGAAGTGGACGTGGAGATGGTAGTATGATGGCTGGTAGTGCAGGTAGACACTCAGCCAAATGCCTGGGAGGCCATAATGCTCCAGGATGGCTTCCTGAATGAAACCAAACAAGAAGGGTTACTGAGGAACAGTGCTGCATTCAGGATCACAGGATTAAAAATGGAACCTACTAGATGAATTACATTTTTTAAGATGTTAAAATGCTCAAAGTCACTCTCATGGCTACTGTTGGAGGAGGAGCAAAGCTTTGAACTGTGTCCTCACCTTTCCTTTCAGGTAGATGTTCTGCAGCAGAGGTAAATGCTCTGGCGTCAGGTCTCTCAGACTCTTGATGCCTCTTCTATGCACGATGGCAATCAGGTGTAAATCATCACGCTAAAAGAGAAAAACATTATAAAACACTTAAACCAGTCGTCTCTGCCTCACTTTGTGTTTGAGTATTACATTTAAAGGGACAGGCTGGTCCGTATAAATTGCCTCTTCCAAAATTGGCAGTATTCTAATTTTATCTCTCCATGATTTTCATTTACACCACATGATGGCAGCAGGGAGCCGTGTTGTTCAGTGTGTCCCTGCCAGCAATGTTGGTTGGTTTCATGTAATTTCATGTTGAGTTGTGTGTTTTTCTTCCTCTCACTTGTTTTTGATCCCATTTGATATCTGGGAGGAGGACGAAGCCAACCTTTGCGTCTGGATCTTCACAAACTATCCGCTCAGCCTCTGCCTTCTTCTTCAGGATGTTCTGCACCCACTGGAGACAAAAAAAGAAAGATACACAACAAAAAAGCAGTTATTGTTGCACATTCACAGATATGAACGTTGAGAGTCTACTTTAGAGTCGATGGTGAACATCAGAGATCGTCTCAGACAAACACTCCAGCTTTCTATTTCAATGCAACTTTGCGATTTTGCATAATTTTGCAATGTAGCACATAATTTCTCAATTTAATGCAAAAACTATGAATTTCATGTGTGAGAAGCAGACTGGTGAGTTCCTGTGGGCTCCTGATCCTAATCGGCTCATCTGATCTTCCAACAGCACCGACACAGAATTCAAATCTAAGTAACGTTTATTGGACTCGAAATTGATTGGAACATAAAACAGGTGACATAAATATTTGTGCAATGATTATGAAACATGTTAAAGGTAAAGAAGTGGGACATAACAGACGTTTATGTTCAGTTTCTCTTTGTTTCTTTATTTTCACATCACACAGTGGCAGAGTGCAGTGGAGAGCAGCTGGGTGTGAAGGCTGACCGCTGGTGTCTGTGAGCTCTTAAAGCAACAGGGGCGCACACACAGAGGTGAGATTCCATTGGGCTGATTATCTTGCTGTACTGGAATGTTTAAAGATGACTGAGTCTTGCTGACGTTGCCTCACTGATAGATGGAGTTAGATTTGTTGATCCCAGCTGACTTACCTTGATGTTAGATGATGATGAGGAAAGAAGGAAACAAAGGCTGTTCTATGCATCAGTGAATGTTTGTAATGGAGGTTGATTTAAACTTTGTGAATATAAATAAAAAAGTGTCAAAGTTGTGATTGGGGGAAAAAAGCAAAAATCCCCAAAAAAGGTGAAATCCTGGGGGGACTGACGGGATCACTGACCTGCAAACTGAGCCTCTGTGTCTGGATGTAGGGCAGAGTGATGGACTGATAGTCCTCTTTGGTCTCCTCCACTAGGAAAATCTCCCGACGCTCGTATTTCTTCACATGTTTCATTGTGGCCGGACACATCAGTGTGGTTTTGATCTCTGTAAATTAAACGTAAACGAATGATCTACCCTACAGTGGTGCTGGGTTAGAATGATATGACATTTCTGCCAAATTGTACCGTTGAGGTGTGGAGGAGGTTGGAGTCTGTATGTGGTGTAGATGTTGTTCTTCATCTCCACCTTTAGCCTGGAACCAGTTAACATCTCCACCAGGGTGTTTTCTCTGAAGGCAGTCTTCTCCAGGACGACCACACCATCCTGATCACGAATCTGATGATGGTGATAAGTTGGTACAGTTTCTGCCTCGATGCTTACGACTGCCTTATATTTTTGCAATGTAAACAATAAATCAGTCACTGCCCTGCCCGCCACTATTTGTTTCATTTAACATCTGTACAGTACTGGATCTCAATAGCTAGAGGACTTTTATTTTGAAAAATAGAAACTCTAGAAGTCTGTAAGTTGATGTTATGTGGTGATGTAACTGTGAACAGGTTGTTGTTGTTGTTGTTGTCAGTTACCTTTCCATGGATAAATATATTCTTATCCTGCGCAGAGTCACACATCACCTTTGGTAGTTTGAGACGAGAAAACACATTTTTTGATTTCCACTCCTCTCTAAACTCTCCTCTGTTGTTCTCTGAGTCTCCTTTAGGCTTCTTGGCTTTCTGAGAGGGGACTTCTCCTTCATGAACCGGCTCACTCGCGTCTTCCATGTAATGATGTGACTTTCATGCCGCGCCGTTACTTTTGCCCGGTGCCCTGCGTCAGAGAGCTGCAGTGAGGTCAAAGCTCCGGAGCGCATGACGTGGGGGGCGGCGTGCGGCTCCGCTCCGCCAATGGAGACGCGGCTGCTTCCACACTTGGCGGTTTTTGAACCAAAGGCGCGCTTCTTTCCTGCAAAGCTCACTGAGATTCACCAATGCTGAGCTACGAGTAAATGGAGAGTTGAAAATGGAACCATCGAGGAAGAGACATCCTCCTAGTTGCACAAGCACACGTTTGGCAGGTTCGTGAACGCACCATTTGCCCAAACTTCAACCTAGATCGAGTTCATCCATTGGCTTGGGTTGGTGGCTTGGTTTTTGTTCATTAGTCCAACATTTCAACCAATCATTTGAATGAACGATCATTTGTTTATTAACGCTGATGTGTGTTTGTGTTTGTGCGTCTGCGTGTGTGTTCCCGTTCAGATGCATTGTTCACAAGATGACACAGACAAACTTTGTTCTTCGTACCAGTAATGATTTTGGACTTGAGCTCACCGGACTCATGCAGGAGTTTGACAATGTCATCGCAGCGGTTCGAGTCCCGGCAGAGGCCAGAGAACATCCGAACATCGCTGACAAAGAAACTCAACAACAAAGCAAAGGAGAGACACAAGCTTCACTCCAGGACTCGCATATTAACCATAACTAATAATCAGAGGTCCGCTAATTCAAACCCACGATCCGTGTGAATCTCAGTGCGCCTTTATAGCTCCAAAGCATTGACGTCACTGCATTCGAACTGTGACGCGCGTCTCGGAGCTTCAGTATAAAACAGTAACAACGCTACATGGAAGCAACATCACTACATGGAAGACAATGAGCAAACACGGTGGAGAAGTTCCCTCCCAGAAGGTGAAGAAGTCCAAGGGAGACTGTGAGAGCGACAGAGGAGAACTGAGAGAAGAATGGGAGGCAGAGAATGTGTTTTCCTGCTTCCAACTAACAAAGGTTCTGTGTGATTCTGCCCGGGAGAAAAATATAGTTATTCACGGAAAGGTAACAACAACAAACTGGTAACAGGAGCTCAGTGGGATAAATAGAAACTAATCATTCTGTAAACTGTTTGAAAAGCTTCCTTTGGCAGCTGTCAGCATAGGCAGGAACTGTGAACCAATGCAATAACATGAATGACAGTGTTATTCTCATCATCATCATCATCAGATTGGTGATGAGGAGGCTGTGGTCATCCTGGAGAAGACTCCCTTTAGAGAAAACACAGTGGTTGAGATGTTAACTGGTTCCAGACTTAAGCTGGAGATGAAGAACGACATCTACACCACATACAGACTCCAACCTCCTCCACACCTCAACGGTACAATGAAGCAGAAATGTCCAACTGACTGATCATATTCTAAACCCAGCACCACTGCAGTTTATGTGTTTATGTTTTATTTTCCAGAGATCAAAACCACACTGATGTGTCCGGCCACAACTAAACATGTGAAGAAATATGAGCGTCGGGTGAGTTTCCCAGTGGAGGAGACAGGAGAGGACTATCAGTCCATCACTCTGCCCTACATTCAGACTACAAGCCTCAGTTTACAGGTCAGTCGCCTCAAATTGAGCCCTGATGTTCAGCATCGACTCTAAAGTAGACAATGAAAGTGCAACATTAACGGTGGTTTGTGTTGTTTTTTCTTCTTTTTTCTCCCCATTGCATTCAGAAGATCCTGAAGAAGAAGTCGGAGGCTGAGCGGATCATTTATGAACACACAGACCCAAAGATTGGCTTCATCCTCCTGCCAGATTTGAAATGGGACCAAAAACAAGTGAGGGGAAGAAATCCATAGCTCAACATGAATTATACTTTAGTTCCATTGAGCCAAGATGTTTCAAACTTCAGTCCTCCATGTTCATAAGCATTCTCTTCATTCAAAACACTCGTAATGTTCTATGAGTTACTGGAGTCCGGTATGACATAAGCATGATCAGACTTACGCAATAAGCAGAAAAGTAAGTAGAATGTTATTTCCACAACAAAAACACAGAAGTTTTAACTACAAAATAAACAGCCTATCATTTTCAATCTGTATCATGGAAGTTGCTATAGAAGGGAGTGTTGTACGAAAAACCAACCTGTCTCTTTAAATTCAACCCTCCTACAAAGAGACAAAGGCAGAGAACTCTGTTGTGTTTTTATAATCAATGTTTTTCTCTTTTAGCTTGATGATTTACACCTGGTTGCCATAGTGCATAAAAGAGGCATCAAGAGTCTGAGAGACCTGACAGCAGAGCATTTACCTCTGCTGCAGAACATCAACAGAAGAGGGAAGGTGAGGACATTTCTAAGTTGCGACCCTGAATGCAACACTGTCCCTCATTAAAACTCCTTGTTTGATTTTGCTGTAGAAAGCCATCCTGCAGCGTTATGGCCTCCCAGCCAATAAGCTGAGCGTCTACCTGCACTACCAGCCATCAAACAACCATCTCCACGTCCACTTCACTGCCGTGGACTATGAGGTGCCGGGCTGCGGTCTGGAGCGAGCCCACCTTCTCGCAGATGTCATCCAGAACCTCCAGTTGGACCACAAGTACTACAAATCCAGAACCCTGTCCTTCCGCGTGAAGAAAGATGACGGCCTGTACTCCAAGTTCAAAGAGGCAAAGAAGCTGTAGAGAACTGAAGAATAGAATAAAACGTTTTTAGTTTACAGAGATGTTTTCTGTGCATTATTCCTCCATTATTATATGAAGGATATGATTTCACTCACTGCAGCAGTAGAGGGCGATGTTGTACCACAACATCTACACAATAAATTGAATCCAAATCTGTTGTAATGTTACATAATGAACACATGGACGTTACTAACTTTACTGTACCTGACAATCCAAGCTTTGGTCTATTTATTTTGCTATAGTGTTGTTGTTTTTTTGCACCACCACGATAAGTCGAAACAAGGGCCACGTTTACGAAAGTTATACTTATGTAATATAATCTATTATAAAGCGTTCTACTTTTTGAATGTTTGTTTGTCTTCAGAGTTGCTCCTGTACTTTGTGTGTCAGGATGTACAGACTTGGTACAGACTTGGAACAGACTGGTTGCAGCAGACTTGAGTCTCTTATCTGATCTGAAGTCAGCTGGGCGGTGCTCAGCTTTGTACTTTAGGTGCGTTCACGTGCTCCTCGTAAAACCCTATACATGCTCCAGACGCTCTATATACCACTGAGTAATAGATACTGAAATATTTATTTGTCGTCTAAATCCAAACTTACCAAACTCTATCATGTCATATCAGAAGTTTATGTTATTAAATCAGCATGTCACAGTTAGATCAGCCCCTTGGGAAAAAACGGGTCAATCCAAAATACTAATAAACGTCTACAATTGTAAGCACGTATAACGCGTTTTTGTTTTTGTTTACCACATTGCATTTTGATGATGGGTCGCTGTCTGAATTAACTATTTAACCGTGTTTCACTTACTTTACATCACACTCCTAATGTATTTTAGAGTTGAAGAGTTTACGAGAAACACCTGAACGCATCAACATAGTGCCGAGGTGACCGGGGACTGAGGGACAAATAATCCCATCATTAGTCCAGCAGCAGCAGCGCGGATGTCCTGGTTCCAGTCCCTGAGGGATGACTTCACTCTGAGGCCGTGTGAGACCCAGCAGGCACCGTAAGTAGCCGGGCTGCGTGCGAGAACAGGGACCCGGCTCTGCTTCATTTGTGTGCGGGGAACTTTGGCTTTGTTTGGCGCGGGGATGCGTGAAGGACCGAAAGTGTTTGGTTGGTGATCGATCCATGTGGTTGATCTCATGAAGTGCACCCCTCTGAGTTAGTTTGAGCATCGAGCATCAGTAGGAAACGTGTTTTCAGTTGGGATCGACACATTAAGCCAAGTGTGTGGAAGGAGTTTGGCTGTGATTCCTCTTTTTTAGGTGCCAAAGTGAGTTTGTTTACGTTTGTATCGCCATATGATGCAAGAGCGGACTAAAGATCTTTGTCATGATTTATGTTTCTATCTCTTTAGGTTTGTCATCGATGTAAAAAGATGTGTAAATACATGTGGAGTTGATAGTTTGTCGATGTTCTGCCTGACTGTAGATGAGTCAGGCCAGACTGTTCCATCTGTTTACACTATTGGTTCTCAAACGGAGGAAAGTGGTACCACAGAAACCCTGGCAATGTCTCCAGAGCATCGTAACAATAGAAATGTATGTGAATTCAATTGTTGTGTCCAGTTATTCCCTAATATAATGATTTTAAGATTTTTTAGTTATCAGTACATAATAGCAACTTTAAGTAACTGATAGTAACTTTGTGTTTAACACTTTAAACTCTTGATCAGGATTCTTCTGACAGTACCTATCGCGTGCACATTTAAATGACTGCAGTCACTCTTGGAGTAACACTCGCAGATTATGCAACAGTTGATTTGTTTATTTTGCCATGTAAATTGATTTGCCCAGAGGTTGGACTTGATCACAAAGTTTGAGAACCACTGGTACTGGTACTCTTTACTTCCTCTATGAGTAGTTAGTGAGTACTTCAGGGTACTTTGTTGACCTGATCAGAGCCTGGACCTTGTTTTGTTGTTGTTTCCTTTCATTCCTCCAGAAGCCCACTACCAATTTCCCATCACTTAAAGCCAAATCACATATTTAATAGCCTGAAGGTTGCCAGGTGGAAAACTGCAATTTATCTATATATTGCTTTTTGTATTGAAGGCTGAGATTTAAAGTGAGATTCTCTCTTTTCCCTCTTTTGGTCCTGTGTTCTTCATCACTGTGTATTTTTGGGACGATGAGATCTCACACACCCACACAGTCTGACAGCGTGTGTGTGTGTGAGCTCAGTATTTGGCAGAGACAGGTCAAGGACAGTCCAGATTAAACGGTTTTCTTTCAGTGTGTGGGAACGTCTGTAATCCTGAACACAGACGCTGACTGTTGACTCATTGGAGCAGGAGTCAGAATACACTGATGCTCTTTTCTCAAATATGAGGATGAAAGACACTATTGATCTCTGGTAAAGTCCTGCTGGGGAGCCTGTGGTAGTACTTAGTGCTCCTCTACAATCAGCTTTATTCATGAGAAATCTAGACTTTTTCCTGCTTTAAAGATTAGAAATGCAGACGACCTGTGATGTGTAGGATCCTCTCCAGTCAGCGTGATCACAGCAGACACACAGGGGGAGAACATACAGGCTTAAGGGCATCAGTGCTGCTAATCTGACTGAGACGCTTGATAAAAAAGGCCTGTGTGTGTGTGTGTGTTTGTGTGTCTTGTCAACTGTCATGCAGCTGATTAGCGGGCTGATCAGGTCATCTGTCTCTGGGTCGTTGAGGAAACCTTGCCAGGTTTAATGTAGATGTCCTGTTTACTGTTCCTCCCCGCAGGAAATCCTCTCATGATCAATCACTGAGGCATAATGAGACGCACATGTCACTGCTGACGTGACGTACAGTGTGGAAGCTGGACTCTGTCTCTCTTTGTACCTTGTAGATTATGAGACATATGCTGGCCTCGTCACAAACCTACAGTATGTTGATCAGACCTGAATGAGGAGCGTGTACTTGTATGTGTGTGTTGTTATATTAAGCTGCCAGACGCTCGTCCTTTTATCCCATCTCAAGGTCTCTAAACTCATATTCATAGTGTTTTTACAGAGATTATGACGCTGTATCAGATGTCCTGTGACATGATGTCCCTAAATGGAACATCTTGTCGTTGTAGCCTGTAAATGGAGGTGCTAAAGGGATTGAAGGTGAGCCCGGTGAAACTCACACTCTTTGCTGTTTAGGATCGAGCTTTTGCGTTGCTGTTGGTGTGAAGTTTTCCCTCCCAAGTATCTGCTCTCTCTGCCAAACAGACCTCCCGATTCTGGCTGATAAGACGAGTGTATTTTACTTGGAAAGCTTTCTCAGTGCAGCTCTCAGTGTTGCCAAGCTCTTGATGGTAATATGTTTCGTCTGGGGCCATAGTGGTTGAGTGAGTTGTTGAGTTGCCTGTTTGTCTGCAACGTCATCCATGCTTTGGTGCCTGAAGAGGAGATTTGTCTCTTCCTCGTCGTTCCTCTCTGTCTTTTTGTGCTCCATCCTCTCTGACCTTTTGTTCCCATTAGAGACACAAATGCTGTTATTCCAAATAAAATGTGTTGACTCAGCATATTGTAGATTAGATGTGGAGTTCTTGGTGACTTTAGAACAAAGCGTGTTGTATAATAGGACATTTGGAATAGCTGGGGACAGTGTCTGGTGGATTTGGGGTTTGGGAGGCTGAATAAGAGTGAATGAGTTTGTAGCAGAAAGTTTATGTGCATTAAAACTTCTATTCTATTGTTTTAGAAATCAGACCTGCCACACACACACACACACACACACACACACACACAAGCAGAGTTAAAGAAGCCTGTTTTGTCTTCATCATCCCATAAATGTCAGCTGGACCTGAAGCAGAGATTAGGAAGACCTGAGCTTGAGGAGAAGAAGAAGAAGGGATCTTAGCTTGTTGAAGGAGTGTGTCCTGTGAAAGATTACTCTCACACACACACACACAGACACATAGACACACACCACCCAGTACAGCAGGCTTAGGGGTATGATTACAGGGCTATTTACATTACAACATAGAGAGACAGAGAAAGAGAGTGAGGGAAGGAGAGAAGATGGCTTCCAGATGTGAGGCAGAACTCTGAGCTCCAGAGTGACTCCCCTCCTCCTTTGTGAGGAAGGAGAGATCTGGATCAGCCTGTGCACGCTGTAACGGAGAGAATAAGAGAGAGAGGGAGGGAGAGAGAGAAACCGCAAAACAGAGGAGAGGGAAAGGCCTCGCATCGCAGGGGTGAGCAAGAGAAACATGAGCCAGCAGAGGGAAAAGGAGCGATGCAGATGTGGAAGGGGATAAAGAAAAAAAGAGGAGGGAAGAAAAGGAAGAAAAGGAGGGCCTCCTGATTGATCAAGTGCAGAGGTGGAGCTGAGAGTAATGGAGCTGTTTTATTATTGATACAGATAGAATTAATGACAACACTGCATTCTCTCTCCCTCTCTCTCTCGCTCTCTCTCTCTCTCTCCACCCCCTCTCTCTTCCTACCACCCTCTCTCCCTCTCTCTCTCGCTCTCTCTCTCTCTCTCTCTCTCTTTCTCTCTCTCTCTCATACTTCAGTCCAGACTTGGGCTGTTTCAGGAAATACCATCCTTTTTCTTTTTCTTTTTTTCTTCGAAGGGAAACTGACCGACATTCCTCTTGGCTTCATAAACAGAAAGAGCCGTATGATTGATACACACATTCAGCCTGATCCACACATACTGTATATGCACACACACACACCCACCCACACATACACACACATAGACACACACACACACATCTGTTACATCCTCCTGGGAGAGTTGCGCCATGCTGTTGGATCAGTTTTGACATGTTGGGATTGAGAAATTCCCACACATGCGTTCACAGAGACACTGGATGTCGGTGTTTTGTTTGTTTTGCAGGCTAGAATAGATGAGGGCAGTGTCAGGGAAAGCTACCGTAACTCCCCAAGCTACAGGGATTTAAAGTAGTGCTCTCTTAAAGTAAAGTAGTTAAAGTAGTAAAAAGCCAAAAACTCACCCAGTCAGTGGATTCTTTGAGCAACTTCAGTATGAGGGGAAACATTTCCCATGAGGCTTAGCGAGACGCCCAGGAAGAGTGAGACATGCTGGGATATGTTCAAGGGAGAAGTGTTGCTGGGCTGCAGTCAGTTGGTGTGTGTGTGTGTGTGTGTGTGTGTGTGTGTGTGTGTGTGTGTGTGTGTGTGTGTGTGTGTGTGTGTGTGTGTGTTGTTTTGAATAAGGTTTGGTAACAGTGCTCATCAGTGAGACACCCCCCCCCCCCCCCCACCCACACACACACACACACCCCGCAAGTAGAAGTGTAGCTTTTGCCAAGCTACTCTCTCACTCTCTTGAAAAGCTACATTGTTTTGAATGTAGCTACTCTGTTGTCCAGCTACTAAAACCTTGTTAAGTTAGTAGCTGGACTCCTTGTGACATGAACACCATGTATTGAGTAAATGTGACTGAATTTACTTTCCCCAAGTGTGTTATTTCTCTTCTGGAGCAATGATGGAGAGAATCACGATAGGAAATCCAAAGATCCTGCATTCTGGAATTAATCTCAACTAAGACTTCAGTGAGAGGATCGATGGAAACACTGATGAGAACAAACTACATTTAAATAGTGGAAACACTTTGTTCACAATTCTTCAATGTGCAAGCGGACTTCCTGATGTTTTACTGGCGATGCTGTCTGGTAGAATCTTCCAGTGTGTGTGTGTGTGTGTGTGTGTATGTGTGTGTGTGTGTGTGTATGAAGGAATGTTTCAATCCCAACATGCCAAAACTGATCTTGGTGACTGTTTGTGTGCGTGAGAGAGACATTATGTTGTTGAAATGAAGCCACTGAGCTCTGGAACTGATACAGACACTTACTGTATACACACACACACACACACACACACACACACACACACACACACACTCTTAGTTCATTTTGGTCATGTTTGGATTGAAAATGATTCATTCAAGACAGTCAGACAGATACAAACAAAGATGCGGGCACACACACACACACACACACACACGCACACACACTCACTGGGCATGTTGAGAGTTGGAAGTCTGGGCGTGTTGGAATTGGAAAATGTCTCGCACTGACACTAATGTGTGTGTGAACAGTGATTAATGTGATTTTGGATCTTTTTGTCACTGGATTCATTTTCATCTTTTTTTGCGTAATCCGTTTGGGAATTGGGAGGTTGGACGATGAGCCATTTTAGATGACTAAGCAATTTTCCCAACAACTAAATCTCTAAAGTTCTGTCACAGAGGAAACGTCACTGTTATGTTTGTATTGTAGTTCACTATTTTGTCTAACTACAGAGTTCTGAGTGTGTGTGCTTGTGTGTGCATGTGTATGCGTGTGTCTGAGAGGCTCCAGCAGCCAGGATCGACCCTTGTGCCACCTCTCACCCCTTCACACATAAGCACTCACAGAGCTGGAGTGGTTGTAGGTACTTAAGCCTCCTGCTTAATAGTGATTAGCGGCGACAGGCTGTTGCACGACTGCCAGACCCCATAGAGAGAGACTGAGGGAGAGAAAGAGAGACGGACAGACAAGAGGATCCTTTGGGCCTAAACTTCAGAACTAATTGAGCAGTTCTGCTGAACACGTGTATGTCAGAGGGGGGAAGCTTCCATCTGACCTGTGGGCGATGATCAGTTTGAGAGATCCTGAACCATCGGAGTATCCTCGAGTAGGAGCTCAACTGGTTCAGGAAATCAGTCCTTGATCCTTGGTCCTTGATGCAAAATGAAGGAAAGCCTCCTGCGTGTGTGTGTGTGTGTGTGTGTGTGTGAGCGTGTGTGTGTGTGTGAAAGGGCTCCTGCAGTGCAAAAGGCCCTGGAGAGAGAAAGGGAGAACCGTGGTGTTGTCACACCGGGATCACCATGGTTGAGTCCCCACTACAGGCATTCCTTTGTCAATTCCATTGACTTCACTTACAATGCATTGTGTGTCAAGGAATGCACATGCAAGTAAGTGAAACTATGACACTAAATGCCAATCACCACCATACTCTGCCGCAAAGAAAGTCCATAAGTGTGACAAGTTGGTAGGTCCGATTCATTTCCTCCTTATATGGTCTTTAGGTGGTCGAGATCTCTGGGGTCTGGACGGACACGGAACTCCTCTTGATTCATCAGTATAAACAATGAAATGCTGTTGAAAAACCCACCAGTATTTCATGTGAGTCTTTATTTCACATGTGACTTCACACCACAGTGGCCTTAATTTGGCTTGAAATTGGATCTACAGCATTTGGGATCGGTGATAATGGAGATCAGGGTCAGAAGAGTGCAGGACCCAAACTCACAGGTCTATGTTCCAGTCTCTTTTTCTGGTCTAGAGGCCCAACAGTACATACGCCCCTCTCACACTGTCAAACACAGGCGTAGCTAATAACATTAAAGATGACTGAATTCAATTTTGGTGTGCCAAGGCTGTGGCATTGTGCAAGCTGGCTCACTGGCACATCTAAATGGAACAGTGCCATCTGTGGTTTCTCCTGCTGCAACATGTGCAGTGAGAAACTCAAGGAAGTTGGCTATCGATTAGACAATGATCACACCAACACACACACAGACACACTATGTTCCGACATTCTACGTTTAAGATTTTGCAACAAGATTGTGAAAAACTGAGCGAGAGGGGGAGAGAGAGAGGTAAAAGGAAAAGTGGGGAGGGTAAGAGGGTCATGTAGGGGGGGGCAGTCTCTTGTTCACACTTGCCTCCTCCCTTACTCCTCCCTCTGTGTCTCCTTCCCCTCCCTCTGCAGCGTGAGCGGTCTTGCTGGCCAGGAGGGAAGGAGCGAGGCATGCAGCAGCCAGTCACTCATTTCATTTAGCTGTTTTCCCCACGAGAGCTGACTATCAGTGTGTTGGGCAACTCCAAGGACTTCTGACATACCTTTTCTCTGAGGTAGCTACAGATCCTCAGGAATCACATTTCTCCTGTTTTTCCTTCATCTGCTGAGGAGATTCCTGTTTCTTTTAACTTTTCCTCCTGTGATTCTGGCATTCTGTGCGTTACTCTGACTGCTTTTATCCACAGTTGGCTCTGTTGTATGTGGGGACTGGTGAAGTTAGGACTGGCCGGCTGCCCGACTCCTGCTGCCAAAGTTTGGAGAAGGGAGTTCTGTGTGAGAATTGACTGTTGTGCCCCCTGAAAGGGGAGGAACCTCACATGATGGTTTGACTTGGAAGACGGCAGTGTCTCCTCCAGATCGGGCGTCCCTGTCTTACAAAGAGGAAGAAATTAATGTTTAGGAAGGAAAAGGGAGTTTGATGTGGCACAAAACCGCCAAGTGTTGCATTTGAGGATTTTGTATTCCGCTCTTGGACAGACCGGGGGAAAGCATCATTTGTCTCAGAGAGGGAGAAAGACGTCTTCTGTGTGGGGGACAGAAAGCATCAGTTTGTCACAGTTTGAGCTCGGCTGCAGTGTTGCGAAATGGCAGGGATGTATGGATGCTTCAAGGGGAAAAGGTAAGATAAGCTTCGTCGAACATTATTAGACCATTTATCAACTATTAACATACAAATAAAGACTTCTGATTTTTGTCTTTTTATATTGTAAGGTAAGGTGTTGGTTCTAATCAGTATTGCTTAGCCTGACTCACTCAGAATCAGCCCCCAGTGTGCGTAGTGGCAAAGCCCATCCTGCTGATGAAGATGATATTGCTCAACCGTGTTGCTTCATCAAATTTTTCCTCACCTTATCTCCATGATTGACATCTGCTAACAGTGTGTCTGAGGACGTAGGTGTCATTGGGCTCTTCAAAGGGATTTGTAATTCCAACTCATAACTTGTTTGAGCACAACATGTGAGGTTGTGTTAACACCGACACAGTAACCACACGCTTGTCATCCATAACAAAGCCTTCTTTACTGCTGAATCAGCTTCATCCCAGCTACACGTTGGTGGTTGTTGCACATTTCCATTTATAGTCCAGCAGTGACCCCTTTCTGATCCGGATCAATATTTTGATCTGGGTTAAATTCCACTTATTGATAGTGAAAGGACAGAGCAGCCCTTTGTTGTTAAGATTGGTGTCTTTTTGGGGGGCAAAGTAATCAAATCCGTTGACAGTCTGTATGTTGTACGGTTAAACAAAATGAAAATCCTTCCGTATTTGTATCCCAGTCTGGGTTTGCCTCAAATCAACTCCTCCTTGTGCAAAGTCTGCAACAATTGGTTGATATCCTGCTTACAAACCAACATGTTAGAAACAGGACATCCTAGGTGGAGGTGGTAAAGTCCTGTGTCTGCTGTTAGGTTGCATGAGAGTGGAGAATGTGTGTATTCATGTTCAGGGGTTTCTCCAAAATTGAGGCTGTTGCAGTGCTTATTACTACAGCGGTTAATCTAAGTTTGTCTTTGTCTGTCGAGACAACCGATGTCTTGTTGTTGTCTCAGCCGGGCGGCTGGATGATTCAGAGCTGATTGACTTAGAGCTATTGTACACTGACAGAGGATGACTCATTAGTCAGGACATATTTTTTTCTCGTCATGTTTGTAAGATTTAGGTTTGCAGTCTTTCCCTCAGGTCATGACTTGAATGTGTTAGCTTAGCTGTTGTGTTATGGATTTTATCTTCATTTGAAATATGTGTGTGGTCACTTAACTAAAATGATCTATAAATCAGATTGTTGTCTCAGTGTGATTGAGCCACAGAGGGGAAGGATAATGAAAGCCTTTAGCATTATAGCTACAGTGAAGTGTCTTTTTGTGCTGGAGTTGTATGGATGCTGATACTCCCCTCCACTTTCTTTGTCTCTGTGCTTTCAGTCTCATGACATGATAACAATGCAAGCTTTTATGGCCAACTCTGGTTAGTTAACTTAACCAAACAGTGTGTGTGTGTGTGTGTGTGTGTGTGTGTGTGTGTGTGTGTGTGTGTGTGTGTGTGTGTGTGTGTGTGTGTGTGTGTGTGTGTGTGTGTGTGTGTGTGTGTCTCAAACAGGGGCAGAGATTGATTTAGAGGGACGGGGAATGAGACAGTGAAGAAGCATAATCTGAGAAAACAATCACATTTTTCTTATCTTATTATTGTTCTCAACTTTGCCCCAGCCCGTCTCTCACATTCATTCTAATGAGTTCATTTGCATGTCTGCTACATGCTCACAAGATATCAGAGCAGGCTGGACCTTCAGGCCCTCTGGTCACCCCAGTGTAGTGATGCCACAGCAGGTGACTCGACAATAATTGGGTTGTTGAGTAGAGTAGAATACGATTGAAAGTTTAACCCCACAGAGATCAGGATTTACACTACACTTACATTAATGATATAGAAATGCACAAATCCTTAACAGATCCACAACAAGTGTGTGTTCTCTGGACCAAATGGTGTTATATAAACCACAGTAGGTTGTGTTTGTGCAGGAGGAATGGTGATGCAGCTGTAAATGAATGCAGACTCCACAGGGTGACTGATGAGTGTTTGGTCAGTGTCTCCCTTGAGTCCATGTATGGCTTGTTGCTAAGAGCTCAGAACCATTTTAAACTGCAGGGAGATGGAGGAAGAATATGGGAGAGATGAGATGAGACGAGGACACAAAACCTCCCCAAAAACACGATTTTCCTGCAGTTTCCCAGAGTGAAGGCTACTGTCTGTGACCAAAACACATTTCCAACACATTGTAATTAATAACTATCAAGTTATAAGGGAAGTTGAATGGACAACCAGGGTGTCCTTGTTTAACCCACCAGACTCTGCCATCATCTACCAGAAGAAAGTAAAACAACAGACATCCAGCCACATCATTCCTCTGTTTTGGCAATTCATTTTTGTTACAACACATTCCCCCGACGGCTACAGTGATGTGTTCATTTCATCACCAACCATGTTGTTTGACACGGTTCCTGTTGGATTACTGGGCCCAGTACTTGTCTACAGTCCCTCATGCTAGATTGAGAGGCTAAGGTTTGTCCTTTCAGCACACACACATGTGTACCAGACATCTCTACATAGCAGACCTCTCTCCAAAGGTGTGGTAACGGTAATCACACCATGGCAGAAGTTAATCTTCATGCTCTACATCGTCTTCATATGGACGGTATCAGAACGTGCTGCAAGATGTCACCAAAACTCTTGATTGTGAGTAATGGGTTGACTGATCTGTTTACAGGTCCCTCTGCACCCCAAACACTCCCTCCAGTGTCTGCCTCTATTAGACAGACTAAACTTAGACTTGTTAATGTCCTAGTCAGACCTTGGCATACATTT
Organism: Genypterus blacodes; assembly: GCF_046128005.1. Lineage (NCBI taxonomy): Eukaryota > Metazoa > Chordata > Actinopteri > Ophidiiformes > Ophidiidae > Genypterus > Genypterus blacodes. Next base: position 452,202 of record NW_027466837.1, read on the forward strand.
AGATGATCTTATCTTGGTCTGACGCATGATCTTTGACGGACTAATATTGGACAATTGCTGTGATGTAAATGTAGCTTTGTCCTGGATCTGTCTTGTCCTGAAGGGCGTTTGATCTTTTGTGTCTGTGCCAGTTTCTGCAACTGTCTGCATTTCCTCACAGCACAAGAAAAACATGCCAGGTATTAAAAAAACAACCCTTTCATTGCCCGCGATCAAGACACCAGCCTCAGAACTGCAGTAACAGTTGGAGTGCTGCTCTGTGGCTAAATACTGTAGCAAGGATGCAGAGGACAGATGTCCCCACAGGGATCAGTAAAGTGTAGCTTGAATTACACAATGACAAGGCAGAATCCTCAATTTTGATTGGCCAGAGAGTGTGCAGCAGCTTATATAACTACAAGCTCTGATGTTGTAGCCTTATCATCATTCTTAATTAATACTGACGGACGTTACTCAATTAGATACAAAAAAAAAGAACATTTATTTGGATCGCTGTGAAAGTTATCCTGCTGTGAGTGCAATCATCCATTTTAAGTCAAGTAATGATGACAAATAACGTTTGCAGCCTTTATGTTTTGAATTATTTTCTGATAAATGTTGGACTGTTGGTTGTTATCTGCTCCTGAACACACTTCACATGGGTGCCACCCAGAAAACCAACGACCACTTAGCAACGCCACGGCTAATCATCTCAGATCTTGCGAGTAAGTCCAAGTTACAATGGAATTCTCTGGGAAGCACAAACATTTAATGAATAATTTTCCTGTTAGTCATCCGTCTCCTGCCGACCACACAGGGGTTCAATGGTTGAAGAGGAAACACTGTGGTTCTGAAGCCTGCGTTCCTACTTTGGTATGTGGGCTTGGACAAGAGTCAGGGAATCGAACAGAAGGAGAAGGAGAGAGAGAGAGATAGTTAAGGGAACGAGAGATGAGAGAAGAGGCAGAAAGAAAGAGAGGAGACGGAGTGAAAGGGAGTAAGGAGGCGGTGATGTGGAGCTCTGTTATCTGCACACATTCTTTATATATTTCCTTTTATATCCTAATATGGACTTTGGCTTAAATTGAGCCCCTTCAATTGCATTGGTATGGGCATTGGTTAGATAATAACAAAACTCCTGTAAAGCTTTGTAACATCTGGGGAGTAATAAGAGAGAGAGGGATGTTTGTGCTGGGAGAACTCTACCTTTTTAACATGCTGTTCCCTATTAATGTTTTATGAGATAACATGCAGGGAAGAGACACGGGACAAGACCACAGGACAGAGCAGGAGAAACTCAGACTGGATCCTGTATGATATACGGTCCAATTACACACAGAATGCTCCAGGTTACCATGGCAATTGGAGAAACCTTTAAGAATTGTCTTTTTGGTCTGGGTTTATAACAGTACAGTATGTCAAAAGAAAAATACAGCTTTTGATTTTAGGTGGAAGTGACAAATGGAAGCAACAACAAGAAAACGTTTGAACTCTATGGCTGGTTGCTTTGGCCCAACATGAGTTTAGTGCCAATACAACGGCTTTCGACTTAAAAATAGAAAGTCCTCTAATAGAAACTATATCTCCTTCTCACCAGGTTGGTTTTGAATTTCCTGTCGGGCTGATGGCGTCTATATATGTGCGGTATCTGACTTTTCCAGGTTGTTTACACTGTCAGCTAAAGTTAGCAAAGTTATCGCTTTTAAATCCGATTCGTCACCTTCCTCATGTCATCCCTCCGGTCCTCCCTCCCATCTTCTCCTCCTGCCTGTAGACGTAATCTTCCAGCAGGACCAGCTGTGGGTTTGTGTGGGAATCGTGAACTCACTCCACTTCCAACAAATGTACTTTCCGCAGCTCAGCTCCAACATGGTTGAGTACATTTCAAGCAAATTCCCTCCAAATTGTGTTTAATGAGCTGTGGGATTCACTTCATTCAAATAGTCCACAAACCGAAAATAAATCTTCTACTCCAAGTATTTCAACTATTTACTCATCTTGTGACACAAACGTCCAGATGAAACCAGGAGAGAACTTTGGTTTGTTTCTGGTTTATTAATGGGATTTATAGTAAATTGAATGAAGCAAGGGAGAGTCAACTCAACAGAAACCAATGAAAAGGTTCTCCATGTAATAGAATGGCAGGGAGTAAATTTAGATCCCCTTTAAATTGCACTCTGCATATTTTAAGTTGTGTCCACAGTCTTAAGCTGACATGCGTGCTGCGTATATCTGTATACACAACAGGTCTCTGTAGGTCTATATCTGTACTTAGTGGTCTCTCCCAACTAGCCAAATGTATCATTTCAGCTGCTGGAGGAATTCCGTGCTTTCATGTCTTTCTCCTGCTTTACTTGTCTTCCGCTCCGTTCTCCCTGCTAGTGGAAATTGAGGCTTGTAGTTTGACATACAGTAGATCCTCCATCACCACATAGTCTCTCATATACTGTACACTCACCGTACAGAGCGAGTTCAAGAGTCGAGTTCAGGATTTATTTTTACGTCCACATATATGAGAAGTAGATTCCCGAATTCTGTAGCCAAGTACCTAAAATACTGCGGGTCGTAGGCCAGTCTCTTCCCACGTAGTGATGCGTGGCTGTGCTCTTTGCTTCTGTAATGAGAGACTAAACACGGCAGTCCGAGTTGAGCAGAGCTGGCCGGTCCACTCGTGGGCGGTGCAGGGGTAAAGCCCGGGTCACCTCCTAGCTGTGGCTCCTCCAGCTTCATTTTGCATTCCTACTGGCACAACTGGTCTTCAAAAGGATCTTGTCCTACTCTTGGCAGAAACTGGCGAGGAGAATTAAGCAGTCCAGAAAGACGGGACAGATTGGCCCAAAAACAACCATTTGTGAATAGCCGATAGATTCTCGTAACTCTCGTAAAGATATCACATAGCTGCTGTAGAGTTCTCTAAGGTCTTTGATTGATTGTAAGTCCCTCCTTAAGCTGACGTTATGTAATCAGGCCATACTAAGCTATGTTACTGGTACAAGGATTAGAATAGGAGTATAATGGTTTCTGCAATGCTTATTCTATAGATACTCAACAACCACTCTTTTGAAATCCTAATGTGGCCCTTAGTCATGGTAAGAGTTTCTACTTCTTGAGGTCTTGAGAGATGATTTGTCACAAGCCGACTGACTTCAAGCTCTGCATGTCAGCAAAGACGGGCGCCAATTAGCCAGCGCCTCAGGCTACCAATCAAGCCGGGTAAGACTGGATCCATTGAAGGATTAAGGCTGAACTCAAATGGATTTGCTTTGTGTCAGAAGGGACAGGAACCAAACGGATAAAGGCAGGAGGTTACAGTCATCGATGACACACAGTCTTTGTCTCAGACCCTTTTTATCTATGTTTCTCTGTTTGTTCTTCTTTGTGTCCTTTCCTCTTTTATTTCTTTTTTTTTTATTTCTGGACAAAACTAATTAATAACCCTACATCTTGTCATAAACTGGACGGCCTTCTTGTTTCAGACTGTTTTTCTTTTTGTCTGTCTCTTCTTTCTAATATTTGTCTGTTTATCTAACGCACTCTTCTTTCCTTTCACGCCGCTCTTTCCCACAACCTCTCTCTCTGACCTCCTCCCTCCTCCCTCCTCCGCCTGGTGTTTGTCCTCTCTGTGGTCCTTCTCCCTCCTCTCCCCTCTATCTCACTTTCTTTTACTTCCCCTCACTTGATATTTATGCATCTCTTACTCATCCTCTCCTCTGTCATGCTCTTCCTCCGTCTCTCTGTCCCTCCCTCCGTCTCCTCCCCTGTCATCCGTCCGTCCCCCCTCCTAGATGAAGCGAAGGATGACGCCGTGGGGATCCAGCTTCGGAGGTGGGCGCAGGTCAGTCACTTTGACCCCTGACCCCAGACCCTTGAACCTGATACTCCGCTCCACAATAACACATTTAAAGAACACAAAGCTTTGACAGCACATAAACTAGTCCTTATTGTTCCAACTGAATCTCAGCTTGTGTCGTACTTGTCTTGTACCGGAGGGGAGTGAGCTGTAGACATGGGTATGATGGATAGGATGCTGCCATCTGCTGCATATAGATCAAGACAAATGAGCTCATGAGAGGAAGTACGACAATAACAACGACAAGTGAATGAATGGGAACCAGTGGAGCGCTTCCATAAGTTAAAGCAACGTCAGTTTAGGCAAAAATATGACTTTTTGTATTAAACTGAGGAGGATTTATTGTACATGTAAACATATTGATTGTTCCTGAAGTTTAGTGTCAAGGAATCCTTTCATATGTTGGTTTCTGCACGGTTGACAATGTGGTATTGTCATTGTGTGTTTGGTTCTCCGCTCTCTCCGTGACACTTGTTGATATAGTAGTTCCATCATTTCCTGTTGTGTCACAGACAATAAGCCAGAGTGTATGAAGGTCTGTGTTATCTCTTAGTTTCTGTCTATGTGTCCGTATCTGTATCCCGGACATGTTATTAAAGCTGTTGAAATATTGTGTGTGTGTGTGTGTGTGTGTGTGTGTGTGTGTGTGTGTGTGTGTGTGTGTGTGTGTATTGTGTCTTCCTGCAGCAGACACAGGAAATTGATGAGTCGCATGCTTCAGCTCATAGCAACCACCATTACAATGCAATATCTGCCGTATGACCATGTGATAAAACGAAGTTATGAGTCTGTATGTAATGAATCAATTATATAATGTATACAATGTCGAGGTGATTGTGAAGCTAATGGCTGGTGGAAGGTGATGACTAAATATCTCGCAATTACATAAGGGTAATAGTGATGAAAGGCCCTTGATATGTCAACAACCCTTCTGGAATGTTCCATCTGTTTCCATAATACACAACTCTCTGTAAACACAGTTGACAAGAAGCTCTCCAGCCACTTCCCTAATGGAAAAGCTCTGTGTGCACTAACAGGCAAAGCAGAAACATTGCATCTGCAAAAGGTAATCGGAGAGAAACTGTTTACACTCCAGCTGAGTATCATGCAGCATTTCTGTCATATTACAACATATTTTAGTGCTTTGACTCAACCCCAGAGTCATGAAACATCTCTTGTATGATCCAAGACATAATATTTTAATTAACTGCACTATTATTTTTCATAATAGCTGTTATTGAAAGTGCAAATGTAGGGGAGTGATCTTAAAACCACTGTTAGAGAATTCATTTTTTATTTAAGGCATTCACAGCTATAGAACTTCATCTTGTAAATAATTTAATACGTCCTTGTGCGCGGCGGTGCTACAACAGAGGAGAGCAGAAGTGCATCAGTGTGTTTTTTGCAGATTAAAGCATTGAAAATCTCTCGAAAGTGACTCATGGAAATCTGTCTAATGAATCCACTTAAATGGTCTTAATGTAGATTTAGCGCTGCCATGTGATTGTGGAGAAACGATCGAGTGAAAGACATTTTTGTGGCATTTCCTTGAATTATTGGTAACATATTTCCTCACCCGAAAGTTAAATTGTGTGTTTTATTGAGATAGTTTCAAATCCCCTCTCTTTGTGTTCTCTTATATTACATTTAGAGTCTCTGTTTAAATCGCAGAGCGCTCAGAGCAGCGGCTTGTTTCTGCTGTAAAACTCCATTGACCTTTCTATGTAGTTCTACCTCATGTGGTGTTGCACATCTGCACTCCCCTGTATCCCATCACATCTGTGTGGGAGTCTGGAGGTTGAAGCTTATTGCTGCAAAATTCAATCTTCCTGTGCTGCCTCAACGTATAAAGCTTAGTCTAACAAAACAGGCCCTTCTCCTCCGTCTCCATCCATTCCCATGAACTCCGTAGGAAAAGTTTGAAGCGCAAGTAGAGTGAGGAAGAACATCAATCACGAGATCGTCGTGATTATTATAAGATATCGATTTACCGTCATCCGCGCTGGTAATCACCCAGCTTCCTGCCAAACTGCGAAGGAAATCTCGTGCGCACAGAACATCGCTAATCAGATTTCAGCCTACAATTGGGAGTAATTTTAAACTTACTGAATTAATGGTGCCTCTGTACGGGAGAGCTAACAGCTAACTGGTTCACCATGCTGGAGATTTCCTGTCTGCACTGGCTGGACTAAAGCACCCTGGGAAATAAAATGGAGTGATCGGTAAAAGAGCACAAGGAAGCTTAGGGGCTAACGATGATTAAATACATGATCAATTTATCAAAGGGGAAGTCTTTTGCAGTCTTGCCTTTAAAGAGACGGTCCATAACACACCAAGACATCAGGTTGTAATAAAAGTTTCTCTCCATTTCAGTTTGTGGTGAAGGAATCGGTGCTTATTCTGGCTCTGAGGCAGTTTGTCAGAGGTGCATGGCAGAGCAGAACACTGGAAACATATTTGAGATGCCTCTGTTGAGTCTGTTTGGGTTGTAGTGAAGGATCGTACTGCACTTTTGGATTTGGATTAGTTGTGGTGTTAACTAACAGTTTGGACGGGAGAATAAACAGTAATAACAGCAAACTGAAATATGGCACACATATCTAGAGCCAGGCTTTTAGATGGAACAAGGCAGGAAACTGTGACGACTCAACATTTAAGAGAGGAATACATTTCTCAGATGGTATCGTTCTGGCTTTTGTCTTGTCCTTCTCTTTTGGTCCCAAGACTCACCAGTTTCTTGCTCTCTCTTTCGCAGCAGTGACAGTGTTGCTATGGCATCGGGACCATCAGATGCGGCGGCCAGTCAGGAGCCTGTGGAGGTTGCGGAAGAATGCTCAGGTAACAATTTTGCTTTTTCATTGACCATTTCAGTAATTTTTGAATGAAGTTCAAGCAAGGAATCTTTGAGGGTTAAAAGAACTAATCAATTTATTTTTGATGAATAGATTTTTATTGAAATGCTAGAAGAACTCTTCTCCACCAAATCAATCCCTATTCCAAACATCTGTCACGTGGAATGATGTGTTTATAGTGAGATTTGGTAGAAACAGACAGACCGCTGCTGTCAAGAACCAAAGACACAGTAGAAATCTATCATCATCTCTCTCACACACACACACACAACCCACATGCATGGACACGGGCTGTTCAGTTAGACGGCCCAGATGTTGCTGCTGTGATGGGAAACAGGAAGAAGTGGTTGGGAGGTCATCGAGATGTCTGTGAAGGAAGAGTTTAGGTCTGAGGCTGGAGTGCCGTGGGGATTATGGTAAATACTCTTTAGTTGAAGCATCGTTTCCCAGTGTAAATAAACTCTGTGTGTGTGAGTGTTGTTACATGTCAGATGTTCACAAGGAGCTGGACAATTGGTCTCAGCTTTGTTAGAGAACTGTTGGCAAGTCAAGGATGACTCCAGTAATCCTCTTGACCTCCTCTTCTTCTTCTTCACTCTTTCTTTCCCTGTGGAAGGTCATCGCCTTTCCCTTTGCTTGAGCTGAAGTCCTAGTATCTACCTTAGAAATTCCCCTGACTCCATCCTGAGTGTGACTCCGGTCGTGTTTCGGAATCGTGGGAAGTTATCAGCTCTATAACTGTTATCAAATGTTTCATCTACAATAGGCAAAGATCTGCTGACCTTCCATTGAAGTAGTGGCCTTTTCCAGCGCTCAGTAAGTGAGACCTTTAGCTGAATGGGTTATTGTATCTAAAATAACTCATGTTCAGGCTGATAAATGGCTCTGTCCACTGGTGTTTCCCCCTGATTTCTCTTCCTGGCACTGCAGAAAGGCCTGATGTGTCACCTAAAGTGCTTTGGAAGCTCCTTAAGTAAATAAAGGAGTTATACAGCTCCCATTGTTGTCAAGACAAAGGAGAGAAGAATTTACTCCACACATCTCAAGGATGAGAAATGAAAATCTTAAAGTGTCATATAAATAAAAGAATATGATGAAATGGCCCAGCAGTTGTAGAGTCTTAGACTGAACGGGTTTAGATTCCAGACATTTTTCAGCTCTATTTGTGCTTCAACCAAAAACTATTTTACTGAAAGGGAGGAATGCTCAAGGATTCTCTACAGAGAAGAGAGACAAACATGAAAAAAACAGGCAACTGAACTGGAACTGAACCATGTTTGTGTTTTATTTCTTTTCCTCCTCGTTCACACTTTCTTCAGTTTCTTTGTTGCTCTTGGTTGCTCTGTGTTGTGTCAATTCCTCAGAAAGTTCTCAAAGGGTAATCGGCTTCAAATAGTTTCCCTCATCAAAGTCCCATCAATCCGTTCTCCAGTACGTATCTATCTTTCGATCTACAGATCTGTGTCCTGGAGGCGTAGGAGGCTAGGTCCCTCCCCTTACACATGTCCATGTCCTCCGGCTCTCCCTGGGGATCCTAGACTAGATTCACAGGCATGATGGAATACGGGCTTGCCCCTTGCTCTCATCCCAAATGGATGCGGTTTTGCCGATGACGTAGCAAAGCATTGGCTCATTTGTGGTCGCGACACATCTCAACTGGCCGACCACAAAGAGCCGACCATGTCTTGTTACATCTGCAGCACTGATACACAATGCTGTGGAGTGTAGTGGTGTCACCTTTCTTTGTACTGATCATTCGATTGTCACGGTGAAGTAAAGCCTGACCTCATCCCTGTTGTATACGGCTGCAGACGACAGAGCGGTGGGCTCGTTCCTGCTGTGTTCTGGATGAGCTCAAAGCAGTGTGTAGCTGTTTAAGGAGCAATAAAAAAGACTTGTTGAGTTTTTCCACAGTGGTGCTAATGGACGTGGGCTCCCTGGGGGATTTTACAAGCACAGATGAGTGTGTATGTATGACTGGGTCTGTCCTCGTGTCCATCTGTGCGCACAAACACACGCGCACACACACACACACACACATCAGGCTATGTGTGTGGTTTTACTAGACGGCCTACCTGGGTCTTTACAGCCAACGCAGGGCTCACACAGATAATTGCTCAAACAGCAGTTCATGTGAGGGCAGTGTGAAGATGCTGTGTGTGTCATATTCTCATTGTGTTACTGTGTACTTAGGTGTAGTAATACACTGTAGTTCAATGTAAACATTCTGTCATATTCTTTATGTTCTCAGCAAAGAAGAAGTCAAAGTTCCAGGCGTTTAAGAAATTCTTTGCCCGGAAGAAAAGGAAGGAGCCGTCGGCCTCAGGTGGAGAGGCGGGGCTTAAAGCCAGCCAATCGAGTGACAATGTCAGCAAAACGCCAGAGAATAACACACTCACTCGATCGGAGAAGGATAAAGGCTCTGGGTAAGATCAGACACACGTAAATACACACAAACACACACACACACACACACACTCGGACACAGCTCTGCGTCTCTGCTGAATTGGTGGCGCCTGTTGTTTATAAACAGTTGGTAGCTTCAAAATAGGGTTTCTTCAGCATTTTCATACTTTCCATGTTTTCTTTAGATGGCACCAGTTGTCTTCCCAATTTAAAGTTTTTTCAGCCATTCCCTATTAAAATACATTCAAATTTCCTTCAGGCCTTCACACTTTCAGCTCCTTTATTCATTGTGGCACAGAAACCATTGAAACATTCTTCCGAGCTTCAGGTTTCAAACTTTCAGGAACTCGTTCAACATTTCAAATCTATTACGGTTTTTCAGATAGCACGACATTAAAACACATCAGTTCAGTCATTCCCTATAAAATATATTCAAAGTTCCTTCAGGCTTCATCCTTCCAGGGTTTTCTCAGCTTGTCATTTTAAAGGTTTTCCCAATCCCTATTAAAATACATTCAAATCTCCTTCAGGCCTTAGTACTTTCAGGCCCTTTTAAGTTAAATTCATTGAGGTACAGAAACCATTCAGTAAACCCCAAATAGACTAATTCAATGACTTTTTTTCTAACTATCATCACAGTGGGCTGACAGCTCACTGAGGTGTGTTATCCCACCTAAGCAGTTCACTTGAAAACTCCCAAATGATGGAACATAACATGGCCTCTGAAGGGAAATGTCATTAAAAAGGAAACGTGCTAATCATTTGTCACTTCAGACTCTTTTTCCAATACCTAAGTATCAGCTCTTCTGTTATTAAGCCAGAGATCATGGAGGAGAGGAAGGTAACGTGTTAACATCCACCTCCTCTTCCTCCAGCCTCACCTCAGTGAAGCCTCCTGGCTTCCTGTGTTCTTTTCTGGTAGTGAGAAGTCACTTCCTGTGGACAGTCCTCATTTCCTGTGTTTTTCTAAGCTGTGCCACTTCCTGCCTCGTCTGCGTTTCACTCTTCCCCAGGGTCACAGGGTCTGCTCCAGTTTAAAGCCAATATTTTGCCATCACAGATATTTCGGATTTTTGTATTTACTATGTTTTTCCACAAACTGCACCACACTGCCACTTGTGATGGGAGTCAATGATGAGTAAAGGGTTAACTGCTGCCAATTTGATTCCAAACTATAAAAGTAAACTCTTTAACACGCCGCTACAGGTAGCACAACTACCCTGAACATATCCCAGCATGCATCACTCTTCCCAGTTGCCTCACTTCGCCTTCAGCAAAGTGAATCACGCTATTTAATCATTAAAATTGTGCAATAAGTATATTCCATGAATCCGTGAACCCAATGGTTTGTAATAAGACTGATGAGACTTATCAGACAATAAAAATCAGTGTGATCTTGGTTTAGAATTTTTAATGATAATGGAATTTTGATGGAATTCATTGCAGACAGAAATGCAGATTTCACAGATACAGATTCACATTGTTTTTCATTTTATTTTCCACACGTTGTACCTTGTAAAGCTTCCGTAACTACCCATGACGTATTAAGTATTGGATTTGGCTTAACCCACCTGCCGACCTTAACCTGTATTGATTTACCGTGTTGACTTACATAAACTGTGAAACCTGACTTCCTCCTTCATGTTTTCTCTTCTTCCTGGCACCTCAAGGTCAAAGATCAGCCTGGGCAGCAAAGCCTTATCACATGACTCTGTATTTGTCTCTGACTCATCGGAGACCAACGAGGCTCTGGGGGCATCCCAGGACAGCATTCATGGCAAAGTGAAATCACTACAGGTACACACACACTCACACACACACACACAGAAATACACTTCAGACCTATATTTGTCTTTTATTTGGAGCTATTGTTCTCCAAGTAGAGGATGTGGAATTCCGTCCGCAGTCCAGTATCCATCCTGCTGAGTCGTCATTTAGAAGATGCTGAATGCCTGCCAGCTCATCTGCAGCTTATCCTGACCTCTGACCTCCATGTGGAGAGAGCAAGAGGAAATAGGATTTCACAGCAGGGATTAATAAAACAAAATATTATAGAACCATTGTTAGCACATGTTTGGGAGTGCTGCTCCACGAGAATAATGTGTTTTGTGGGAATGTTTGTGACCCTGTGCGGCTATTAGGTGTGTTTGTCAAAGAGAGAGAGAGAGAGGGGGAGAGAGAGGGGGAGACCACCAGCTGGTCTGATTTATATTTAGATGGTGATATGATACACCTCAGGGATGTGAGCGGTTCAGGATTCAGAGCTGGACTATAACTCATCTTGTTGTGTTGATGTGTTACATTTGAGCGACAGCCCAGACAGGCGGACCTGATGTGTATCACAGCGAGAGGTTCAATCTGAAGCGTCCATCAAAATAGAACATGACAATAAGAAGAGTAGCTGGACAGATGTCTGTCACAACAACAGGCTAAAACGGGAAGACTGCCCTCAAGTCAAACACTTTGACTGGGCTTTAATCTAGAGGGAGGGGTCGGGGGGATTAAGCAACGTCTTAAGGAGATTTGAACACATGGGCAACTTTCTCCTTCAGTTGCAGAGTGTAAAGCAAACAGAGGGAGGTATTGATACAGACAGAAGGACGCAGAGAGAGTATTCACAGGTCATATACTCAATACCTGCACTGACACGATGTACAGACACAAACCTCCTACTGTAGTACACTGGAACATTTACAGACAATAACAGAAAACCGAATATGTAACTTCTAAACTCTTAACTAAGTAATATCTGACTGCATTTAATATGAGGTGAGTCAGAACCTCTCTGCTGTTGGAGCGCCTGCATGTCTCTCTCTTTAAAGTGGTCGTAACGTTGCTAAATTATGCCACACTCTTTCTACGAGTGTGTGTGTGTGTGTGTTCCAGTACCGAGCCCTGCTAATGAAAGCTGAACTGTCCAGTGTTTGTTTTGTACCTGGGCAAACGAGTCCTGAGTCCTTGAGTGACTGTTACAGGGCAACACATAACAGGCCGATAACGAGGCCGTAAGTTTGAGTTTCTGTGATAACGTGCGTACACACACACGCACACACACACGCACACACACACACACACACGTGCGCAGCCTAAAATAAACACTTTCTGTCTGGAATGCTAGCTGACTGTCCACATAAGTTGTTAATCATAGCGTTCACTTGTGGGGATCCTGGAACGTGGAGGCCGTTAATCTTTCTAAACACACACGAGTCAAACTCAAACACACTTTTATTACATTTTTCTGAAAACGTAGTTCATTAAACAGGCCTTGAGATTTTCCTCCCTCCCCCACACACACCCCCACACCTAAATCATTTTTGTGGACACACACAAACCCCCCACATGTCCTCGTGTTTGTGTCTCCTGTCCTCCAGCTGCAGCTCAAGCAGGCCATCAAACTGGGCTCTCCTCCCTCCCTGATGTGTGTGAAGAAGACAGAGGATGCCGGTGCCATGTCGGAGGATGACGGGCTACCCTGCAGTCCACCTGAATACTCATCACGTCACGCAGCACAGGTGACACACACACACAGACACACACACTGAGTTTTAGACTGAGTAATGAAGTAGGGAATGTTACTAAACCTTCTCATTCTGCGTCTGTCTCTGTCTTCTTCAGAATCAGGCTCAGAGGAGCAGTATCAGTCTGGAGGGGACGGACAGTGATGAAGAACAGGTAAACACACACAGACATGTACACACAGTTGGGTATCAGGGCGAAAATGGCGTCTTTTTTCTATCCATCACAAGCCCTTTTAATGTATCAGCAAAAATCACAAGCTGTGTTAGGACCTGGAGGCGTTGTGGAGCGTGGAGATGTTTCTCCTCATGTGACCGCTGTAACAGCATCTTGTGATCAGTTTGACCTCTCTGTCACTTCCACCATCGTGTGCTCTCTCTGTCTCTCTCTCTCTCTCTCTCTGTCTTTCTCTCTCTCTGTGTCTTCCAATTGTTCATTGATTGATGCGTGCATCACTCTTCTCACCAATGTGTTTTGTGGTTTGCGCCCGTGTGACTTTAAATTGCTCATGCTAACGACATCATCAGGCCCGTCTGCTGTCGCTCACATTCTTTCAGATGGACAGAAAGGGGAAAAAAGGAGCGCCACTTTGATGATAAGAGAGATTTACCGAAAACCCTCAACTATCCATTTAGCCTCTCAGACTGTAACTTGGGTTGAAAGCTCAGTCAGCAAAGTATGACAAATGAACGTTAATGATAGTGCAGGTTTAGCCTTTTTTGCTGAGTTTTAGCCGCTGGAAATAACCACAAATGGACGACTACAAAGACACGCTTAGAAAACCCTGAAATTTCCTTTTCAAAAAGTGCATTCCACACACAGCTGAGACTTATGAATTACAGCCGCCGCTCCCCCCTGCACCAGGAAGCGACTTCATGGAGTCACACCATGTTTGTTTTGTTGTTTGTTTATTTGCCCCAGATAAACTGGATTTCTTGTTGGTGCTAATAGTTCTAATGCATACAGTGTGTCCAAGTGTGTGAGGAATCATTCTTGATTTGTGTCTCCATGGCTTCTTAGTGCATATAGATATAGATAGATAAATTAGAAGTCCAGACCCAGAGGACTGAACTAACCTCTCCAGCTCAACAAACAGCAACTTCACAAATGGTTACTGTATTTATCACAGTAAATTTTTGTCATGTGCTGTGTGTGTGTGCTTGACGCTTTTCCTCAGGGTGTGTGTGTGCGAGTGTGAGATTGTGATTGACCTCTTTCCTTGTGTAACCTCTCTTGTTTTAATCATCCTCTCTCACTCCATCTCTCTTTTTTAAATTTGAGTTTTGCCAATTTCCTCTCTGACCATAATCGTATCCACTGACCGTGTGTGTGTGTGTGTGTGTGTGTGTGTGTGTGTGTGTGTGTGTGTGTGTGTGTGTGTGTGTGTGTTTGCGTGTGTGTGTTATTCCACTTTTGTGTTCTGGGTGCATTCCTATGGTTTCCACTGGCAGTCACTGTGTCTGCTTGTAGTTACTGTGCTCTGGCTCTGTCTCAGCTGACCACATATACACACACACACACACATTACAAATAAATAGATGTCAACAAAGACTCTCAACTTAAAATCAGTCAAATTAAAGCCAGTTTATATTAAAGCTCTATAATATCCAAATCAAAGTGACATCAGCCATGTTGTCCATGTTGCCGGCCGCTTCACTCTGAATCTGCTCTTTGACGGTTTAATGGATGGAGGGAGCGATGGATGGATGGATGGGGACAGAAAGATGTCAGCATAATTATAAATCTGTCAGGGAGAAGAGAGGAAAGAGAAAAATAGAACTTAGGAGCAAGAGACAGAGACAGACGCAACAGACGGCAGATACTTCAATGATGACAGAGTGAGAGGTGGAACTACAGATAAGGACTGTTTGTGTTTGTACAGCTGGACTGGAGCTCTCTCTCTCTCTCTCTCTCTCTCTCTCTCTCTCTCTCTCTCTCTCTCTCTCTCTCTCTCTCTCTCTCTCTCTCTCTCTCTCTCTCTCTCTCTCTCTCTCTCTCTCTCTCTCTCTCTCTCTTTTCTGGTCTTGCTCCATTTCCTTTGGTTTCCTCGCGTGCTGTCTCGGCACTTTAAGTGAATGTCCACCTTTTATCATAACAGGCACGCAGTTCCGTTTCATTTCCTCACAGCTGGAAACAAGACAGCGAGCGATGTGTCCAGTGTGTGATGTCATACATGTGTGACCCCAGTTAATATGACAGATGGGATGGAAGCTACTGCAGTCACAATCAGAATTCCAAACCACATGGAAGCATCTTTAGTAATATTTCCCCTGTAATTTAAAGTCCAAACTCTTCCTCTCTCCTCTTTCTGTCCCAGCTGCCCTGTGCTGCCTCCAGCAGAGCAGTGAGCCCCCTGGTGGTGGCTCCATGTGACTTCAGTCAGCCCGCCACTCACGTTAGCTGTCTGGATAACTCGGCTGCCAAACACAAACTGGGCCTGAGACACAAAGCCTGCAACAAGAGGAAGCCCGCCAGAGTAAGACACAAACACACACACGGAACATTTATATCTTGTTGTCTTTTGTCTTTGGTCCGATCGTCATATTTTCCTCATTGATCCCACAGAAACTGCTGTTGTGGGAGGTCACACAATTGAGTAGTTGTGAGTTAGATAATGTAGTTATTCTTTAGTCCCGCCTACACACTAGGTCAAAGGTCAGGAGAGGTCCTGTTGTTACCCATATTGTGCTTAAGGGGACTAACAACAGATGTGGTCTTTTTTGGGGCTTTAACTTGTATCTTCGAGTCTCAAACAGTTGAGGAATCCTCCAGGATCCTGCCGACCTCTCGTGTTCTGTTCTTGTCATTTGTTTACGTTTATGTTGCTTTCTCAGGAGTTCTCTATGAGTTCTTGTTCCAAGTTCACAATAGTTTAAGTCGGTCAAATGAGCAGCAATTGACAATCGGCTTAAGTGATGTTGAGGTGAAATATGTTTTTGTCTATGTAGAGGTTGGAGCTCAGAACAGGAGGAGACTCCTCTGTGGAGGAGATGCTAAGCACCTCTATACCAGAAGCATTGGAGGAGAGAAGAGAACAAGAAGTTGGAGGTCAGCAAAGTTTCCTGATCATCTGTAGATTATGATTCTGCATTCTGTAAGTGTGTGGTCTGACATGTTACTCTCTCTGTTCCAGATGATCAGCTGAAACCAAAGAAGGAGGAAGGGGAGGAGGGAGAGCCACAAGAACATTCCAGACAATCTCTGTTGAGCGATAAGGAGGAGAGGGAGGAGGGAGAGGATGAGCAGGAAGCAGAACAGGAAGTTCCTCACGACTCACAAATGTCCTCTCCTCCTCCCGAGACACGTCCATCAGAGGGGGACGCCCCCGACACCCCCAGCTCCAGATCCTCCTCCCTCGACAGTCCCAGGTAATCAGATGTTTCTCCTCCTCGTAGTTTGACTCTCTGTTTACTACAAATGAGTATTGGTGGAAAAAAAGAGAGGGATTTTAGAGAGATGAAGTCAAATTTATTATCAAATTAATTTATTGTAATAATATTTCCATTCTCTTCTTCACTCTCTGTGTCTTTTCTTATTTTTCAAATCATAGTGCTCTCATTCTTGTGATTTGACCTTTCTTGACCTCTGCTTCTAGAGCCAGTCCAGAGCCCCCTGCTGCTCAGAGGGAGTATCTACTGGACCCTCCAGGCATTGCTTATGGAACTGATGAGGACAGAGTTGAAACTGACTCTGCATTGGCAGTACAAGAAGAGGAAGAAGAAGAACTCTTAACAATCACTGAAGGCAACATCATGGAGGAGGAGAGTTCCTTCTTAGAGGAAGTTCTGAACTCCTTGACGCCGCTGTCACTGGGCCTGGAGACTGAAGGTGTTGTCTTGGATATGAAGACGGAAGAGGAAGTGAAGAAGAGGGAGGTGGAGGAGCAGGAGGATGTGGAAGAAGAGGAGGGAGAAGGAGAGGAGGTGAAGGAGGCAGTAGCTGAGGCTGATGAGCCAATCAGTCATCAGATTGCTTCTCCTGTCTCCCCCCTGTCAGATCAGAGCACCCAGGAAGAGGATGATGAAGAAGAAGAAGATCTAAATTGGACCACATCTTCCTGCAAAGCTGAGGAAAAGGAAGAGGAGGAGGAGCCAGAGGTTAAAAATGAAGAAGAAGCAGAGGAGGAGGAGGAGGAGGACAAACCTCTTCTGGTCCAGCAAGAAGAAGAAGAAGAGAAACATGAGGCAGAGGAAGTCAAAGGTCAAGAAGAAAATGATGTGCCTCTAGCAAAAACAGACGTGGTCGAAAAACAAAATGTGGTGGAGGAACACATGGACGAAGATGAGATTACAGTAGAGGTGGTGGCAGTAGAGCTGGAGAAGACACCAGATGTGGATGAAGAGGGACAGGAGGTTAAAGGAATGCATGATGAGGAAGTGGAAGAAAAAGGGAGAGAAGAGGAGGAAGAAGAGGGTGATGACACGGAAGAGACGGCAGAGAAGTTTCCTGATGGAACGAAGGAGGGATTCCAGTCTGAGGTCGCAGTGCAGGAGGCAGAAGAAGAGCAAGAAGAAGAGGACACAGCTGGTACTCTACAAAACACAGATGAGTCCCAAAGTTCTGCTGAGCCCTGTGACCTCATCGTTCCATCATGCGAACTCCAAACTTCCAACCAGAACTCTGAAGAGGAGAGGAACGATGAAGAGGAGGAGACAACAGAGGAAGTTGCAGAGATCGAACACGTGGAGGTCAAATCAGAGGGGGACAAAGACAATGATGCAAACCAATCAGATCCAGAGCAAGATGGCGGTGATGAAGCAGGTGTGGAGCTGGACTTGGACCAACCAGGGTCAGAAATGTTGCACCAAGACCAAACAGGTGTGGACCCAGCAGGTACGAAGCAGGATTCTGTTTGCATCAGGCCTTCATCTATTTCTCTCCCAGAGACTCAAATGCAAGACAGTGAGACCTCTAGTCCTACCAGTCAGATCAGCCCCAGCAGCAACACCACCACTCTCCACATCAACCTGGTCTCTCCCAGCTTAGAGAAAGCCCGAGCAGCGTTTGAGCTGCCGCCAAGCACCGTGGATCCCACTGAGGAACCTAGGGAGGAGCCTTCTCATGCAGACCTGGAGCAAAACCCAGCTGATGAAGAACCAGAAGAAGACTCTGCGGGTGGAGAACAGGGAACGCCATCTTCAGAAGCAGCAGCCACCCAGGAGGAAAAGGCAGAGGAGACGATCATCCAGCTGTCCAGTCCTTCAGATCAGAACAAAGCCCGCTTCACCATCGCCCCTGTTATGCATCGATTGCTCACTGCAGGAGACAACAAAGAATATGTCCTCCCTCGCTCTCCTTCTCCTCCACCAGCGTCCATCTCCTCAGTCTCCCCTCCGCCTCCGTCTCCTTCTATCGCAGGGCCTGAAGTCGTGGCGGAGGTGGAAGCTACGCCAAAGCCAGTGCCCCGAGTGAAAGCGGAGACTCCGAGTTCCAGTCCGGACAGAGCGAAGAACGCAGGGGCTTCTCCCGCCAAACCACAAAGCAATGCGACAACACCATCGGGTAAACCTCAGGCCTCAGCTGCTGCAGCCACAGAAGGTAGAGACATTAAGATGATCGATGGTGAGATCACAACTTGTAATTTGTCAGCTTTTATATTTGGGTCCTGGAGTTTCTTCTCTGTGTGACTCATAGTTTCTTTGAAGCATCTAAATCGAAGTCACATCATGAGTTGAATTTTCTGCTTGAGCTAAAGTCAAACCACGGACCAAACTTTTCCAACGTCTAATCAATCTACAGAGAGCTCCGTGCTGGTGGAGGGGAATCCCGATAATCCGTTTGGAGTTCGACTGAGGAGGACGTCGGCTCTTCACCGCAGCTCAGAGGAGGAAAACACAGAGGTTGTTAAATGTTTTATTTTTAATTAAAGAAGGTTTTAGATTGGAATGAGGGATTTTTCTGGTGTGTCATTGTTATTTACTGAGGCTGTTAAGTGGTTGTTCAAAGCTTATTTGATTGATTTGTTTACTCTTCCATCAGTGTGTCCACAAACCCCCTGCACAACTACCCAGCGCCAAAGTCGACTCACAACAGCCATTCAGTGTTAAGTCCCCAGTGAGTCAGCCAATCATCAAACCTGCCCTGCCGAAGAAACCAGACATACACGGAGACGCTGCAGGAAAACCCAAGCAGATCCCAGGTGTGTACAAATATACGCCAAAGCTGTAGGGCCCAATCAGGCGCAATCAAGGACGGCTGAACGTCCCTGTGGTGTCTCGCTGTCTCTCACTGTGTTGTTGTTGTTGTTTCAGACCCGGCAGCGGTTCGTGGTGGTTCTGGTGGATCAGATTCTCCCAGCTGGATCTCTGTGGCCAAACAGAAACAGAGGCTCTACAAAGAGAACTCACTTGATGAAATCACTGCCAAAAAGGTAGGTTGAAAAGTACAAGCCCTGAATGAATGAAGCCTGAAGGCAACACCAAAAGTCCCAGTGATCACAGCAATACGTCTTACTGTAGAACAGAGACTTGAGACTTTATCTTGACTCTGAACAAGTGTCTGTGCTACTTTCTGTCATCAGGAGGATCAAGAGAGGAAATCTTCACTGCCGCTGTTTGTCAGCAAAACACCTGAGTCCAAAGGTCAGAACACACCTTTTTTTCTGGTGCTTCTTGTGAGGTGACATGATATTCACATTCACAAGTAGCTGCTTTCTTCTGCCATTCTGTGGTTGAATGTGTAATTTTGCTTCCCTCATGTGGACAACCTCTGCTACTGCAACACAATACTGATTGAGCCACAATACCACAATTTAACCCTCAGTTACGAAAGAAATGTGACATGTTTGTGTGTGTGTTTTCTTTTAGTGAGTCCAGTGGATATCACCAAGTCTGCAGCTCCGGTGGAAAAGGAGACCAGGAGGGCTTTCTCTCCTCCGACTCCAGTGCCAGCCCAACCAACAAAAACACCGTCACTCCCCTGCCCTGTTGCCCCCAAACCCCATGTGACCTCTGCCCCCAAACCCCATGTGACCTCTGCCCCCAAACCCCGTGTGACCTCTGCCCCTGCCACACCTAAAAAACAACCCCAGCCCAACCCATCCCCCCAAACTCCACTTCCTGTTCCCCAAAGATCTCCTTGCACAAGCCCTCCATCTGTCTCCAAACCTGCCCTGCCGCCGTCATCCAAGTCGCCCCAGCCCCAAAGCTCACCGCTTTCCATCCAAAGACCCCCGCAGTCCAGCCAGACCCAGTCCGCCCAGCGGGGCCTAGCCCCTGATTTGCCACAGGATGAGCCCCCCTGGATGGCCCTGGCCAAGAAGAAAGCCAAAGCCTGGAGCGAGATGCCCCAGATTGTCCAGTGATGATGAGTATCAACATGTAAATAAGGTCAACAGGGATGAAGGGCACTGAGAGTCAGGGGATGGACCAGAATGCATTTGCACACAAAGATTATGTATTGATTGTTTTCTTATTTCCTGGTTACTATGCTGTCTTCTGATTAGTTTCCAAACCCTCCGCTCATGTAGCTAAAGGGACGCCCCAGTTACACTCCTGCTTTCTCTCCTTTGATTACACTTAGAGTGGATCCATACCTGTGCGTATTCATTGAATTGTAACGTGCCTGGGTGTCAGAGTGGGTTTCTGGACATCTCTATGGTCCATGTGAGATCTGTGAACATTTCAGGGACGAAAGGAGACGGGATGTCATTTTACCAGAGGATGTATGAATGAAGAGAAAAGGTCCATCTTTGGGTTTGAGATTCTTCTGTTATGTCTTAAAAATGAGTCTGTGTGTTTCAGTCTCTGTGTTGATTTCATGGCTGGAGGGAGCAAAATCAGACAAAACGATTCTGCAGGAAAATGAACAAACTGCTGTTGGTTATGGGTTCTTGTAAAATGCTGTGTGTGTGTATGGAACTCTTTAGATCAACATGTGTATTTGTTGTAACTTGAACACTAAAATAATCATGTCCACTTTGTTAGCGAGTGCCGAGTGTCTCCAACATGTTTCAGGTTGTAAATTACAATTTTAATTTCTTCTTTTGATATGTAACCTTGAGAATATTTGCTCTCATGTTGTGTTGTCATGGAAATAGGAAAACTGTCATTACATGGACTTATCCCAGATCATTTTAATCCAGTACTTGGTGGTGGGATATGAAATATTTTCCGCAGGTAATTTCACCTGTAATTTAAACATGTACTATGTATGTAAAGGCGATATAAATCAAAATACCACTAATAAGTAACACAGAATAAAGCAAATAATTTCCTATGTATTGTACTTAAATCTGTCTCAAAGTAACAATATATGTTTTATGCATTTTGTTTTATTTTGTATTGCCTTTGACAATTTGTCTTGTATATAAAATGTGCAGTAAAGAACCAATGAGATCAGATTGTCTGTGGTTTTATTGACACTTGTCTTCTATGTTATATTAGCAGTGAGGACGTATTTATAGCGGGAACATTTTCATTCTGTCTTGGTTTCTGGTGACGTGCCTGAATGTTTCTGAGTAACTGCCTTCCAAGAGCAACTCGTAATATCACTGATCCAAGGACATGAAATATAAAACATTAATTAAACTGATAGGCTAGAACTAGAAATGCATTTCCTGGAGATTGGCACTTTCTAAAAACCCATGAAATATGTGAAAATGCTGAAAAAAAATGAAAGAAAGTAGCCTGAATTGCTCAAAAATGTCTGAAAGGTTGTTTGTACCTGAAGGAATGAAGTTTGAACAAGCAGTTTCAGTAACAACTAAGCGGAGACACAGAGCTGGGTCAGTATGAAGACAAGACAATTTCTGAAAACCACATGTTGAACAACTGACTCCCATGCAAAAACTGTAAGTCCTATCTGAAAACAGATTGGACCGTGAGAAGCAGGAGAACTTCCTGAGCGTAGGAATGTATTCTGGTACAAAAAGGCCAGAAGATAAAGGAGGACCAGTGAGTTGAAGAAGACCTTAATTAATTTTCACCACTGAACATGTAACATCATCAACCCAGCTCACTTGTGGTGTTTTTTAATGTCCATGCTCTCCCTAGGTCATGTCATTCAAAAGCATAACATCCAATTCCACTGTTATGCAAATGACACGCAGCTTTATGTTCCACTCACAACCTCCAACTCCAGTCTATCCTCCCCTCAGTGTGTGTATTTGTATTGGATGCTGTAATCGGTGAGCAGCCTGCTGAAACTCCCCAGATGTCTTTTCTGGGTAAGTTAGGTAACACTGCTGCTGCTGCCCTACTTTAGACACACACACACACACACACACACACACACACACACACACACACACACACACACACACACACACACACACACAGCCTCAAAATGACCAACCAAGATGTACGATGTGTGCGTCCGTGCCAAGTATCCATAGCAATGACTACTGGGTGCTGACCTTCTCATTTACAGGTTATATAACCAACCGACTTGGCAAAAATCAGAGGTGACGAGAGAGAGAGAGAGAGAGAGAGAGAGAGAGAGAGAGAGAGAGAGAGAGAGAGAGAGAGAGAGAGAGAGAGAGAGAGAGAGAGGTTACAGTGATTAGAAAAATGGACTACTTTAAAGCCACAATGAGGGATATCAGGCTCCATGTGTAATCATACAGAGGCGTTGTTAATGCGCCCTGTGAGGCACCGAGGTGATGACAGTGAGGATTCTTCTCCTCTTCAACAATCGGCTCATACGCATGTTCTTATTTTTCTTGGCTGTAACACACACTCACACACACACACCACTGCTTCCTTCACACTTTGCTTTTCTTCAGCGCCTTCTTGCTCCAGAGGAGAACTCCAGAGTTTCCTCCTGAGCTCCACTGACTGCTGACTTAATAACACATTTGAGATTGAAGATCATGGAGAAATCTCATCCTGCTTGTTTGCTAGCCATTTCCTATTTCCTAATCTCTTTCAAGTCCTTCATATTTTCATGAAATTGAAAGTTCAGGAAATGCATTTCTAGTTACACACCTGTTTCTCACCTGTGTGATTGTCCACCTTGCCTTGATTGGTCACACCTGTAGCTGATTGGCCTCACCTGTTCTTGATAGGCCCTCATTCCTTTGTGTATTTAGTCTTTGTGTTTCCCTCTGGGCCAGTTTGGCTTTGATCCTTTGTACCAAGCAGTCCAATATATTTGCTAGTGTTGGTGCCCTTTGTTTTCCTGCTCTAAGGCAGTAGTTTGGATTTGTATATTGCATCTCTATGTACTGAGCCCTGCTTGTAGTCATGATGTTTTGCCTACAAGCAACTTTCCTACCTTGGCCATCTCAGTATGGGTTGATGATGTCACCACTCATCAGTAATCTGAGCTGATATCAACACAATCAAAGGAGGCTTAGATCAGGAACACAAACCTTTTGGTTTATTCACAAGCTGTAGCTCCAGACATGAACCTTTGCAAACATTATGCATACCTAAGTTTTACTATCAAAAAACAGGCTTGTACATATAACATCAGACATGTACAGACATACATTCATCCTGTGTAGATGCAGACAGATTTAGAGGCCATGCTTTTGGACAGGAGATCAACAGCTAGGCAATTTACTGTTTGGACATTTGAAAATGAGGAGAGTCTGGTGTCAAGTGTTTCGGACATGAATGACCAAGGCCAAATAGTAAAGCAAGACAGTTCCACATAGCTGTTGGTTCAAATCCCATAGCCATAAATGAGGAAGACTTAATAGGACAAGAGACGCTAGTTAGTGTCCTGGGTGCTGCAGCTTTTCTGGGCATCAATTATGTGGGCGTCAGCTTCAAGTTGGCTCAACTAAAGCTTGAGGTTATGAAGATGTCCAAGGAAGATAAATCAGGAGCTCTGCTAAATATGTGGGATCATCTTTAACATAGAGCCCACACAGAAACTCAGCATGATAGCAAGTGTGTGTGTTATGAGCCAAGAACCAAACAATGAAGTGTAAAATGAAAACAGTCAGTAACAAAGCAGCCTAGTTTTACTTTTTTGGGGCTGCAGGGGATGCTTTTTATGGGACATGGACACTTTTCTATGTTTAGACTCTGAATTAGTCTTCCAATACAGATTTTTTAAAAACAAGGACAGAAACACAGCAAAATCCGGGAGCATATTTCCCTTTCCCATCTTTGTGGACACACTCTAATGGGGAGCACAGGTAGTTTGCACTTTCTCAGGTCAAGGTGAATATCTGATAGGTGGAAAGAAAACATGCCCACTTCTTGTTTTGTATAGCATAGTTGGATAATAAAGTACTAATTTCCAACATGTACAATGATCATGACTTCACACGCATACAGTAGATTGCTGCTGAGGCGTTGTGTCCTTTTCTCGCTCTTAATGCTCAGTTGGGATCGTCGCGTATTCTCTGCTGTTACTTAATAACCACCTGCTCTTTGAGTGAGGCCTGTGATGAAAGAAATACTTTGTGTAATGACTGTGATTACTATGATTGTAGGCTCAGCCAGGGCCGACAGGCATGAAGATAAGCAGGAGTTTTGTTTAGAGAAAAGTGAATTCTCTCCCCGGTGTTTTAACAAACATCTCACAAATCTGACTCGATAACACTGGAATACTACAGGGCTTCCACCTATCAAAATCCTTTATACAGGCAAATTCCAATGACTGTTTGAATGTGCAGAACTACCTGAGGGCAGTTATTTCTACAGCTCTGTGCCAGATGTCAACAGTTTGAGTCACATGGGTTATAAACATACCAAATAAATACCAACATGACCTTAACTTCTTCTTGTACACAACCTCACTCTAGTTGCTTTTGCAGCTTAAGAAAAAAACGTTAGAAATCCAACATAAGGCACTAGAACATTTGTTTGAAAGGAACAGCAACTCACAGAAATGATTTAAAGCCTAAACGCACCCTCGACCTTTGTGGGGGTATGAACAGAAGATTACACCTCATTCATAAGTGGAGTCTTTATGTCGTGTGTCTGTTTGATGAAGCTCAGCTGATGGTTTTCAGGGGAATTTTGTCATTATTATTCATCACATGATTAATTTGAACTGTACCAATCATTACAACACTGCCTTAACAATGACTTTTAATAGGGAAAATCTGAAAAAGACTCCAGTTTGGCTTCAATGAAAACAATATTTCTTCCAATAGAATGCAGTAGTTTGTGATTATTAATACACAAATACCTTACACACATAATTACCAATCAGCTCTGTGAGGGTGAAGTGTTCTTAGTGTTAAACTGTGACATTGTTCCATTTCTCCATCTCTCACTTTGGCCCGTTAAATAAGCAAGAAGAACAAGTGTGATCATTTCCACATGGCAACACTTTTAACAACCATTTCCTGTATTTTTACATATAAAATAAGAAGATCACCATGAGATAAATATAAATGAGGAAAATTAGAAAATTAGAAAACCCTACTGACGTAGAAACGTGTAAAATCGGACATGTATATAAAATAAATGATGATGACTCTTTAGAAGGCAAAGCTCAACCACCTGACGGAGCTTTGGCCACATTAAACAGTCACAGCCACAGATATCAGCAAGGCCTCAAGAGTTAAAACTGCAGTTACCGAAGATGCTCTCAGGAGTTCTCCTTCAAACATCTCAGATTCCTTTTCCCCAAACTTCTATTTACGCTGTGATGTTATTGAACACCAAAGAGGGACCGTCACCTAACGGAAGACGTAGAGAACTTACTCATACACAGCAAACTGCTTCACTACATCGCCGTGGAGAGAAGGCACTGGCCTTCACTAAATCATTCTGTCTGTGGACTTCAATGGATTTAACTCTGAAGCAGCTGTTGTTGTTTAGTGTTTCACCGTGTTTGTTAAAGTATTCAACAAACAACTACTTCCAATGGGAATCCTAATACTATTTAAACTAAATAAATATAAAGAGAGCCCACAGCACTGTTTCCTTCCCTTACTTACTCAAAAGTGAAGGTGCAACTCAGATAAGAATAAATACAATATAAATACCCGGCTTTGAGCACAGGAGATAGCGTTAACAAAAAAGAAGTTAGCACGGTTGGAATGATTCGGCTGCTGGCTGCAGTGCGGGACAGGAGGCTCTCTTTATGCCTCAGCTGCAGACTGCTGACGGCGGGGGGAATCCAAATGTGTTGAAGTCAACACAACTCGCATTATGGCAGGGCCAATAAAAACACATACTACATTTGGCTCACCGGTGATCTAAAAATAAGCGGCCGGGGCGGGAATTCACCCTGGGGCTCGGGTTGCCAGAGACTTCCACAGTCGCCGCTTGTCCAGCGGTGGCCGCTTGTTCGCTCCGAGCTGTGGATTCTGTGCGTGAATTAGTGTTCTGGCTTCTATCGTAGCCCCGAGTTCTCTGGGCCCACGTGTACGTCAGGGGTTCTGACTCCCTGAAGGGCCGCGTGTGGGACAAGGAGCAGCGCAGCATGTTGCTTTGTGAAATGTAAACAATGTCAATGCACACTCACACACTCACACACACACGCACACACAGTTATAAATAATGAAGAAGAGAAAATCAAGTAAAAAAAAAATTAATAACACACGAGCGCCTTAAAGCCATTAAGCGCCCCGTTATAAAGATTCAGTCCACTGTTGCTCAGCTGCAGCGCCGGGTGAGACGGAGGAAGAACTGGACGAGAGGAGGAAGACAAAGTCACTTCTGATACTGATTAGTAGCGATACTTTGATGTGCTGTCCAGTCCCAATGTAGACTGATGAGACAGAGTGGGGAGCTGCTGTGGTCGTCCATGTAGTGAGTCCATGAGTGGAGCGACTCGCCACAGCAGAAAAGCTTCTTCTCCTTCTGCCGTGTGAGTTAAAACGCTTACTTGTTTTGTTTTTGCTTTTGTTTCTGGGGGCCGCGACTTGCAGACCCGTGCATGAGGAAGATCAGAGAAAGAGGAGCGTGGAGGACGGAGCGAGCGTGCGGAAGCCTCACCGCCACCGCCGTCTTACCGGGTCAGTTTGTTGGGTAATGAAGCGTTCTGTATGTAGCATGCACACTCCAGCATGGTTACAGTAAGCTCCTCTAAGTGAATCTAAATCAGTCACTCATAAATATAGCCTACGATATTGAAGTGTCCCTGCTGCCTAAGCGTAGCACGAGCTGCTTGTTGGATATGAGGGTCATGTCGCTCTGGTTGGTCGCTGCATGGAAGGGAAGATGCTGCTCGAGTGTTTCTCCAGATACATGTGAGCTGTTTGAGACGGAGAGGTGGCGCTACAACAGGCCGGGGTGCCACAAACACCAGTTCATTTGTGCGTCGGAAAGGGGGGAAAAATGCGGCAGGTCAACTGCTGCTGTGGGGGAGGAGGGGGAGGGGCCGGGCGGGGGAACGACGTCACCGGTGTCTGCCCTGGGCCATGAAGAGCAGAACTTTGCGAATGCCGCTGAGGCGATCTTTCAGAGAGGTGTGGGCCAGGAAGGGAAGCTGAGCTCGACCCTCCAACGGGAGGACGGCGAGTAACCACCAGCACCACGACGGACCATTTGGACTCGCCTGAGGAGAGGAGAGCCAAGAGAGGGGGGGGGAGAGTTAGAAATTGTCACCATGTGAACAAAAACAGGAATAAAAAGCAATGTAGTAATAGTCCTTTATGTCAAACTCCCTTCATACAGAAACATATATAGGTCTGTAAAAATCACACATAAAATGTAACTTTGTGTGTGTGTGTGTTTACCTGAGGGTCAGAGTCTTTCTCAGGCATGGGTCCAAAGTGTCCTTCTATACGTTCTTTCTGCTCAGCTTTGAGGGAGTTCACCCACACCAGCGCCTGGTCGTACACGGCGTCATGTAGAGACTGCAGCTCACGCTTTGCCACGCCTTCCACCTGAGAGCAAACACACACACAAATCATCAGGTTACATCCATCCATCACGTCACCGTTCCAATACACCTCCCAGCGTCTCTTTAAAGACCTTTGCCCCTGTTCTCCCTCAGTTCTCCCCTCTGCCGTACCTTCACGTCCTCCAGATATTCGATATCGCCCGTGTTGTATCCGTCCCTCTCTCTGTGCTGGACGACTTTGAACCTCCGTCTGCCGATCGTGTCCGCGACTGAGCGGCCGTCAGAGAAGAACTTCACGTCACGGATCTCCAACAGGCATCCGTAGTCTGCGAACCTGTGGGGTTGGGAGGGGAAGAGGAATGTCAGGGATGATGATGATTGAACAGATTTCGTGTCTTTCTCCACACACATGCCAAGCACGAGCACTGACCCTTTGCTTTTGTCTCCTAAACACATGCCGAAGCAGTTGGTTCCCGTCTCCATGCAGCGGCGGATCATGAGCCTGTAGCAGGGCTCGAAGATGTGAAGGGGACACGGCACAGTTGGGAAGGCCATGGTGCACACGAAGATAGGCACGTTCTTATTCAGACTGGAACAGAAAAGAAAGAGGGAGGGAAAAAAAGGATTTGTTTTAATGAGGTGAACGTGAAAGTTACATTCCTGCATCTAAAATACCTGGAAGAAATGTAGAGGAACAAACACGGCAACAGAGACAAAAAGAAGCTTGAGTGTTTGTATCATTGTAGACTTTAGTGTAGTTTTCATTCTTAGACTTGTTAACTGACCCCAAGCAAGGCAGTTATGAAAACAGATCACTTCCGTTCCACTCCCTACAGGGGAGCTTGCTGCTGGAATGTGACGCATGTGTGTGTGATGTAAGGTATGGGAGGGGTCAGTGGGGTAAGTATACATTAAGTAGGTCAGTGGGTCAGACAGAACACTTTAACCTACACACAAAGGGTTTGCTGTTTGTGACACGCAGATATAAGGAGTAAAGACTTACTTGGAGAGCTCCGCCATCTCCTCCTGGTTGATCTTCTGTCTCTCCGTGAGCTCAGATGGAAGATACTTGGATATCAGGTTCTCCATTAGTTCAGTTTTGTAGTACTGCCGCCGTGCAAGGTACTGGAGAAAGAAAGAAAGAAAGCACACAGACAGGCTTTTAGACGTGTTGCCTCATGTACAATTATCATATGATATTGCCTGTAGTGTTGTGTGTGAGGTGTAACACACACGCATACACACCTCGGACAGCCCTTCTTTACACAGTGGACACTTGGGGTTGTGGTCCAGACATCTCTCCAGACACTGCAGACAGAAAGTGTGACCGCACGGCGTCGTCACCGGCTCGTAGAACAACCTGGGAGGAAAACACACACACTGTTAATACTTTGCAATATATGTGGGAGAAGGGTGCAGAGTACACACACACACACACACACACACCAAATACAACAATCCACTTCTTTGCTATCTAAGATTCCTCCTCTTTACATCTTTGGAAGCTTTGGGAGTCTTTGCAGCCAAGACGATTTGAAACGTTATTGGATCGCACAAAGGGGCGATTGATTCTAGACGCCGCTGAGCCTGGAAAGGTCCAGCTCCGAGTGATTCATTTGTCAATATAAACTCCTCCCAACTCAACACTGCTGCTGCCAAAAGAAACACGCTGCGGGGATTTGATTCGTTTCACAGAAGTCCTTTTTATTGGAGCTCCAAGAATTCCTGATATGACTTCATCATCTGAGGCCAAACAGGTCCCCGCTCCCCGCTGTGTGTGTGTGCGTGCGTGTGTGTGTGCAGGCGTTGTGTTTGCACATTAGTACAGTTTGGACTAATGTGCAAAGAAAATCTTGTGGCCTTGTGCGTCACTGCCTACAAACAAAGCTCAGCCTTGGCCCTGAACAGGACCGAGCGGAGGACAAGGCACCGGCCTGGCTCGCTTCTTTTCAGGCCTGAATTTAAGCTCTTATGTAAATCTCACCTC
The DNA here is from genome assembly GCF_046128005.1 of Genypterus blacodes. Classification (NCBI taxonomy): domain Eukaryota; kingdom Metazoa; phylum Chordata; class Actinopteri; order Ophidiiformes; family Ophidiidae; genus Genypterus; species Genypterus blacodes. The sequence goes on from NW_027466837.1 coordinate 481,492, forward strand.
ATACAAAGAGAACATTCCAGGTCTGCCGGGTCCAAGACTTCACCAAACACAGAGCTGGATGAATGGATGACTCCTACTGGCTCTGAAGAGGGAGAAAGGAGGAGAAAGAAATGTTTACTTCCATACATACATGGCTGAAGGTTATCACTGAAACTTTTTAACACATTGTATATATTGTTTGTAAGCTCACCAGGCTTGGATCTCTTGTGATGGTTGCACCCGTCCCCTCCTTCCTCCACAACCTCCTCCTTTTCTGTGCTCCATCGTTTCCTCTTCAGGAGAATACTCCGGCCGACCCTCCTGTCCTCTGTGTTGCCCTCTGACTTCTCACAGGGGCATCGTGGGATGTCAAGGGCAGGGGGAGGCAGGACAAAATTGGACTCTGATGTTAAATGACCAGGGGCGAGGGTCTGTAGGAAAGAGAAGGAGAAAAGAATGAAGGCATTGATGGAGACAAGGAGAGAGAGAGAGGGGAACAAACGTCCTCTCAATGTCACGCTTGATTTAGACCGGGCTGGCAACCCGGCTAGAGGGCTTCTCTTTACCTTGGAGGACGCGCTGATGCCGAGGGGTGGCGTGTGTGTGACAGAGGCTGTGTGTACGCGTGTGTCGGGCGGCGGGGGGCTGATTTTGAGGTGTGCTCTAGAGGACAGGACGCTGGTGGAGTCCAAGATGTGTTCAGGGACCTGGTCTGTGACCGGGGCCAAGAGATCGCTGAGGAGCTGCGACGAGACAGAAAGTCGTGATTTAGTTAATGTGATGTCGCATCGTGACAAACTGGCTGTTATGTCGGCTATGACTCAGAGTGTCGGCCTCTGCAGGAAACCTCTTGGGTGTTTAACACATATTTATCAAGATAAGAGTCTGTTGATGTGGTGAAATGTTAAGGCTTCAACAGCTTTCAGCTTTATGAAAGTATGGACGAATGCTATTCTGAAGACACACAACTTTTAGTGACGCCTGCAGTATAAATGTTGGCCGGGGGGTGAGACAGTGGACGTCACAGGGCACGAGCCGCCTTGGATGTTTACCTTGTGAGCCTCCGTCTTGGCCGGTCGACAGTCGGGCTCTATGGAGAGACAGACCAGGTACTCTCTGAGAGCTTCCTCTGTTCTGCCCAGCGACACCAGAGCCTGAGCTTTACGAACGTGACCCTGTGAGAGCGAGAGGAAGACGGATAACCACAAGTTAACCACAAGTTAACAACACGTTTGTCTGAAAATCGCATTGTCTGCCTGTGTATCTGTTCGGCTTTGTGTCCTACCTTTGACCAGTGAGGCATGAGTCTGCAGGCCGCCTCGGCGTCCCTCAGGGCCTTCTCGTACTGCCTCAGGGTCGAGTGTATCTGGGACCGGTTACTGAACAATATGTGGTCCATGGGTGCTGAGGAGGACAGGAAAGGAGAGAAACAGAGTTAGTTCATGCAGGCCCCAGTATTCTGCATAATAAGTAGAACTTTGCAGGGCAAGAACACAACCGGCAAGGCTCAGGATGCAGGGATTCTGGTTTTTCTGTGTTCTTTCTGTTTAAGTCAAGGCTTGTGATATTTGTGAGATTTCAAAAAGCTTGTTTCCACTGTTGTACAGGGGTTTAATCTGCCTTGATTTGCAGCTGCTGCTCATCTTCTTTTTCTATAGGCAGCAACGTCCCTTAAAGGCATTAGGGTCAATGGCTCCCTCGTGTGTTGAAGCCGAGTGTAGGAATGAGCATGTTAGAAAGACATAAGAGACAGGTATGCATGTATGCTATGTTCTCTGTATGTTGGATGACTAAATTCTCAACTGCAAATAATCCATAATCATTTATCCATTAACATTCATTCCTAAAATTATCCCAAGCATATATTAACTGTCCCAAGCCATGGCCTACTTTCATTATCTCACTCTATTTGAGTCTCCATTGTTGGATTTCCTTGTGTAAACATGGCGTGTTGCACTCTTGACATCTCGTGGGAATGTTGTTATATAAAATCTGAACTGGATTGAGTTCTGCAAAGTGCAAAACAAGTTCAGATAATCTTGTTTATTATATTTTATCAATATGCACTGACAGATTTACTATATTGATCCCATTCTTGTGGATATGAGGGAAATGCTCAATCAGACTTGTGATGTAATCAGTTAGATATTTAAGCGGATACATATTTCATGTGTTCAAACCTGCATTGTGTTGTCATGTGCATCAAACTAATCTTTAGAAACTCATCTCACAACCTACCACACAACATTTTCAAAACTCCTCATGGCCTCATTCAAACTGAAAACAAGGCTGTTGACTTTACTGGTAATACAAGCTGTCACTGGCATGGAGGAGGGAACATTCACAGGTGGATCAGTTGTCACATTACAAAACTCCTTCCTTGTAAAAAGCCACTTACAAAACCATGCAGCACTATCAAGGTCACCCACATTCCGGGTTTGGTAACTATGAAACCTTATGTAAACGTTGCAGTGGGTCCTATGGGAATGAGGGATGAAAGACTGGATGTTGATCTCTGCACAAGCTCAGGCTAGTTAAGAACTCAGGAGGGAGACCAGGAGGGGAAAGTAACAGAAATACTGTGCAAAAACAGAAACACTGCTCTGCTTTGCATGGCATTTAAATGGTTATAAAATAATAGAGGTGATCTTCAGATAATGTAGTTGAAACTGCAGGTCCAGCATCTGGCACAACATACCTGCTGCTAACTACAAACAAAGGCACCATTGTGAAAGCACAGTATTTGGTTTCAGCAGTTTTCACCTTGCACGTTCAGCACGTCACGTGAATGCGCGTGCACACACACACACACACACTACAGGGTTGCCTGCTGTAGTCCATAGTCTGTGCCTTGCTTGAGGGCATATGAGTTGCTGTTGCCAAGAAATCAGCACAATATTTTTCATTCTTCAGGCCTCTACTTTCCTGTGAGGCCATGGGAAAGTAGATTATTTCCATCCAGATGATAAAAACATGAATTTGGCAACATGTTCAAGGCATTCCTTTATGATAAACACTCTCCCCTTTGCACTCTGCCATGATCTGGCTCACTTCATTCCCACTGATTTGTTCTAAATCCATCCCTGTCCATGTGTGCGCTCCACAACTGCACTACGGGTAAACAATGGAAAAACAAAGGAAGAAACAAATTTACTCTGTCCATTCTGCAAGTCACAGCAGTGTGAAAGTGATCGGATTGGTGCGTCCAATGTAAGACAGTTATGTCATTCTTCGTTTACCTTTATTGATGATGAGACATTCGCTGAGTGGGCAATTTCCAGGCAATGAGTCATTTTGAACCAGATCCACAGAACACACCCAGACTTGGATTGGGCCCAGGACGGAACAATCTCTGTGCAGCCCAACTCCTGCAGCTGGCACTCACACTTCATGCTTTACTTCGGGTATTTATTGTTATGGCTGTTTTATTATTATGTTATTAAGAGATTATGTAACTGTATATGGGTGTGTTCTCCATTTGACAAGTTAAAGCAGCTGTCAGCTTGAGTGCCTAGTCAGAGAATTACACTACAATGTATTTCCTGCTTTCACCTCACACAGCCAAGTAAGTCACCCAGGGATCAAATTCAGTCAGGTAGGGTGAAGCTTCTCTAAGGAGGTTCTCCATTCCAACTATCATCTGACGCACACAACCTGAACTACAGCCTCGAGTTATTTGCTTTTCCATATTGGTTAACACTTTTGGGTGTGGGAGAATCTTCAAGTTCTTCAACCAGAACTAAGGAACATTCAACAATATATTCAATGAGAACATGATAAGTTTGTCATCACACTTAAAAATCCTTTCATTGACAGGGTTTCTGATTGAATCTATGGTTCTGACACAGTAGTGTGTTTACGCTGACATATGGACCTGTTAGTACACTAAAGCACTCCAGACATTTCTATGGACCATCGAAACTTCAAATTCAATAGTAACAAATAAGCAAGAGTCCCTGTGAATACTTAACGTAGATTATTTATCACTAACTTTAAATGCTGACAGTCTAGTGCAGCACACCAGCATGTATGGAGTAGCTCAGCATTATTCTTGTTGGTGGGGTGATATTTGCCCTAAAGGAGACTTAACTGTAATGATGTTAAGGTTTCCTCCTCCTCCTTTCTCCTCTCTCCCACACATCACCTGAGTCTATACATGGCGGACTCCCTGCTGTGAGCGGTACAGAACCTAGTGGTGACCTGGAATAACACCCTTGACCTACATTCGCTTCATACAATGTGTCACGTTACACAATACGGGCGCAAGGGGGCGGATACGTGCTTACGCAATGTTTGGTCCGGTAGCCCAGCCTACATAAGCCTGTTACCCAACACATGGCGACACACATACACTCATAGACCCACAAATTGTCTCTATCAAACACACGACATCAAAACTATGTTGCATATTTATCTTTTCGTTCACCCCAATACGTTGAGCTTGTGCTGAATACGTCATAACACAAACAAGTCAAGCACAAAACCACAAAAGTAGAACAGAACAGGAAAGAATGGAGAATAACTCTCGATCATACACGTAACTTATTTGAATTCACAGTTTAGGGGGAGAAGTTTGCTTTGTTATGCGTCTGCAAACCTCATTAACCAACCAGCATCTTTAAATGGCGTGTATAAAGAGAGCCTGGCTGTAAATAAGTTTAAATGTCGTACCTATCAGTATCGCCTGGTCGTATTTCTCCAGCGCAGCCTCCATCTTCCTCTCGGCGTACAGCCCGTTGCCCTCTCGCCTCAGCTGGCCGGCCTGGTGCAGGGTCGGGAACCACTTGGCCAGTAGGCTACTCAGCACCACGTTGACCCGGTAGTTCTGGACGTCGTCTACTTTGGCGCTGTGCCGGCACTCTTTGCACACGGTGGGCCGCTCCTGCTCCTTCTCCGGCTCTTTCTCCTTCTTCTCTCGCTCCAGACACTTTTTGCAAAAGCAGTGTCCGCACGGCAAAGTCACCGGCTCGAAGAGGAAGCCCAGGCACAACCGACACGAGAAGTCGTTGTGCCCGCAACCTGTAGCCCCGGCACCCGGACACCGTGTCACCGCCGCCGCCACCGCCTCCTCCACCCTCCGCAGGGTACTGTTCAGGTGGTCGCCCCCGTCCCTCCTCCTGATGCTCCCGGACAGGTACTCTATGAGCTTCACCAGATGTGCAGGTCTCAGTCTCTCGATCTCCGAGGCTTGTCGGTAGACGCCAAAAGCTTCCGTAAATTTACCTGCGAACGCGAGAGCGTCAGCCCGCTTCACCATCAACTCCAGCCGGCTACTTGGCTCTCCGAGTCCCGCTAGCTGGCACTCGTAGATATCCGCTGCTAAGTCGAAGTTTCTCGACTGGAAAGCCTCGGCGGCCAGCTGTAACATGCTCTCACTCTCCGTCCCCATGGCGCCAGGCTGCTGGAAGAACTCTATGTGACGCATGTGTGCTTGTTACCTGCGCTGCCATTCATGTTTCCCCCCCGCAGCGGAGCTCTGAGTAGCACACTGCGGTTCCATGGTCCGCTCCAGGAAGTGTAATGTAGTTCTCAATGGAGCAGCCAGGGAGGAGAAGAGAAAAAAAAAAGGGTTATGTAAAAACTTGTGTCACATGACGCCGGACAGCTGTTCTCATTGGTCGAGTTGGGAAACTGTTACAAAACAATCTGCCATAACAGTTTGAGGGTCTGACCCGCCGACAGCCTGGGGGGTCAGAGGAGGGAGGGGGGCACGACCTCTTTATCTGGCTCATCCACACTGTTATGAACCAGTAATGCTCATTTAGACACCTACAAATATACTGCACTGTGTTTACACTGGCATAAAAAATAAATAGAGTAAACATAACTATTATCCACCACTTTTTTCACTGTATCATTGCTTTTTGGCCCATATTTTACAGCTTGTTCACATTTTTTTCTTCCAATGTGAAACTGTCTGTGATGATAAGTAGCTGCTCAGAGCCCTGTGATGATAAAAAAAAGGTTGCATGGTTGTTTAAGAACAGATTTTGAAATAAAAACTAAATGATTTATTTGAAAGCATTTAACTTCTCCATCTTTTATTTTTCTATGCATACCAAAAAGTATTTGGAATCTACTACTGTTTGTAATTTTGTAATAATATAAGCGACTGAGGCTGGTCACCAGCTTTAAGTGATTGTTCAGACGTTAACTTGTGTTTGTTCCGTCTTTCCAGTGTCACTGATAGTCCAGGTTTGACCCTTTGTCTCACTGGCAGTGTGCTGCTCCAAAATTAATGCAAGTGGATACATTGCCCCAAACGACAAGATGTGAGCAGCGATCCAAAACTGACGAATCTCTTTAACAAAGCACACCAGCACAGAGAAAGGTTAGGAGCAATCTTTACAGACTCCTGACTCCCTAAACAGCAGAACTACTTTTTTCTGTCTGAAATACAAGGACTCGCCCTGTCTCCACCAATTTCCCCCATCAAATACAGTGTATTGGTCACACAAAGGCATTTATTGGATGTAGAAGAATATGAGTAAAACTTTTACCACCACTTAAGACTCGTTGTCTCCGCAGGGCCAACACCATCCTGAAAGATGCATCCCACCCTTGTAACTCCCTGTGCTGTCTGTTATCCTCTAGAAGGCGATACAGATCACTGAACACGCGCACCACCAGACTGAAACACAGCTTCTTTGTAAGGGCCATAAGTGAACTCAACAAAATCAAAGATTAGACAATTAGTACCCCAAAAGTCAATTGCAATATTGGGACATATTGGGACATATTGGCATCTTGGACATATTGGGCATCTTGAGCTATGGTCATCTGCAGCTATGATGTCATGTGATGTCATATGGGGCATGGGACATGCGATGTCATATGGGGTGTTGTGGGATGTCGTGATGTCATGTGATGTCATATGTCATATGAGACATCTTGAGCTATTGGGACATCTTGAGCTATGGGACTACTTATGTTTGAATGTATGAATGGAACTGCGTGTTGTTTATTTATTGTTATTTATTATTTATTTATAGTTGTTTATTGATAGTTTATTGCTGTTTATTTATCACTGTTCAAATATTCAGGCACAGCACAAATGCATTTTGTGGTATCATCATGTACAGTGACAATAAACGCTATTCTATTCTATTCTATTCTATTCTTTTCTATTCTATTCTATTCTATTCTATTATCCAGGTCCAGGTCAATGATGCAACAGGCTAAGCTAAGTAGCCCACGTGTGCCTCTCCTTTGCCTCATCCTCCATAACTCAAGCATTCAGTTTGTGGGTCAGGAGGGCACCTCAGCATGTGAACCCTCAACTAAAACCCTCCTGTTTGAAAGACTTCTTCCTTTGTTGCCAGCCTTCCACTTAAACTATTTAGATCTTAGAATATGGCCACGTAAGTATGACCATCTGATAGAGTTTGATCTTTATCCACAGCTTGAAAAGTAAAGCCACACCCACACCTCTCCAATTCAACCCCTAACAGTTTCTAAAAGCATTCTTAGTTTCCAAATGTGTACCTTAAACATCAACGTATTAGTAACCACTGAGCTGGAGAGCACTTTGGAAGTAATGAGAGTCACTGTGGATCTGAATTCTACACTCTAAAGCATTGCAGGCACAGAGCAGGAATGCGTCCAGCACTGCTCCACCTTGTCACCTCCCCCAAACTGTTTTGCATCCTCCCACTAAATTGTTCCATAACGCTTGGGCAGGGGCCAGAGAAACTTGTGCAACGGTTATACAAACTGAGCAGGTGAAGACATTCATGTAATCATTTGCATCAGAAGAGGCGGACGTCGACCTCTCTCACTGACCCTCAGATCCATTTCTCGGGTGTCAGACATAACAGCACAAGGCAACACATCTTTGTCAGCTGACGACTTACCAAACTGACCCATCAGCATCAGTCTTTGTTGCATAGAAACGTGTTTGCATAATGTGTTGTTGTGTTAAATAAACAGTTAGCAAACGAATGAATGCTAAAGGGCTATTAGATAAATGTATCAGCCCATTGTTTTTACTACAAGTGCTACTACAGATGAGAATGAAAGGGAGTATAAGTATAACTAGTTGTCTTTGTTATGAGTGCACATGTACTGTAATAAGAAGCCTGGTGTAGTTAGAGGCAGGTGGAGGTTAAGGTTTTACTCTTATAACTCTGGTTAAGAGATTATCTGGGCTAGGAGCCTATCACGACCAGAATAAGCAGCATTGGCATGTGTGTGAGTGTGTGTGTGTGTGTGTGTGTGTGTGTGTGGGTGCGTGGGTGTGTGTATTCGATGCAGATTACCGTCTAGTTAGTAAAGTAAGTGCTTGTGTCGCTAGTAGCTGTATTAATATAGGTCGGCTTTTCTATCTTGTGAACTCAATCCAACACAAATGCACAAACATTGACTGACACACACACACTCTCACACTCTTGCAGAAAGCTAACATAGACACGGACTGACACCTATGCAAATGAGCACACGGATACAGGCTGTTATGCAACACGCACAGAGCACCTTGAAAGATTGTGTGTGTGTGTGTGTGTGTGTGTGTGTGTGTGTGTGTGTGTGTGCGAGTGCGTGCATGTGCATGTGTGTTTGTAAATAGGCCAACAGTGCAGTCTAGCCAGCTCTTCCAGAACAGACTGTCTGGACATTGTATACTGGGTCAGTACCAACGGTTTTATCAACACCCCAGACAGGAGAGCCCATTACACAACAGAGTCTCATTTGGCTGAATAGAGAGATGGACGATCGTGTAATGGATACTAAAGCTGCAAGTTTTTTTTTTATGTCAGAACACCAGCAGGATCTAATTTCCTACAGCCAATCTGATAGAACAAGGCTTTCATTAGATAGGGATGTGTACCCATACTGGACAGAAAGACAGGATAGAAGCAGGGACTCCAGAGTGTGGAGCCAGATTTGAAACTGATAGTGAGTTTGACGCATGTTCCTTTAGAATACGGAAACACGATAAGTCACGATAACCCAATTTAATCACGGATAAAAGTTTCTCATGGTTGTTTGAATAATGAGATACAGGCAGTTGACAGATCTGTTACGTATCAATTCAAGGAAAAGAGCTTTTGTGTAAAACATTGCCACTGAAATACAATCAGCACGCAATGTACCGAATGATTGAAGCTGACACCGCCTGCCTTGTTACAATAAATAAGAGAGGGAATCAGTAAGAACAGAACGTGTGTAACTTCAACTCCCCATTTAAGATTGCCTGTTAAAGTAGCAACACAATCCTTTGCCTTTTCAAAATTCATTACCAAGCTTCCATTAGACATCCCTGCATTTATTCATTTTATAATAAATGTTTTCCCTACTTTTATTTCCTAGAGCCTCCTTGTTCTTGAGTCATCCTAATGAAGTTTACTGAATACTGAAATATGAACAAAAAGAACTTCTGCTGCATTCACTAAGAGTTTGGCAGGGTTGAGTCATTACCACCTCAGAGGAACGACCCTGTTAAGGTCATTGCATGAAGATGGGTTGAGATTAGATATGAAATAACAATAGGCCCATATTTCCAATTTAGCTATAAATCCATCCTTCCATTTTCCACCCCTTATCCAGGCCATGGATGCAACAGGTAGCCCAGATGTCCCTCTCTCTAGCCGTGTCCTCATGCACTTCCTAGAGTATTCCATCATTTTCATCACAGGCCAGATGGGATGTATAATCCCTTCAGGATATTCTAGGTCTGTCCCGTTATTTCCTCCCAGTTAAACTGAATACCTCTCCGGGGGGGAATGTGTTCTATTTAGATGCCCAAACCACTTAAGCAAGCACCTTTCAACCTGGTGGAGGACCTTCTACTCTGATGTCTGCTGTCCTCACAGGGTGAACTCATTTCAGCCCCAGACTCATTCCTTTGGTCACTACCCAGATCTCATGACCAAAGGTGAGTGTTGGATTGCCTCCTGCTCTCTCTTTACCTAGGACAGTGCAGTGGAGCAGCAGTGCTTCAGTCAAACTCCTTCAGGTGCGTTGGCGGTTATCAGTGTATCACTCTAGATAAAATGTAAATTCATATAATAACCTCAAAGTCCTACATTTCAAATAAAGGAGATGAAAATAATTTGACAGTAACATTCAGCTTTTATTAGAGAAATGTGCAAGAGGTTACAATAAATCTCTTATTGTTATAATCGAAACACATTCAAAATAACAGGAAATCCTCATTTTACTTTTCACATATTGTACATTTAAATACTGTCAAATGCATGAATTGACTGAGAATCATTTCTACCATGTACCATTTACTCTCGAACACACAAGACTGCAGTGATGTTGATTGGTCACAAACGCTGGATCACAAGACATCAGTTCCCAACAAGAGTTCCCATTTGGTTCAAGAGTTCCGGAAGATACAAACTTGGCTGCATGTGTATTATGGCACAACAGACTCAAACCTCCCAGCAACCTCTGACTGACATAAGGTATGATACACAACTAGACAACACAACAAGAGGATAACAGACCCAACAGGTTATGGTGACACAGGAAAGTGTTTGCTCTTCAGAACACCTGTCAACCCACTGAACTTTACATAATAATTGTTTTGGCATTTGTTAACTGGTTATATAAGCGACCCAATAAACTGCGTCATTTGTGGAGAATATTACATTTAAGCATGGCTACTGTGGAATGTCAAAAGAAGCCGTTTACACAGTGATTTGTAAGGCAAAGAGTGTTAATAACGTTCTAAGATAGATGACATTAGATCTGTGGAACACATTCAGAGTGCATGACTGTTAGGTTGAAGTAGCACAACCAACTGTATGTGTAGGACTGTGGCAGATAAGAAATGAGGTGAAGTGCCATTTGTCCTGTAGGTATTCCTGGTATTCAGCTATCGGCCTTTACTGCATGTAGTACAGTTATCAACTCAAATGCCAAGTTGGTTTAAGATCATCATGATTACAATTACTTTATAGATCATCATAATTCTTGTCTAGTGTGCAGAAAATATACAAAATTTAAGTAAATCAGTGTGATTGAAGGACAGCTGTGTGGCTCAGTCTTGGATCTTGAGAACGCTCCTCTTCTCCAGGTCGTTCATCTCTTTAAGGATCAGAGCCACATTGTAGCGAAGCTCCTGGAATTTGGACACAGGCACCTGAACAGGAAAACAACAACAGTTCAGACAATGCTGACTGAAAAAGGCCTCATACGCCATTCAGCAAGTGATCAAACATGTGCTTGTGTCTTCACTGCGTCCTGGAGTTTGGGGCGTGGTGACACGTGGTACCAACCTGTGCCTCTCAGGGCACACAGGAGGAACCAGAGCGGCCCAAACCAACAATGTGATGGTAGCACAACACAATGCAAACCTTGAATGAATCAAACTCTAATGCGGGGGAATGAGAAAGAAAAACAGGAAAAGGAAACAGAAAACACTCAAATACAAGATAAAAGTCTAAAGGGTTAAAATGAAATCTGTGCTGCCAACAAGGCTGCTCTGGGCATTTTCTACATTAGCAGTGTGGGAGAACACTCTGCGTTCAGCTGCTAGAAGAAAGGAGAAGCTTCAGCGTGTCTAAGTGAATGAAGCGCTACAGGATCAGAGCCACGTGGATCCAAGATTCTCCCATTTTATTAAATGAAGGGCATCCAGTTGGTGTTTTGGAAGGTGGGTGTTGCTTCTCCAGTGAACAAGCACGAGTCGGCTTTGTCAGGAAGGCTACATGTTCTCCAAAATATCACGGCTGTTTGTTGACTCGCAAAAGGTTGATGTCAAATCTGAGGGCCCAAACATGTGCAGATCCCCAGTGCAGTGTAACTGTGGGCCATTTTGAAGCCCCATGCTGTGCACATATGGACGACTATTTCAGGACTGAGACCAGACAGCCCAGACACATTGCCAAGGTTTGGAGGATAAATAAAGGGTGTGTATGCTGCTCTAAATACTGTGTGTCTCACTGCTTTGATTAATGCTTCAGCTCTCAGTGTGACTCATCATCTGTCTGGATGCTTCTGCTAATGAACCCAGAGCTGAGGGAGAACATTTGTGTTTTTGTGATTGCACAGCAGATCCCTGAGTGTCCCTGAGAATCTTATGAACACAGATAAATTGGAGGCGAGGTAACGCATCAATGCAGTCTGCACATCGCATACAGTTGCTACTAATCTCCTAATTCTGGTGTAATCTGATGATGTAACCGCTACACTTGGTACATTGGCAGTCTGTAGCTCAAGTCCTCCTTCTCTAATGACGTTAGGAGGCTCCTTGACTGGCATGCAGCATCAAATCAGATATGGAATATGGCGCCCCCTGTTGGCTCAGGTTACTAATTTGTTAAAAATCTGCTGAAGCCTGTTTCATAATCATTGCTGAAGCCTGTTTCATAATCATTGCTGAAGCCTGTTTCATAATCATTTGCTCACATAGCTTCATGGCTATTGATGTGTTACAAATCCTATAATAATATAATATTTAAGATTCTTGGTGGCCATCCTTCATTTTCACTTAAGAAACAAGACAAATGTGTGAGTACCTCAAAGCGTTGAAGCGTCCCATCTGAAAGTTTCATCTGCATCAGGACAGACGGCTGCAGCGCTCTGGCTAAAGAGCTAGAGCGGACACAGAGAAACACTTTATCACACCGGTGACACTGCATTTGACTGCACAAATGATTATTGGATTGTGAAGAGGTGGCTTTGTGTTTGGAAACCTTATGACAGGCATTTGTCACAAATATATATTACCTGGTAGAAATGGCAACATCCACTCTCCATTTAAATTCTTCTATAGTGGGTAAATGGGGGTCGTGCTGGGAGGTCGCTGCCTCCAGAGCTGTGCGACTGCAAACACAAAGATAGATGTGAGCAAAGAGAACGTCTCCATAAATGTAATCGGCACACCAAATATAAGAGGGCAGCTGTTCACAGATTTGTAAAGACCATAGAATCCTTCCAGGGTGAAGGAACACCATGTGACCTGTGTACTGATGAGATCTGGATTAACGTACCGATTTCCAAAAACCACACTGGAGAAATCTGTGATGAAATCTTCAGGAATCCTAGTTAAACAACAAAACAAAATCAGAAACAATAAACAGGAATGATTATGGTCCAAAGCTTTGAATTGTGGTAAAAGAGTAGAGAGATCCTTGCCTCAGTTCTTTCAGATCTTCTTTGAAAGTCTATACAGAAAGGCAAAAATAAAATAGTTATTCATGGATTTATTTAAAAAATGACTTTACACATTGAGTCCAATACTGTAAGCGACAGTTTAGTAACAGCCTCTCACCTCCTGTTTGAGGGAGGCCATGGGGATGCGGATGGCCTCAGACAGAACTCTGTACATGCCAGCTACTATGTGATTGAGTGTCTCAGGTGTGATGGCGCTGGTCTCTGCTATGGACTTCAGCACCTCTCTGCATTCCTTCCCTTCTAACGCACTGACGACAGCTGGAGAGAGAATTCATTAACAATTATTATTAAGTTTAGCACTTCATATTAGATGACTATCTCCAATGTTTGTCTATTGTCACCTCATTTCATATAAACACTGCTCTGTTATTGAACTTTAACACAACATGTTGCTGCTACACAAATGCCACTGATCGATCAAGTAACAACAATAAAGAAGAAACGAATCACGGATAATCAATGTTGATGGTTTGTATAATACATCTCACGTTTGTTTGTTTGTTGTAAAAACAGTTATTTCATCTTAGCTTTTACCTTTAAGCAATTTTCTAAACAGCTCTTGGTCCACATCCTTCAGGTTTTTGGACAAAGCCTCGATTTCTGGCGGTATCCGGCCCCCGAGAAAGCTGGAGTCTTTCGCGTGACTCGACGCCATGCCTGGATATTAATTAATATCGTGCGATATAAGACGATAATAAAGGAGAAAAGGAGGAAGACTGAGTGGAGTTGTTGGTGTTCGCTCTCTTCCTGTTTGGATGACAGCTTCCGCTCTACGTCACGTGCGCGCGCCTGCGAGTCTCGCGGTGACAGTTGATGGTTAGATCATCGGTGGAAAGAAAGGATTTGCAAATGGAGGTGGCGGAAACATTCTCACTTTGAACGACACAAGGTTAGTGCGATTCTGTATCTAAGTTCACCGTTGCGTTGTCGTTAGACGCTTAGAGTCGTTATCCGGCCGAGAAAACGAGTCGGGCCTCGATTTATGGCTGATAAACGATACGTGGACATTTCGGAGCATTCGCAAGCAGCTAACCACGCTAGCTTGCCCTGTGCTTCAGCGATACGCGAAACTCTTTTACTAAATGTTATAAATGCGTAACTTCGTGGTATTCAACATTGGAGATGATATAAAGTTACTTTATATGTTTTATTGCGTTCGCTAAGATGTTTGCAGCATTTTTTGCGACGCATTGTCAACACTAACAATTAAGGAGTTTGATGTTTACGACGGGAGACCTCTAGCGGTGGTTCCCTGAACAGTTTTCTTCCCGTGTTGAGCTCAACAACAAATCCCTTTAAATGTGTAAAACATTGCTAAAAGTAAGCATTAATAAAACAAAACACAATGAATCAAATTAAATATTGCAAAAAACTGCATTTTACACTTTTATTTTCGAAGCTTTAAGACATAAATAAAACTTGAAAGAGTTGGAATAATATTTACAAATCTCCTTTTTTGATTGATTTGCTCACTCAAATATCAGTAAATGTAATGGCATTGAAAGCCACTATTGGTCAGGCTCATATTTATAGTATATTGGTGATACATAGTTATATAGATGGATGAAAGCATTTGCAGAGGACAAGTTATTAATTCTGTACAAGAAAATCCATTACATAAGACTTTGAACTGATTTTGCTCATTGACCTTTTATGTGGCTGTTGTTTATTTATTGGATTGAGATCTATTGCGTGGTGTTCCATGTGGGCGGCAGTGGCTCAGTCCATAGGGGATTCAGCTTGGGAAACGGAGGGTCGCCGGTTCGAGTCCCGTATGGACCAAGAAAGTGGACTGACAGCTGGTTGCCAGTTTGCCTCCAGGGCACTGCCGAGGTGCCCTTGAGCAAGGCACCGAACCCCTAACACTGCTCCACGGGCGCCATATAATGGCTGCCCTGCACCCCCTCTGTGATGCATGTGTTTGTGTGTGTGTGTGTGTGTGATATGAGGGGGTGCAAGATAAATTTCAATTGCATGCAATTTGCTGTGAATTGCATGCAAAATGACCATTAATAAAGTATCTTAAATCTTAAATCTTATGTGTTTGCCTTGTGTTTCAGGTACATCTGGCCATGTCTGAGTCTGTGTATGAGAAGTTTTTGGCCCCTGAGGATCCGTTCCCTCTGCTGTCTCAGAGGGCCAACCTGAGCGATGTGGGGACGCTGGACGTCAGCGACTTTGGCTGTCAGCTGTCCTCCTGTCACCGGACAGATCCACTGCACCGCTTCAACAGTAACAGGTGAGAAGAGCTCGAAGATCATTGCACATTTGAGGGCTGGTTTTTACTTGTACTTGTACAATGTGGTTTGAACAGTGATCATTTCAGGTTCTCTGTTTGCCGCAGGTGGAACCTCACTTCCTGTGGGACCAGTGTTGCCAGCTCAGAGTGCAGTGAGGAGCTCTTCACCTCTGTGTCTGTTGGGGATCAGGACGACTGTTACTCACTGCTTGACGACCAAGAACTAACGTCTCTGGACTTGTTTCCTGAGGGCAGCGTGTGCAGCGACGTCTCCTCCTCCATCAGCACCTACTGGGACTGGTCTGACAGCGAGTTTGAGTGGCAGGTTAGACCCAGTTACATTTCTCTCTGTGGTGCATTAACTTTTAAACGCCACTGTTTCTGCCTACTTTAAGACTCCATGAGATGCTGGTGTCATATTTTTCTGCATCATTTCTCTACTTCATTGTTGTTTTGTCTTTCTGTTGTCCTCCCAGTTGCCTGGCAGTGACATTGCCAGTGGCAGTGATGTCCTGTCCGACATCATCCCCAGTGTGCCGAGTTCACCGTGTCTGTTCTCCAAGAGGAAGCCCAAGCCTCACCCTCACCGCAACCTGGATGAGTTGCCCTGGAGCGCAATGACCAACGATGAACAGGTACGCTTCATCTCATTCCCCCTGCTTCTTAGAGAGACGAACACACACACACGTGGACATTTACAGTATCTGTGCCTACCTGCAGGTTGAATACATTGAGTACCTGAGCAGGAAGGTCAGCACAGAGATGGGCCTCCGAGAACAGCTGGACATCATCAAGATCATCGACCCCTGTGCTCAGATCTCTCCCACTGACAGCGAGTTCATCATCGAGCTCAACTGTCTCACTGATGAGAAACTCAAACAGGTGAGCTGTAAAGAAATGAAACAGCACATGTGAGGAGATCAGTAAGAGAGAGAAACAGATTTTAAATGGTGAAATTTATGAACCGCTTGTCTAACTCTTCCACCTTTTGGCCCTCAGGTACGTAGCTACATCAGAGAGCACAGTCCCCGGCAGCGGGCCAGCAGCACAAGAGAGAGCTGGAAGAGGAGCAGCCATAGCAGCGCCAGCACCAGCGGCGTGAGCGGCGCCAGCAGCAGCAACGCCAGCATGGTCAGCTCCGCCAGCTCCTCCACCGGCTCCACCGCCTCCAACTCTGTAGCCGGTAAGGCGCCGGCTCTGTCGGCTAAACGTTACATTAGTTATCAGGCGTAGTGATGCTTCCTGTCAGGGGAGCCCGACTCGGTTCTAACGCTTTCCTGAAAGCTCCTCCCGGGCTTTAATCTGGCTTGTGGTCGTCTGCTCCAGGTGGCACCGCTTCGGCCTGTAGTGGAAGCAGCGTCGCCAACATCAGCAGAGCTCACAGTGACGGAAACCTTTCCAGTGCCGCTGAGCGTATACGGGACTCTAAAGTAAGGAAGCTCAAGGAGAGAGTGTGAGGGTGTGTGTGTTTGGTGTGTGTGTGTGTGTGTGTTTCTCAAAGTGGAGCAGATCTGTTGTGGTGTTGGATGTTGTGGTGGTAGTTGTGCTGATTTTGATTCTTCAGTTCTTATTTAAGCTGAATGGACTTTAGGGGCTCAGTCAGGCTGAGTCTGACTCTGACTGAGCCTGCCCCTCACACATACATGTGGTGCATGCTTTACATTCTTAGTGGTTTAGTAAATACTAGTTGCGTAATTATTTGTGCGATGTAACTGCTCCTTGGTTGTTTACTTTCCTCCTCTAGTGTTAAACACTGAGTGAAGCAGCTCGACCTCTGGAGGAACAACAGCACAGATTCTTACACATTACTGCAGATAGAAGATTATACCACTGAGCCTGAACCAGAACAAACTGTGGAGCTTTGGCTCCCTTGGCTCTCAGTTCTCTGCTACTCTGCTCCCACGTCTCTGTGTCTCCATGTTACTCTGGAGTTCCCACATGAGTTGTAAAGTCTGCTCTCGGCTTGACAAAATCCAGGATCTTCCCGTCTCTGCTGGGGGAAATGTTTTGTTCTGACACAAGAGCATGAAAGTGTTGACACACAGGAGCTTGACATGTAAGCAGGAAGGTGGATGGCCTGATGATGGGACCAAGAATCAAAACTCCACGTACAGTTTGATGTTACACGGTCCTTAGATGTTCATGGGTAGTCATAATGTTGTTTTGTGTGACTTTTCCATTTTGACCTTCACCTTGACCTCTCCACTAACGTCTCTCTGCCCGTCTGCCTCTTTCAGAAGCGTTCGAAGCAGCGTAAGCTCCAGCAGAAAGCCCTCCGGAAGCGGCAGCTGAAGGAGCAGCGACAAGCGCGCAAGGAGCGGCTCAGTGGACTGTTTCTGAACGAGGAGGTGCTGTCGCTACGGGTGACGGAGGAGGACGACCACGTCGACGACCTGGACATACTGATGTGACCTCAGTGAACTGATCAGTGCTCCCGCCAAGTCTGATCCCTCGCCACCCCGCTGCCGCCATAGAGCTTGTCCACCATGACCTCATAGATCGCAGCATGCTTTAGCTCATTATTTGGCAAAAATGCTTGTAATGCATTTTGTAAGACAGTGTGATTGCCAGTAGTAGTTTCCAGTAGCTTGTAAGATAGCCTGACATATTGCTTGCTTATACTAGTGCAATACTGCTAGCGCTAAAACTTATGATAATGCTAAAGTAGCGAATAATAGTAACGCTGGCATCGCTCCGACTATAATACGGCTCAAGCTTTGTTAGGTATCCACCTCCATGTAGCGTGTTTGGCCTGCTTATAGCCACAGCTGCTGCAGTACAACAGCTTACTACAACCAGTGCAGTCAACATGAAGACTGTTCTAGATCATCGCTTTATCTGCTGCTACTTATACAGCCACGACTGGAGGAGGGACAGATCACACACTACAGTTTGTAATAAGCAGGGGTGGCAAAAGGTCAAAGTGTTAAATAGCTACAGGAAAGACCGACTGTGTTCTTCTGTAGCTCCAACTTACTAACGGTTACTGCAGGTCCAGACGACAAAACACACGAGGAAATGCTGCAAAGCTGTCGGACAACATGGCAGCGTGTAGCGGTGTCACATCTTTGATGGCAGACGCCACATTGGTTGTTGCGTCCGTGGTGACAGAGCTGGTGGCGTGTGAAGATCCGAGCCGATCTGTCTTTGTGTCCGCAGAGCGCCGTGGGTCCATTTCACTCTTTAGGCTTAGAGGGAGCACTGAACACCTGCATGTTAGAATCATTCACATCTTTATTTACATACTTTTCTCTTTGTTGTAAATAACAGCATATTTTCTTCTTTGAATTTTTCCTTTTTTTTTTTGTCTCATAGTGTGTTTATATTCCCGTCACACGTGGTTATCGAAGCTTTCAGGACACGTATTACTGAGATATGCTATAGATCGCCATCGATTCTTTTGACTCGACTCTTAGTTTAATGCTTTAATCCAGCTTTATTTCCTTTATGTAACTTTCACTTCAGTTGACTTGTGGTCGAGCTGCTGTGTGAGCGACTCACTTCTCTGTTTACACTCAGTGTTTCTGCCTCACGTTGACTCAAACAGTCAGGCGGATCTTATTCTCGCCAGGTTTTCAATGATTTGACTCTGAGCTTCTGATCTTTCCTTAAGTCTTAATAGAATTTATACGAAATACTTTCCTTTCCTCTTTATTTGAGCCTTATAGTTTTGTTTCTAGCTGGGAGGGGGTCGGGGGTCTGCGAGGGTCTATGTTGCTCTGTCTAGCACAATCAATCATCAATCTGTTTTTTTTTCACTGTGTACGTTTAACATTGAGCCGTTTCCTCATCCTTCAGAAGTGTGTTTAATGTTGCAACAGCACCAACACCTCAGAGAAAGGCTTTTAGTGAACATGACCTGTCCTGTTCTTCTCACCAACACCATTGTCTGTTTGTTTTTGTGTTTTTGTGTTTTTTTTCCCCTCTCTTCTCGGTTGCATAACAAACCGCTGCAGTTATTGGCCCCAAATCCTGCTTTCTCTTTCTAATATTCTGTGTACTGAGCTTTGACTCTGGTCTCTGTCTCCTGTATAAAGTTATTGATTACAGCAATTGTGATAAAAGCAGCTTTATGTATTCAGTAGTGATGAATTAGTAAAATTCTATTTTGAAAAGAAGATCATTTTGGAAAGAAAAAGCTGCAGTATGATGCAACAAAGCTTTTGTGTAAATAAATTACAGTTTAATTGCTTAAAAGAGGAGTATTTCGCCGGTTAAATTATAAGAAATTGACTGACAAAGATTTTTTTTTTTTTTTGCTACATCCATATCAATGTCACAAATACAAGCATGTTACATCTACAACTGAACTATCGGAGGCATTTTTTACATGATTCCTTTGTTCCTTACAGACTGCTGTGCTCTCTGTATTGACTTTGTCCCAGGTGGAGTTCCATTCTGTTATGCAGGTTGTAATATCCACCTGTTGCCTGTAGATGTCGCTAGCCAGAGATGTTGATGCTGCAGGTAGGACTATGAAGTCCATTCAGCAGATGTGACACGTTGTAAACTTTAAAGAATTAATTAAAATAAAATACATTGTTGCATCTTATGGAATTTGTGTTTTTTTTGGTATTGTCAACAACATACAACTTAACATAACAACATACTGTATGGTAAAGAGACACAGCACAGATTTAAGATAGGGGTCGCCAAAAAACAATATTTGTACCTTTGATGCATAATCAGTTATTTATACAGTGATAAAATGAAAACATACTTTTAATAAACTTGATTCTTAATATTAAAAGCTTAACACCAGTCCATTTACAAGGTCAGAAGAAATTTGTTGGAATACACAGAACATATCAGATAAACGGTGATGAGTTTGGCCGACAGATTTTATCCAATTCATAAAGGATTACATACGTTGATGTACTTTTGCCCATTCCAGTATTTTCCAGTAAATAAAGAGGAAGAACAACGTCACCCCTCACACACTACGCGTAGTTTTTTTCCCACCCGAGATCCGACAAACAGGACGTGATGGCCCCGTGACACCGACATGTCGTACATATCGGTTTTGCGCGGCTATGGCCATATAGTTTTAGGTTTAGGCTTAACAACCCTTCGCCTGATAATATAAATTTATAGATTTCGTGTTTTTGTTGAGTTCCTCTAATTTCTTCGTCTACTCTACACTGACCGTCTTGTCATCGAATCTGTGGTAGGAACAGATTCGTCCGCAACGTATAGACGTCACTTCCGGGAACAAAGGCAACTTCAACGACAACAGGGGTGAGCCCGCTCTGGCTCCTCATTGGTCGAGAAATATGGAATCAGGTGACGTAGCACTTCCGGGTCTGTCGTGCACGAGAGAGGTAACTGTCGGTCATTCCACATTGTGAGCAACTGAGCGGCGGTTCGCCTCGCTAAGGTAAGACTGAGTCACAGGATACTTTATGGCGCATTTCTTTTTACTACCATCATATTTTTTTACACTGCTGTTAATATTTGCAGACGGGATTGATCATTTTTACGCCCTAGTAGTGAACTTATCGAGCGGTTATCGGTGATTGAGTCTGAACTGACAGCGCGTGGCCGCTTTTGTCATCCTGTCTAAACCGCTATGTGTTCGGACTGAACCAATGAGCTTCAGCCGGAATATTGGGTTAAAAGTCTTTTAAAAGCAATTACATCTGAATTGAATTTCATTCATTATAGCGGCGTTATATTTTATGAATGTCCTTATTTTCTCTAAGTCGTGAGCACTTTGTAAATGTAGTCTCATGGGTAGAAACGCCGAGGCCACAGAATGATGATAATTTAACATTTCCTGTTGTATGATCGCTGTTTGTTTGCAACGTATGTTCAAAATGGCCCCGTTACCATGAAAAAGTGTCAGTAATTGAACGTTTAGCGTGTTCATCTTACTGACACGTTATCAGGCTGCTCCTCTCACATGAAACCATCACAATCCTCGCTGGACTAGTTCTTCTTCGCTCAATCAGAAGAAGATAAACCTCAATAAAAGCAACATGGTTATGATATCAACTACAACGTCAGGAGCAAACCATGTTGTCTATTTATTTTGGCCAATAATCCCTCTAAAAGACAGATACCGTGGATGAAGAGGTGTAATGACTCAGTGTTAGGGGGTTTACATCTTTACACAGCTGGGTTTGTCATGGATGAGGTATATCTGTGATTTCAACATATCAGAGCTTGTAAGAAGCGGTTGTGTGTTCCAATCGACCTGTTACTGTGATGTGTGAAAATAGGTCAACTGTGCTGCTGACAGCTGTGAGAGACAGTTAGTTACATCTATACATACAGAGTTACATCTACACACATTCTGTTATGTCAGCTTCCACTAATGCTTTAATTTGCCTTAATGTTGTGTCATTGCGTCATCCACAGCGGTCGCTTTAACCTTCACCTAAATCCTCCACACTGCGAGGGTCAGCTTGCACTGGAGTGACCTTTCCCCTGACCACTGCGTGGGGTGAGCCTTAAGAGCACTGCCATTGGTTGTCTGTAGCCTGAGCCTCTTCAGTGTGAATGGCAGGGTTGTGGTCATTGGCCAAAGTCCAAACTGGTCAGCAGGACCAAGTCACATCTCCGTGTACTTCAGCCTTCCATGACCAGATCAGATAGCCATTGTTTCTGATAGGGAAACAAAGTATCTTAATGCTAGAAGGAGGGACTTTGCCCCTTTTAACACCTCCCCCCGCCATCTGATGCTGTATAAATAGCGTTTGAAGGCTGACAGACATACAAGAGGTGCAGACAGAGAGGATGTAAGTGTGCAGTTTGACTGCACACAGTGAAGGAGAGGTAGGACACTTAAGCTCTTGACTTTTCTTAGCAGCTTCCTCATAGATTCGTAACCAATGTTTTGTTTGTATTCTCTTTTTACAATACGCACGCCTAAATTCTACTTCTGGCACGCAACTTCCTCCTTGTCTCTGTTGTGTGAACTGATGTTACCCTCAGATGCTGCAGAGCTAATCAGAGTGTTGATGCTGGTTTATCGGGGGGAACAAGTTCAGAATCCTAGTAGATATTTTTGTAGAGCAAAAATATTGTTGAGTCCTTTGAAGTGTGTGTGATAAATAATCTTAATCCTGATTGTATTTTATTTTCTATATGATGAAATATTTTGTGTTTAAGTGGATGAGATGTGTTTGTATAAAATTGATAAACTTCGTGTGTTTGGTGTTGTCAGGTTTCTTGACACACTTCCTCTTAGGCAGCGAAGGCAACTTGCAGAGCTCAGCACACAGTTCCACAACTTCTCTGAGCACCACTTCCTCCTGGTTCCCTGCTGGACGTACCCGACAGAGAACAGCATGGGTGTGCAGGCAGATTCTGCCCTTCATACCCTCCTCCTCCTCCCAGTCCACCTCCTCGTATGGCTCTACTCTGTCCTCTCCTTCCTTCCCTGGTACTTTTTCACCAATGCTGGGGAAAGGAAAGCTTTGTCCAAGCGGACCAAGGCCCGTTCCACCACAGGCAAATCAGAGGGGCCCTACCGCTCTGTGGACCAGTTTGAAGCTCTGGCCCGGGAGGACTTCCTCGGCAAAGACACGCTGGATAAGCTGTTTGATCAGGCTGTGGAGCGCTTTGGAACGGGAGATTGTCTCGGTACCCGGGATATCCTGAGTGAGGAGAACGAGGTCCAACCCAGCGGGAAAGTCTTTAAAAAGGTGAGTGAGCCCATCGTGTTCCTCCTCACTTAAACATGGTCGTTTAGATTAAAAGTGTGTTTGAAGTAATGAGCCACTCTTTCCCCTGCCAGCTTATCTTGGGGGAGTATCAGTGGCTGTCCTACCAGGAAATGGACTCTGTGATCAACCAGTTTGGCAGCGGGCTTGCAGCTCTCGGGCAGCAGCCTAAAAGGACCGTGGCCATCTTCTGTGAGACCCGAGCGGAGTGGATGATCTCTGCCCAGACCTGCTTCAGGCACAACTTCCCCTGTAAGGATCTCCTGCCTGTGAACTGTGACTCGTTTTGCTTCTGATTTAACCCGCGTGTTCTGATTTCACTCTGATTCCGGCTGTTGTGTGTTGATTGCAGTGGTGACGTTCTACGCCACACTGGGAGACGACGCCATCGCGCACGGACTGAATGAGAGCGGCGTGTCGCATCTCATTACCAGCTCAGAACTGCTGGAGTCTAAACTCAAAGTGAGCACCTTAAACTTACCAAACCTGCTCCCTGTGTGTGTCTGGAGAGCTTTGATCGCTGAGACGGCAGTGAAACGTCTCAGCGATCCACAGCAGCGGCCCTCTGGGTCAGTAAATAGAGCTGAATTTGATTGAATCAGACTTTCTATAGGAGTGCAGGAGGCAGATTGATTGATTTGTAAGATGTGGGGCTTTCATTGAGATGAGGTGTGTGTCTCTGTTTGCAGAGCCAATCAGGCTGGTGAGAGTATGAGACAGATAGAGCGGGCTGCTGTTTGAGGGTAAACTTTGTCACGTCAATGTTTGATCTGTCAACAAACACAGCTCCAGCGGTGAGGGAGACATTTCAGCTCTGCACTTTCATCGGGGTTACAAATCAGAAGCCGACGAGGTTCTTTATAGGAGTGGGTGCCATTATTGGAATTCACAGCAGCGGAATTGGCAAAGAGACAAAGACGCCGATCAACTCCAGACATAGTCACTGTTCTTCAATCCCAAAAAAAATTATATAATGAATTCTACAAGCTGTACTGCGTCCATCTACATGCAGCCATCTGATACATGTCCTCTGGGTCAGAACTATAGAAACCTTATGGTATTTACTATCATTGTCGGCCCAATTAATTAGGGTTAACAACATTTAACATTTAGGATATTTAATAGAGTCTGATTGGGAACATCAGCATCAAACCAAAGTGAATTAACTTCAGGTTTTATTTAGCGTCTTGTCTTATTGGCTTCTGCTGGCACACAGGGTCGATGTGTGTGTGTGTAGAAAGAGCCTACAGTCTAAAGGAGCGTGTCAAAGGAAGTCACGTGTCTCGTTTTCTTGTCTCTTCCTTTGGCAGAGCGTGCTTCCACAGATCCCAAAACTGAAACATGTGATCTATGTGGACCAGAAGAAAGTGAGCACGGAGGGTTACCCTGCAGGTCTCTCCCTCCACAGCATGCAGGCTGTTAGAGAGCTGGGAGCGCTGCCTGAAAACAGTGAGTCTCCCTCCCTCCCTCCCTCCCTCCCTCCCTCCGTCCATACCTGTGCTCCAAAACACATAAACCACCTGCAGCCTAAACCATGACCTGTTTGTCCTGCAGTGAGTCGACCTATAGTGAAGCCCCAGCCCTCTGACCTGGCTGTGGTGATGTACACCAGCGGCTCCACAGGCCTCCCCAAGGGAGTCATGATCATCCACAGCAACCTGATCGCAGGAATGACCGGCCAGTGTGAACGCATCCCTGGACTCGGGTGGGTTTCAGTATTGTAGGCGGCTATTGTGCAACACCGCCGGGATTAGATTAAGATTCCTGCCCGACGACAGAATGCCGACAGAAGCCCCCTGATCAGAGTCCCGTCTCACGCCTGTGAGAGTTTGAGAGACGCTCCTCTCCTGTTCCAGATGGAAGAGCAGTCGGCTTAAGTTGTGGAGGCATTTACATGAAGCAAATGAAATCAAGGCGTGGATAAATATCATTCAAATGACTTAAAACGCTTCACACAGAAGTAAATCCAGACGGCCCAGGACGCCGTGGCAACACGTTAACTGTAGTGAAAGTGACAAAAGCGTCTCACAGCCGTCGACCGCATGATAGAGCCTCATGTGCAGGAAGAGATAAATATATATCAGGGAAATAGACACTGCATCCCTCTTTACTGCCACTCTGAAAAAAATGCTT
Source organism: Genypterus blacodes (assembly GCF_046128005.1). Taxonomy (NCBI): domain Eukaryota; kingdom Metazoa; phylum Chordata; class Actinopteri; order Ophidiiformes; family Ophidiidae; genus Genypterus; species Genypterus blacodes. The sequence continues at coordinate 506,635 of NW_027466837.1, forward strand.
AGAATCTGCAGTAATGTGTAAAATGTTCAACCCTGGTAATAGCTGCTGCCTGGGCCTGACCTTTGACCTTTGTGTTCTGTAGGCCCGATGATACCTACATAGGTTACCTGCCTCTGGCTCACGTTCTGGAAATGACCGCCGAGATCTCCTGCGTCACTTACGGCTGTCGGATCGGCTACTCCTCCCCTCAGACGCTGTCAGACCAGGTAGCGTCTGCACCAAAGCCACCTGTTCCCCCTGTTAGTTTGCTTCATGTGCATTGCTGTTTGATTAAACTGTTTGCCTCCTTGTGTTACCAGTCAACAAAGATCAAGAGAGGAAGTAAAGGAGACAGCACAGTGCTCAGACCCACCCTGATGGCAGCTGTGCCTGTAAGAATGCAACTCCATTATTTCGACTTTCCTGTGACTCATCTCTCTCTCTCTCTCTCTCTCTCTCTCTCTCTCTCTCTCTCTCTCTCTCTCTCTCTCTCTCTCTCTCTCTCTCTGGCTCTCGCTCTCTCACTGACTCTGGCTCAAACTCTCTTTCTCACTCTCTCTCTCTCTCTCTCTCTCTCTCTCTCTCTCTGTCTCGCTATTTGTTGTGTTTGACCTACTTGTTGTATCTGTGGTAGCAATCTGTCTGGATTCATTTTTCATAAAGGAAATCATGGACCGTATCAACAAGAACGTGATGAGTAAAGTTCAGGAGATGAGCTTCATTCAGAGGACGCTGTTTACAATGGGCTACAGCTATAAACTGGAGCAAATCAGAAGGGGCTATGATGCGCCACTCTGCAACGCGTAAGAAACCCCTCTCTTCCCCTCAACCAATAATAATAATGATGATGATGTTATGTCAGAATGTAAATCAGACACACAGCATCCGGCTCCTTTGCAGTCGCTCATGTACAGCTTGTCTCTTCTGACCTTTTGTAGCCTGTTGTTCCGGAAAGTGCGGCGCCTGCTGGGAGGACGAGTGAGGTTGATGTTGTCAGGCGGAGCGCCTCTGTCGCCGGCCACTCAAAGATTTATGAACGTGTGCTTCTGCTGTCCTGTGGGCCAAGGATACGGACTCACTGAGACCTGTGGGGCCGGCACCATCTCAGAGGGTACGAGGAGCTACAAAGAGAGGGGAAGGAATGAATGTAAAGATGGGAAAGTGCCATTTTCAGTAACTGTGATGGAATTGTTTGTTAATATCCAGTGGCTGACCTCAGTACCGGTCGTGTTGGCGCTCCTCTCATCTGCTGTGAGATCAGACTGAGGGACTGGGTTGAAGGTAAGGTGGTTCACTGTTCACAATGAATATAAAGCATTTAGGCGTCACGGGCAGAGAATTCCACACTGACCGTCTCATCTTCAGGTGGCTACACCAGCAAAGACCAGCCGAGGCCGCGAGGAGAGATCCTGATCGGCGGTCCTAACGTCACCATGGGTTACTACAGGAGCGAGAATGCGGAAAAGGACTTCTTTGTGGACGAGAGCGGTCAGCGGTGGTTCTGCACCGGAGACGTGGGAGAGATTTGCCCTGACGGCTGTCTACAGATAGTGGGTGTGTATCTGTTCAACCACATGAAGGCTTGTGTTTGACTCATGGCAGTCATGTGTCGACGCTTTGAAAGGCACCGCATTCATCCTCGCATCATAGCATGATGTGCTGCACTTAATGTGGTCGTGCTCTCAACAGGCAGCCTGTTTGTGCTTGATGAGATCATAGATGTGTGACGGATGCATTTTTTTTTGTCCCACTCAGACCGAAAGAAGGATTTGGTCAAGCTGCAGGCTGGGGAGTACGTGTCCCTGGGGAAGGTGGAGTCTGCGCTGAAGAGCTGCGCCCTCATAGATAACATCTGTGCTTATGCCAACAGGTGAGGACGCCACAGTTCATTATCAGGGGGAAGTTTACTACACACACCTCCTCTCAGTAACACCCTTATTTACAGACAAAGTATAAATAATGCATACAGAATCACATGAAGATAGAATTCTCTTCTATTCTTTAGGCTGGAAGCATGAACATCTACGCTCACAGTCACTTTATTAACTCAACTAGATGACTAATGAAGTGTTTTTGTTCATTTAGTTTAACATCAGGTGGAAACTCCCAATCATTCCTAACTCTCATGCTGACTGTTGCCACTTCTGTGCTTATAATTACACGTTGACGTAAACTGTAAACATCCCTGTCCTCATCCTTGCAGCGAGGAGAACTATGTGATCAGCTTTGTGGTGCCCAACCAGAAAAGTCTGACAGATCTGGCAAAAAAGAGAGGCATCATGGGAACCTGGGAGGAGATCTGCACGCACCCTGACATGGAGAGGGAGGTTCTCAAGGCCATCAAGGAAGCGGCTGTCAACAGTAAGAGTTGACCTTCATTTATGATGCTTAGTTTGGAGCATAGCTGACTTTTGTGTTTGAGTCCAGAGTGGCAAAAAGGTTAATTTCTTCTCTTCAATATAATGGTAGATATGTGATGGTGAGCATAACTGTCGTCTCTTTCTTTCAGTTAAACTCCAGCGGTTTGAGATTCCAGTAAAGGTGCATTTGAGCCCAGACCCGTGGACCCCTGAGACGGGTCTGGTCACAGACGCATTCAAGCTGAAGAGGAAAGAACTGAAGAACCACTACCTTCATCACATAGAGAGAATGTACGGGGGCAAATAATTGAAACAGTCCTGGCCAACAACTCCACGAACTCCACTTACCACCATAACTACTGTTCTGAACTGTAAATACTGTTTCTGGTACATGTTTGTATTTTGAAGGTGTTGCTGACACAAATGACTTGAAACTGAAGCTGTAGATAGTTGTAGTCTGATATCCAAACTGTGCTGCTCGTCATGTTTGTGTGTAGGAATCTCTAGTTTAGGTTGAAGAGTTGCTCTGAAGTGGCAACTCTGACTCTGTGAGACCATAACAGCACTCAACTGCCATCCACTTCAATCTATTTGTACTCCATTTGTAGCAGATGTTCAGTGCCGGTGTTCTCCACAGATGAAAGCTTTTGTTCCGTGTTCCATTGAGACATTAAAATGTGTTTCACCGAGGAGGCTTAAGAAGCTCTGCAGTGAAGTTGGAGTACTGATGTCACCGTGCCTTCTGTCAGCTGTACAGTGCATTTTGTACAGTAAGTGGCACTTAAGATGAAAAAATAGCTTACACATTTGTTATCCGAGTAGCTGAACAGCAGTTGAACATTGAAGATTTAACAAATCTCCGCCCAGACACACATGATTCATGGATGGTTGAACTTGCTACACACGTTGCGCAAGGGCGTGTCTGCTTTTGTCTTACGATGCTATTTTAATTTATCCGGCCAAGCCTATTTATTTTGTGTCCATTGTTTTCTGACAGACCAGTTAAAATGACTCAGGAAGAAACGATTAGCAAAGCCTAAAAAGACAAATTGAAAAGTTGAAGTACGTCAAAATTCTTGTGGGCACTTTATTTAAGAGCAAATCGCGTTTTACTTCTAACCAATATGCTTCTTATTAGGTTTAACAACTGGCAGACTGCTAATACTGCGCATGTTACCTCAGTTAACACGTCAATGTGCCATTTGGTGTGAGGTTATTTAAAGTAAAGTTGATTCATTTTAAATATACTAGTGTTTTCTATGTATTTTCCAACTGCTGTCTTGTCAATGAATTTGCTACATGAAAAGAGTTCAGACATGAACTTTGACAGTCACTTCTTGATTGGTTGAGTGATGCCGCTCCCTGGTATGTTTATTTCATCATTCTAGTCTTGCCTTGTGCATTACTTGTTGAGAATAAATGTGCTTTGGTATTCAATATGGTCTGATAAGTTCATTTTATTATAAAACTGCGGAAACAAAACACGTCATAATTTACACGGTGATGAAGATGAGAGCCTCAGCTGTTCCAGTCTTGGAAACGGAAACAGTCACTTGCAATCTTCCAAACAGGCTGATCATTGTTGGGTGAAGGCTGAGCCGTTAAGAGGAAGTTCTGGTTGAAGAAACGCTGTTTGTTCCCTTCAAACTTCACGTTGCCAGCCGTCGCCACAAGCAGTGTAGTCTGGCCCTGGGTCGCCTGCTCTGTAAGCCAAGAAAAGCACATTGATGCTGGATTAACACGCTTACGCATAAAGAAAATCACATGTTTACATTTTAAAGCACACTAGGGTATTTACAGCCTTTATGAGATGAAAGGAAAAGGAACCTTCAGTCCAATATTTGCTCAGCCACAGAGTGAGACGTGGTGTAACACACACAGCCAGTGTGATGTGGTGTAATACACACAGCCAGTGTGATGTGGTGTAAATCACACACCCAGTGAGACGTGGCGAGACACACACAGCCAGTGTGACGTGGCGTGACACACACAGGGAGTGTGATGTGGTGTTACTCACCGTGCACCTGCTGACAGTCCAGTGTGTAGACCTGGAACTCGCTTGATGGCAGAGCCTCAAAGAACTCAGCGAGAGCATCCTGTCCTGACACCGTGTTTCCATTCCACACCAAGGTGGCTTTGTCCAGGTAGAGCCGGGTCAGATTCTGAAACACCACAGACGACATTTAGGATAGAAACATGCACATTATACTATGGGGACACAGTTTATCCAAACAAAACATGTTTCTCAGCTGACAGTCATAAAATATCGTCCTCCCTGCTGTGATCAAACTCAATCTCTAACGCCATTAAAGTACACTGACACAATGTTGAGCTGGATGTCACTCACCCTCCTTTTCTTGTCCATGCAGTCATAATAAATGGAGACAAACTCTTCGGAGTATCTGCATGACTGATCGGCGAGCGTCCTGACATCCTGAAATAATGATTATCATCAGTTATTCAGTGCTTATCGTGATGTTTATTGACAGCAGCAAAGAGAACTAACATACAAGTTTCGGTCTTTTCCTGGCAAGGCAAAGGCACCCCGACGTTACATAGTGACAAGACGATAACGAGACAACGTGTCTGCGTCACCAAGCAGGTTAAAGTCATCAGATAACATGGTAACTAGTTCATCGACAACACCGCCTCGAACACGTTGGAAACTAGCCCTGGATAGCTACTTAGCTAACTTAGCATGAGGTAATTTCGCACATAAAGCTCAATACTTACAAGTGTAGTTGCCATTAATAAACGAATAGACGTACGGAGGTCGGGCCGCGGCGAAGAGTTTAAATAGTCCTCAAGCGTGATAGTTTTCTATGTATTCTTTGTCTTACGCTTGTCTGCTTGAATTACTTTCTGTGTTTTGAATTTGTTCCTTTTAGCAATAATAGCTAACATTCGCTTGCATGTATTACTTCCTGTACTACCAATCGCACTTACCAAAATAAAGTGCTGATACGTTCGCTCCAATGTACCTTAAACGCATTGGCTGGATTTTACTCTGAAAGGGTTTACAATCGGTTTATTCAAAGCGGAAGTAAAATTCTTAATTTCCTGAGTCATTGCGGCGTTGAAAGGAAAGTATTGACAGTCTCGTCTGAACTAAACAGTGGCGGTGGAAATAGTATTATAAAAACTTTAAACTTGGTTTAAAAATGGAAGGGTCGGTATCTAATGTGGAGGTGTGTAATCTAGCGTACACGGGGCAGATTGACCAATTAAAGCAATGCATTATTTCAGATAAATCGCTCGCTTGTAAAACGGATCAGGTAAGAGAGAAAGTGCACGTAGCTCAGTGCAGCACAAAGCCTTTCTATTTTTATTATATTTCAGTTTTATATTTCACTTTCTTCTCCTTCTCTGATCCCAGGACCACAGGACCGCTCTGCACTGGGCTTGTTCTGCTGGACACACAGAGATCGTGGAGTTCCTGCTTGACTTTGGAGTTGAAGTGAATCTACAAGATGATGTAGGCTGCTGCTTTAAGTTCATAGTTTAATTAACCCTTCATTCTACAGCACATGTGTAGTTGTTTTCATGACAGAATATTAGGAGCACCTGTCAGTAGCTTGCGGAGTAAACCTGTTTATCTGCTCTCTAATACTTCCAGGCTGAGTGGACTCCTCTCCACATCGCAGCGTCTGCAGGCAGAGAAGACATCGTGCGGTGCCTCATAGGTAAAGGAGCTCAGCTGAACTCTGTCAATCAGAATGGCTGCACTGCTCTGCACTACGCATCCTCCAAAGACAGATATGAGGTGAGGGGTTTGCTTGTATGAAACATTGTTGTGCTGTTGGGTGTCAAATTGAATATTTCTTGAAATGGGAACTCCACTGATAACACCTCTCTAATGCCTCTCTAGCTCCATGTTCCCAGACTCTCTGACTCATAACTGCTGCCTTCTAAAGTAGCATTCTGAGGGCTGAACTGGAAACTTATTTTAGTCCAACTTTGAGTCATTTGGTTGTGATCATAGCTCCTATCTTCATGGGGAACAAGGTCAGGAGTGAGATGTTACATTTTACACACATTGAATTGGATTGTATGAACTGATACAGACAAGGGAAATATATTGTGTTATTGGTTGTGTATTTAACAAGACCTCTGCTAATGGGAATAATGGACATTGTCAACAGTGGACATGGTGCGTTAGAGACTCCTGCTCACAAACGTACACATAATCTTTGCTGTGCATATTTAGCTGATGCAGAGGGTGTGAATGTGTGTGTGTGCTCTGGGTGCAGAAAGCTGCTGCAGCACTGCTCTCTGTTGGTTGAACTTAAAACCTTCAGCCATCCTGCATCTCTGGCCACACAAATGCATGAGGTCAAGTAAATGCTTGCCTGCTGATAAAATCATCAAAACCTGATTTGATGATTTGATGTATTACTATTGAAGCACAACATAACACTATACCATTGATGAAACCTCTATGAAGCATGTGAGTAACACACCTGACTCCCCCCCTCTTATAGATTGCCCTGCTGTTGTTGGAAAATGGAGCGGACCCCAATGTCACAGACAAGCTGGAGTCCACGCCTCTGCACAGAGCCGCTGCTAAAGGAAACTACCGCCTGATCCAGCTGCTCCTCCAACAGAGTGCATCAACCAACATCCAGGATTCACAGGGAAACACTGCTCTGTACGTGTCTGGGTTTGGTTCTCATCCCTGTTGTTTGGGGAGGGAGAGGTTCTTTCTCTTCAGCTCAGCCTCTCAGTGTTGTATCTTCATATTTACCATCTTGCCTCCATTGTGTCCTCAGCCACCTGGCATGTGATGAAGAGCGTGTGGAGGCTGCCAAGCTGCTGGTGGAACATGGAGCCAGTATCTACATCGAGAACAAGGAGGAGAAGACCCCCCTTCAGGTGGCCAAGGGGGCTCTGGGGTCCATACTCCGTCGGATCGTTGAAGGATGATTCACACCCTGCTGGTGTTTCAGCTGGACTCCTGTCACCTCTTTGTGTAACCACAACTTCCATTCCCACCGTCCTCCTTCGACCAGCCTGGAGTGGCACAGTCCACTGCCATGATGAGGGTGCAAGCAGAGGAGGAAGGTTGACCAGAACTTTACAAACTTTACCTACTATACAAGTTCCAGAGACCGAGCATGGAAGCTAATGTCTGCTCACCGTCACTCTCCTGTACTAACAGGTGCAAAATGTTCCCCTGGAGGTTTGACCTGCGACCTTTGACCTGTGCCCAGTCTGTGCTGTTACACAAGAGTACTTTCATTTAACCTGCCAAATTTTTCAGTTCTCAAACATTAAACTAATTTGTTTTTGAATTAATTGTTGAAGTTCAAGTAACACAACCTCACATTTCTTAGAAGTTTGTTATCTTCCAGTGGAGCTGTGAGGTGAAACATGAAGGCTCAATAAACAACAGGATTTATACAAATAAAATTGTTTTCAGATCCTACAAATGAACTCACATGACCTATATATGATTTTTAAACTCTGCAGAGTGACAAGACATCATCATGGCCTCAGAGGGGAGATGTGTGTAAACATAAACAGATCTTATCTGCTAATAGAACCTGTTGGTGAAGTTGTGATAACTTTAAATGACTTATTGTATATTAAACCTTTGAAGTTGGTTTACAGCCCGCCAGACAAAGAAAGCGCCTTTAATTCTGAAGCCCCGCCTCCTCTGACGTCACGCGGGGACGCGCCACTGGCTTTCACTTCCGCATTGTGAGGTCGCGTCTTATTGACACTTCGCCATTAAACACTTTGTACTGTTTTTAACTTTCCCAATGCACGACGAACAGGTCGACGTCACAGAGTGAAGACCTGCTGTCCTCGGATGCGCACAGGTAATGTTACTGTAACTAATGGAGCCTCAGAGAACCTTTGACCTGGATAATGTTACGTAGCCTTTCTGTGCTAAACTAGCTTGGTGGATGACACCTCCGCCATTCGGTCTGCTGATCGATCTTTAACGTTACAGAGTCCAGGTTGTGTTTTTATGTGGCGGAAGTCTTTAAACGCTGTGCATCCCTCTAACGTTATGGCTGACAAGTGTCAAAGGCAAACGGCGGTGAATCTTTAGTGACGTACACAAACATCTAAAGCTGCAGGACGATTCCAGAGTTTTCTGCTCCACAATGTAAACACACAGCAGCAGAGGCTTCAATAGGAAGAGTGTGTTGTTCTATTTATGCTTAATCAAATGTTATGTCATTTAAATGTTTATACATACACACACTGATCTAGATGTGCATGACTAAACAACTCAGCAACAACAAAGTGACATCCGTGCAGAACACTACGCAGTTTAACATGCAGGTGAGGCATTCAGGACACAATGATCTCCCAGCACAGTTTGGTATCAGGTCACAGAGCTCCATCATCATCATCATCATCATCATCATCATGATGTTCTCACTGAGCTGCTGGATCCAAACAGATGAATCATGAACCTGCTCCATGTTACAGTTCAACACACTGATGTGTGGTGGAGCACCTGGCAGATCCTCCCTCAGAGAGAATGCATCGTGTGTGTGTGTGTGTGTGAGAGAGAGTGGCACTCCTCTCTGCTCTGCTCTGCAGTCAGTGTGTAACCTTTCACCTTTAATATTAGAATTCCATTCCTCTAATCCACCCGGTGATCCTGGCTCTTTAGCAGGGTGTGTGTGTGTCTGTGTGTCTGTGTGTGTGTTGTATCAGACCTCATTGTGGCTCATGAGCCCCTTGAGGAGTGTGTTGTGTTTGTCCCTTGGATTCTGTGTGGTCTGGTGTGTGAAGTGGGTGTGTCCCGGTGTGTTTCAGTGTGTGAGCCTGCAGCCAATCCTGCCTGTCCTCCCCCCATCGCTCACATGGATCAACCACCGCCTCCATGTGACCACAGCCTAGCAGCTCCTCTTAAAGCCACACCGACCCGTCTGGGCTCTGTGTTCCTGCCTTCATTTCACTTACACATTTTGTTCAACCCTCTGAAATGAACTTCAGTTGTGCCACAGATAATTAGTGACAATATTAACCTGTTAATCTACCAAGAAGTGATTTAGCTGATATTTGAATCTTTAGATGTTCAGTTAAAATGTTCAATAACTAGATAAATGTATTTTTCTTTCTCATTCCAGGCATTCTGTCATCAAACTCCTCCCCTCAGCCGTGTCCTGGTTGATGCCATCATGTCTGCCGGCACCTTGGAGGCCGACCATGCTGTGGACTTCTCCTCCATGAACAGTCGCCTGGATTCGTTCTACGGCTCCAGCCTCGCTCAGCAGGTGTCGGCTGAGCGACTGGCCCGGGCCGGCTTCTACTTCACGGGCCACGCTGACCGCGTCCAGTGCTTCAGCTGCCACAAGACTGTGGACAACTGGTGCAGAGGAGATACGCCTGTAGAGAGGCACAAGGAGGTAAAGATGACTCAGAGCAGCAGGGTCACATGGACGTGCCAATACACATTCTGATTTACAGTCAAGACTCTGTTGCTTATAACAGACACAGAGCTACATGAATCTCATCTTATTCTCTAATATATGGCTGTAATCTGTGTTGAGTTGACGTTTCTAGTGAGTTGCAACAAGCGCCGTTCATCCAGTCGCCTACAGACCTGCAGAAACATTATCCTTTCTATTTAATTGGACATTTTTATTTTATTTTTTATTTATATTACGAAATTAAAGTCGTGTCAGACATGAATGGACCCACTCCACCCTTCCACACCTATAATCATGGATGATGTCACAGTTGGCATGAATATGTTCACAACAGTTGTTAATGACATCAGTAACCATTAACAAAGCTCAGGATCCAGAGAAGGAGCTAGTGTGCTTCTCCCTCCTGCAGCCTGTGTTCACTCAGGCAGCTCCACTCTGCCCCCTGCAGGGGAAAGAGGAGGAGGAACAATTACACATAAACATTGTCTATAAGAAGCTTCTATAATTCCATGTCCATGCTGATTCAGGCCCATCTGACTCTTTGCCCTGTGTGACAATAATGATGGCATCCAACTAACAAGGTGATGTCATCCAATAGACAGTTAACACAGTGATGTCACACTTACAGTATGTTATAAATGTCATTCATCTCTGGCTCCTGCAGTGAGTTTGGAGCGATCGGAGGAATGGTTCACGCTGCCACTCTTATTTTTCATACTGATCTAAATTGTCGTCATACTTTGCCTCTGTTGCAGATTTCTCCATTCTGCAAGTTTCTCAACTGTACCCAGCGTGTCAACTATAACCCGGGTCAGGACGCCGCGATGATCAACGGTTCCGTATACAATGAGGAAGCGGAGGACATGGAGTTCCGTCTGAGAACAGGAGGGGTGGTTGATGAGTCCATCTACCCCATGGCGGCTCACATGAAAAGCGAGGAGGCCCGCCTTCACTCCTTCTCCTCCTGGCCCTCTAGCGCTCCCGTGAGGCCCCGTGATCTGGCCCAGGCAGGCCTCTACTACCTGATGGAGGATGACCGGGTGCAGTGCTTCTGCTGCGGCGGCATGTTGATAGGCTGGGAACGAGGCGACACAGCCTGGGGAGAACACGCCAATCACTACCCCTTCTGCTTCTTCATCCTCGGGCACGATGTCGGCAATATCCCATTGGAGGGAGGAGCCGAGGAGGAGCGCAGCAGGAGTCAACACTCAGACTATCGTGCTCCTATGGAGAGATTTGAGAAGAGGCTCAGCAGCTTTGCAGGCGTCCAGCACCCAATTGACCCTGAGAGACTCGCCAGAGCGGGCTTTCATAGCACAGGTACAACACTTAGAGAAACAACCACTCACACTCGGCTTGATTTCATGAGGAGTTTGATCACAGCCATGATTGCTGATAGGTTAAAACTGTGTGTGTGTGTGTGTGTGTGTGTGTGCTTGCAGGGAAAGCGGATCAGGTGTTATGTTTCAGCTGTGGTGGAGGTTTGAAAGACTGGAAGCCTGAGGAGGACCCGTGGGAAGAACACGCCAAACACTACCCCGGGTAAGAAGGAGCACCATCAGCTCCTCGGCTCTTACACATCAACGCAATCAACAAACGTTTCCCTTATTGTGACCTTTACTTCTTTTTTTAAACAGATGCAGGTTTCTTTTGGCAGAAAAGGGACAGGAATTTGTCAACAACATCCAGCTACATGGCCGACGACAAAACGGGGCCGTAAGCAATCTCATTCTCTTTTTTCCAACTCATTTAACCTCAGCTATGCAGCGCTCCTGTGATGATGAGGGGGGTCGCCTGCACTAGTCTTTGTGGAGAATGTGATAAGATCAGTATTGTAATATTTATTGACCATAGTGTCTGCCCCCAGACCCATTTTGAGCATTTGTGCTAAATTTACTCTTTTTCTTTCACCAAAATGCCAGATAAACTTGTATATTACTGAGGTCACAATGTGCTGTTGTTGGTACCAGATACTTCTTATGAGTATGTGGGAAAACAACTTATACTGACCTTAATGAGCCTTTGTGTTATTTACATTATATTTTGAAATAACTATGATATTTCTATTTGTTTCCAGGCTGCAAGTCATCAGAATGGCCATCCAAGTGACAAGAAAGGTAAAGATTTTTTTTGTTTTACTACATTTGAAGAACTAAGAATGATTCAAATAAAATCTGCTTGAACATCAGGGATTTAGAAACGAGCAAACAGACTGACACGTGTGAAATCCGCTGACTTCTCAGAATCAAGAACTGATTTTTTTCCCTCCTTTATTCTTAGATGAGGACCCGATGGAGAAACTCCGAAACCTGCAGAGGGAAAAGCAGTGCAAAGTGTGCTTGGACCGAGACAGTTGCATTGTGTTCATCCCCTGTGGGCATTTGGCCACATGCAGAGAGTGTTCACTGCAGCTCATCAAGTGTCCAATCTGCTGCGGGGCCATAACGCAGAAGGTCAAGACTTATATTGCTTAATGGACTCTGGACGAGCCCACTTTAATGCTGCTTCCTCGCCCCGTTTTATGATTTCTATTTTTAAATTATGTATATAGCTTGTATTATATTTGATGACTATAGTTTGTTTGTATAAGTCTTAAGAATGAGGGAACATATCGTACAAATGTCACAGGGTGGCTATATTTTCACAATACTCTAAATAAAGACTTTTTGTTGGTTTTGTTTAATACAAAGAATTTTAGGGCCTTGTTGTGTAACACACCTAATGACATCACCGTTTCCATCCTTGTCACCGTCTTTCTTGCCAGACGTGCCTTTTTAATGTTACACTGAACTGGAAAGTGGATTCCATTCTAATCACAGTTCCATACACTTATTTGTCCAACTCATCTCATTTCTTTTGACGTGCACTCAGTTTGGTGTGCACCCAGTTTGGGTTTTGATTGATTTATTATTTGCTGCTCTGTATTGATATTTATGCTAAATCAGTTTGGGCATAACTTTTGCTTTTACAAAACAGATTTTACCAAGATCTACATGTTTTGACTGCAATTTATTACTCATGCAATGTCTAATCTCTTGTCAAGGGTGAATAAACTAAGAATTTGATTTCAATTTGGGCCTTTACTTTCCTTTCCTTACCTTTCTTCTTCAAGTATCTATTTGATATTAAACAAACGCCAACTTCAACTTAATATTAGATTATATAGAGGTCATCTTGGTTTATATTAGAACAGTAAAAATGAGTCTTGCTGTGTGCTTATGATGAGTTTATATAACTTTTATACAACTGACTGCATACAGAACATTTCCATGGGGCAACTCCTAATTAATTTCTAAATAAGACCTCAAGCAAACATAATTGTGAGATGTGAGTGCAGTCAGCCAGGGAAGCGTTGTGTCTTCGAGCAATAGTTGGCAAAATCCAAAGAAAGTGTATTTGATGTATGATATAAATAATAATGAGGAGTTCAAAGTCGAACTTGAAAGGTTCGAACTTTCTCTTGGCGATTCCTCGAGCAGCAAAAAGCACAGCGCCACCCAGCCGTCTACGTTGCAACTACTCGCGGTCACCACTAGGCGGCGGGTTTGAACAGCACTGCTCATATAGCCTGTGGCCGCTAGGTGGCAGCTCTGCACCAGGATTTCCTCCTCCTTGATCGTCGAAACAACAAACCGAACTACGGAGCAAGCGGGGTGAGAGAGCGTCCGAAACCGCCTGTGACCGCGACTTTTAAACTCTTTTTTGCAGAATTGTATTGAAATTGCGACACAGGCCCGGGTAGAATACTAAAAGTTACGAGTCTGTCGGAACTACATTTCACAACAAGGTAAGTTAGCCGTAAAATGGCGGAGAGCTATCTCGAAGTTAGTTGATTTGTATTTTGCTAGCCGCTTCGCTAGCAGGCTCGCGCCAGAGGAGCGCAGACCGCGGATGTCTGAGCCGAGCGGCGCTGCTAGCTCGCCTCGCGCTGTACGGCTACATCGGCTGTTAGCTAGCTCACAACTGCACTTCTGGCGTAGTGGCGCAAAATATGACGCCCGCACCCGTAAGGAGCGCTTTTCCCATTCTTGCTACCAAGTTGCACTTTATACATTTGTAAACAAAGTGTTTGTTGCTTATGCAATACGGTGCTGGAACTCCCGAGGCAAGATGGAGGACGCAAGGACGTGATGTTTTTTTAGGCGACGTTAGCCGTAGCTGCTATTCAAGCTAACTGCTGCTAGTTGGTTTTTACTTGTAATTCTGAACTCGTTTGTGTAATTGTTCCGTGTTTGGACTCGTTGTGATGACGTGATTCTGTTGTTGTCGAACAGGAGCAGTTTTCATTCTCGGAAACAGGATTAATAAACGTTATTATGTAGTAGCCAACATTAGCTTGCGTTCGTACAGTAAAGCTTACGCTGTTTTGTTGTTATGGACTAACTACGCTGTTGGACGCAGGCGGGATTCTTTTTGTAGCGCTTAAGCTTCATGTTCCAACTTCTAATGTGAGGAATCAGTTTGTTCACGTTGTGTAGCGGCTCCACACGCTCACTGCCCCGTCAGGACGAGCTGTTGTCGGGTAAAGAAAGCAGAATGCTCGGTTCCCCGTAGCTAGTGGCGCTAGCAGCAGCAGCGCACCGGTGTCAATTTTGACAGGCGCCGCCGAAGAGCCCAGCCGCTCCGGCGCCCGTCGTCGGACCCGCTCCGTAGGTTAGAGCACCGTCTGCTTTCTTTAATCGACCCTTATCTGTCACACATTTCGCTATGATGTAAATTCGCCCGATCGCTCGTGTCACAGGAACAAGTTTATGAGAACTCGGACAGATTTGGCGCCACTTTTCAGTCGACACCCATATAATCCCACCGGTTTGTCCTGCAGTATGATCACACTGCTGAGGAAACGGGACGACCATCCACTCTTCTTAGACTTTTGATCTGCATCACCAAGTTTAAACTTAAAGTATAACTAAGCCACACGTTGTGTTGATGCTGCCTGAGTCTGCTCCCAATTGTTTTGAGAATTTTAGTTTGACGTTTGCGTGTGTGCATGATGTGATTGCTTAGCCTGAGCTGTCATTTGCACGATGTGATCACATTTATACCTCCGTTTTCTTGAAAGTCCACCCAGTACTTTCAACTGCTATTATAATTTCAGGGTGACATAGTTAACATGTCGGCAGTGCATGAAGGAGCAATCACAGACACACCCAGAGAGGGCACATCCACATGATGGGAGGTCACGACTGCCTCTTCTACTGAGCTCTGATCCATGGAGTGTTTTCTTTTTATTGACTTCTCTGAGTTCTGTTTCTATAATTAAGTGAATCACACACTCGTATGTATTTTTAGATTCTCTTTAAAGTAAGAATATTCCACAGAATAACTCTCCCCTCTTTTATTTTTATACAGTTTATTTCATCTGTGTGTAATTCACACACAACAGTGGTGTAAGTTTCTCTGTGGCCTGCAGTGCCTTGTTGATGTTGATACTTTGTTTTGATTGGTTGCGATATGTATGGGGCGGATAGGGCAGCGCCATATATGGCCATTGAGGAAGACACACAGCTCAGCCTTATGTGACGTTGCCTGCAAACCAACCGGAGAAAAGAAAGGGAATGAGCCAATGGGTGCAGTGCCGAGCTTGACAGGAGCGTTTGTGTCCACCCCCTGTTACCATGTGAAACTGTTTCTTTTCAGAACAGCATCCATGAAACAGTAGCGCTCTTGAGAGGATGTCATTTCTGTGACTAAATTCTGTATTGATGCTCGTCTGTACCATTTATTATTGAACTGTGTTGAAATGCCTTCCAACAGCCTGCATGTGCAGCTCTCTGAATTACTTTGTATCACTTTCTAGGTCACATGCGACCTCTCCTTGTATTTCTTGAGGATCTCAAGCCAGTCATACAGTGAAGTTATCCAGAAGATGTTACAGAAATGATAGCAGCACCAGAAATACCATCCGATTTCCCCTTCCCTCAGTAAGTGGCTCTCTCTCTCTCTCTCGCTCTCTCTCTCTCTCTCTCTCTCTCTTTATGTACAAATAATATAGCTGAGGTTGATGTGAACTGAGGCCTAATGGCTGTTTGTGTCCACCAGGGATACAGACACTCGATTCTCATCAGACACAGACTTCTCTGAGGATCTCGATGGAAGGAGTGCAATCCCAGCTAAGGGAAAGGTACAACATGAATGTCTTCTTTCTCCTCCTAGTCGCACAACATGAATGTCCATGTCATTGCTGCTCCACGTTCTCTTCATCCCTGCCAAGAGCCACACATTGTATTTTTTTCCTTATGGTTTGTTATTCGTTTTAAGGGGGGAAAGAAGGGGAAGAAGGCGGCAGGGGAAAAGGGCAAAGGAGCCAAGGGAGCAGGTCGGCTAAATGGCCACCACCAGGAAAATGGCATGGAGAACATGATGCTGTTTGAGGTGGTGAAGCTGGGCAAGAGTGCAATGCAGGTATGAACAATAGCTTTGAGATTGCAGCATGACATTTTTTTCATTGACAAGGATGTATTTAACTAAGAATGTTTATCTTGTATTTGTAATCCTGTAGTCTGTGGTGGACGACTGGATTGAGTCTTACAAACACGACAGAGATGTCGCTCTATTAGACCTCATAAATTTCTTCATCCAGTGTTCAGGATGTAAAGGTACGTGACATCTGAACCTACTGAAGAACATTTGGAATAATTGAAAGAATGAAGAAGAAAATATTTGAATCTTTGTTTGTTCCACATAACCACTGGAGGATCTGTGTTCTCTTCTGTCTAGTGTGATGTTTACACAAGACTTTGTCTAAACCGTGTGTATTCCTCAGGTGTGGTCAGTGGAGAGATGTTCCGCAACATGCAGAACTCTGAGATCATTCGAAGAATGACGGAAGAATTTGATGAGGTAACGCTTGTTCTTGTGCAATAATTTCATAACTGAACTTTGAAGTCAATTTAATTGAGATTAAAGAACAAGTTCCATTTATGTGCCAGGACCAATAGAACTGTCTTTTTGTCAGGGACAATAGCCACTGTGAATGTTGGAGTTCCGTATTGTCCTGATCATTTCATTCACACCTGCTGTCCTCTGTGGTCCCTGTAGGACAGTGGTGACTACCCTCTTACCATAGCAGGCCCCCAGTGGAAGAAGTTCAAGTCAAGCTTTTGTGAATTCATTGCCGTGTTAGTGCGCCAGTGTCAATACAGTATCATCTATGATGAGTACATGATGGACACGGTCATCTCGCTACTCACGGGACTATCGGATTCCCAAGTCCGAGCCTTCAGACACACCTCAACACTGGCAGGTAATGTAACCAATAGATAATGGAGTGTCACTTAGCAGTTGATGTTTAATGTTATTGTCACATTTTAAACACTTTGTTCTTGAGAGGGAATTTGTCTGTGGAAAGGTCTTGCTGCAGGAAAGCTATTTTATTTTATCTTTCACATAAAAAACGCATTATAAAAGCATTATGAAAACAAGTTAAATGATAAAATGGATGAACTGAAAACAAGCTGGTAGTTTGCTGTCATGAAGTGTAGCACAGTGAGTAAAGCAGTCCACTCTGATCTACTAGTCGGAGTTCTTATATTGTTTGTGAAGTATTCTGTTCTTATTTTATGTTTTTTTTTTTCCGGCAGCCATGAAGCTGATGACAGCTCTGGTGAATGTAGCTCTAAACCTGAGCATCAACATGGACAATACTCAGCGCCAGTATGAGGCAGAGAGGAACAAAATAGTAGCCAAAAGGGCCAACGACAGGCTGGAGCTGCTTCTGCAGAAACGCAAAGAGGTAAGTCAGGCCACATGTTAACTCATTTCTTTTTTTAAATTTTACTTTACGTTACCTAAAAAGTCTCATTGAGACAAAGATGACAAGATGAGCAGCAGAAACGTTTCTTAAAGGATTAAAAGAGCAGAAACAAAACAGAGCAGCAAATTTAATATGAATCCAGTAAAAATACAACTAAATAAACGGTGGCACGCTAAATTATAAGTTATTGTTTAGATATTTTTGGTAACATTTTACACTGGCAAGTGTTGTGTTACTAATGTTTAGCGATGCTTGTGATGTTGTTGCGCTTACAAGTCCTTTGGGATATGATGATGAAGAGTTGGGACGATGTGATAAATGTGAGATTTATGATGTGAGAAATTTGGCTCTGCTGCTTGTTTGTGCTCACATACAGACAATCCCAATTATCTTGTGTCGTGATCATGACTTCAGTTTTGGATTGCTAGTTTATGGAGTGGTAAAGCTAATTTTAAGTTCTGCATCCAGGGTTGAACAAGCTTTCATATTTGTGTTACTGGGTGAGCTCAGAGCCCGATCCATGAAGCTTTTGTTTAGGTAGAAGATATGGATTGATGTCACTTTTTTTTTTTACTTGCTCACTCAACTGATTGTCCCAGCGAGCATGCACCCATTATATTGGCCTTGAACTAGAAGGAAAACAAATATGTTGCTGGTCAGTCGTCTGTTGTAAATGAAATTTGGCTGGAAGGAGTTTTCTCCATACACTCAGGGACTTTGTCACACTATTGCAAATTCATACCAGTCTCTGCACAAGATTCCAAAATGTTTGAGTCGCACTGATCCATCGGCCTGTTCTCTTCTTCTTTTGTTAAATGTAAAAATGTATGCTTAAATTAATTTTATTATTTATTTTAATGGATTGGATTGCCACATGCAGCAGACATTCTTGCTCTGATCTTGTAAAAGTTAAATCATTTATTTATTTATTTTCATGAAAGTGGATTACACTTTGCACAGGACTCGGACACCAAATCTCATAATTTCCCCAGAGTAAATCAAAGCTGTAAGCGTCGGACATTCAGCTCCATCTCTCTGCAGGCCAACATGTCTGCACAGTACACGGGTGGCACATGTAGAGCAAGAACACGGACACCATCTACAAATTCAAACATTGCACACAAGGATGAATAATCATGAATTACTTTTTGACCATAAATCAGTTCTATTTACCAAATAGCAGTAGCACCTCTGTAGGTGGTTGGTCTGTTAGTACTGAGTGTTATTCATCTTACATTGTCAGTTTGTTAGGTTATGTAACAGCAGCTCCCACAGGGCTTCCATCTGCCACATCGCAGCACGGCAGCAAAGTTGGCCGTCTCACACAGTCTTGTTATGGTAACGATGCCTCCTGGTCACCTCTCGCTGTGCCGGGGCGGCCTTTATGTTTGATCAAACAAGATGAGCTCATGTATTTTTGTCCTCTTCTGCATTTCAGCTCCAAGAAAATCAGGACGAGATTGAAAACATGATGAACGCAATATTCAAAGGAGTGTTTGTTCACCGATATCGGTACGGCCCCGCACAACTCAGACACCTTGTCAAGTGGTTGACTTACTATTGCTGCTGCAGTGATGTCGTTGATATAGAATCGACACTCATTGTTGCATTGTGTTGAGCTCGTATTGTGTCATGTTTTAACAGTGATTCGATAGCAGAAATCAGGGCCATCTGTATAGAAGAGATTGGAGTGTGGATGAAGCTCTACAGTGACGCCTTCCTCAACGATAGCTATCTGAAGTACGTTGGATGGACGATGCACGACAAGGTGGGTTACTGGAACCATAATACAACTTTTTTCCCAAACTGTGATTTAAATATTAACAGACATTCACGGCACTACCAGTACCTACATGGATTGATTGGTCTTTTAATGCATGGACTGAGATGATAATTCGGTGTAATCAAGTACTTTAGTGGTCTTGTTAAAGGAGCGGTTCACTTAACCACAAAACTTTTTCCACTTAACAGTAGTTTGTGTCGTTGTGCAGATCATTATGGCTTCATGTTTCTCTCTACTGTTCATGTGGTCGATGCAGTTTCTTTAATGATGCTGCATTATGTCTCACTCCAGCAAGGCGAGGTACGACTGAAGTGTCTGACGGCTCTTCAGGGTCTCTACTACAACAGAGAACTAAATGCAAGACTGGAACTCTTCACCAGTCGCTTCAAGGTCAGTGCCACCTGCTGGGAAACTTTGAAATAGCAGCAAATTCTGCCAAAGATTTCAATGGAACTGACAAACTTTGACTTGCTTACCAGATGACTTTAAAGCTCAATTAAAAGTACAATCCCTCTCTCTTTCTGCTTAGGACCGCATTGTCTCCATGACTCTAGACAAAGAGTACGACGTTGCAGTACAAGCAATTAAACTACTCACTCTGGTCCTGAAGTAAGTGGCTTTTTAGTTGGTTTTTGCAACAAAATCCATGTTCACCCTGTCTCAGTAGGACGTAGTCTGTAAGTCAACGTCAAGTAGTAGTGATTTCTAAAAATGACTGAGGCTTCGTGGCGACACATTTGCTACTAGCAGCTACTTTGTACGTTGAGTTGACTGACCCTTTGTGTTTGCCTCTGCAGTAGCACAGATGAGGTGTTGACGCCTGAGGACTGCGAGAGTGTGTATCACCTGGTCTACTCCGCACACAGGCCTGTCGCCATCGCAGCTGGAGAATTCCTTTTTAAGAAGTATGTCAGACATATACATTGATCCAACGACTAATGTGTTCATGTGCATTTGCTTTACACGCTTGAAAAAAGAACTCTCCTCACAGAAGTGCAGTTGAGCTGTGATGTGGATGTTGGTTTTGTGTGATATGTCACTTATGAGCGATATGTGGACCTCCAATCTCAGACTATTCAGCCAGCGAGAAGTGGAGGAGGAAGGCGCCCCCAAGAGGAGAGGCAGGCTGAGCATCAATGCCAACCTCATTAAGACCACTGTCTTCTTCTTCCTGGAGAGTGAGGTACATTGTCTATTTGGCTTTCATTAATGTGGGTTTCATTCTTCTTATTTGTTGGAAACATTGAAGAGAACATTTCTCTCCTTAGCTCCATGAGCATGCAGCCTATCTCGTGGACTCCCTATGGGAATGTGGTGGAGAGATCTTGAAGGACTGGGACTGTATGATCAGCTTACTACTAGATGACCCACTGCCTGGAGAGGAAGGTAAGGCAATGCCCCCCTGCACGCCTAGATCACCGGCATGTTTCCCACGGCTGAAACATCTGAGTCTTGATTATTATGACATGTTTCCTGCAGCTCTTACAGACAGACAAGAGACAGCTTTGATTGAAATCATGCTGTGCACTGTACGCCAGGCTGCTGAATGCCACCCACCTGTGGGCAGAGGCACAGGGAAGAGGGTAAGAGGCCAACACACTTAGAACACTTGGATATTTTAAAGATAATTATAGTTATTTTCAACATGGACTGTGTTTTACAGTTTTCTGCCATTACAGCAATTATTTGAGTGAACAAGCTAACACACTCCACTAGCTCTGTTATAGATCTGTTCCCATTGCACAGCGAATGGTTTGGGGCCTAAACAGACGGGTTTTAATTTTCTTCAGCTTCTAATATCTGAGCTTGCTTGCTTGCTTGTATTCATGGGCACCGCTGCTGATGATGGGACATGCATACCTTTTCTAGAAATGTGTTGTGAGAGATAGTAGACAAAACTAAGAAAATGTAAACAACTGTCTGAAGGCTTATCCTGAGTAGTAGACCATGAGCTTGTGCATGCCCGCATACTACTGTGTGTTTGTTGAACCAACTGTGATTGTGCTCAGGTGATGACTGCTAAGGAGAAGAAGACTCAGCTAGATGACAGAACCAGGATGACAGAGCTGTTTGCCGTGTCATTGCCCCCTCTACTGGCCAAGGTATGTTACATCCTCCCTCGTCTTTCTGGTCTTCATGCCATTGACATGTGGCTTCAGCTCTCATGAGCGTTGTTTTCACCTCATCGCTGTGTTTTGTCGTGCAGTACGCTATGGATGCAGAGAAAGTGACCAATTTGTTGCAACTGGCTCAGTTCTTTGACCTGGAAATCTATACCACAGGACGTCTGGAGAAGGTTTGGCCCTTTCCCTGATTGGCAGAGCCTAAGCTTTTTTTATTTTTTAACATGAAACAAATCAACTAAATCATTGTTATTAAATAGATGCAATAATAGGTTTGTCTCCCTCCTTTGCTGTTATTATACATGATTATACCCTTGTCCTGTCCACCTCAGCATCTGGAGTCCCTGATGCGTAAAATCAGGGAGATCGTGGAGAAGCACACAGACACTGAAGTGTTGGAGGCCTGCTCCAAGACTTACCATTCCCTCTGCAACGAGGAGTTCACCATCTTCAACAGGGTGGACATCGCCAGATCCCAGCTGCTGGATGAGCTGGTGGACAAGTTCAACAGGCTACTGGAGGATTTTCTACAAGAGGTAGGAGTGCTTTCAATCATAAGATCCTAAACACGCATGCATGTTGTCCTTATGGAGAATTCACACTGTCCTCTTCCTCTAAACTTTAATTGTTTATCTATTTAAATTTTGATTTGGTCAAGTTAAAGTCAAGCCTATACCAGCATCGTATGAAACATCATCACAGCTTAGTATTATCACCGCCATGTCTAACTCTACAGCTTTAGTATTCACAAGAGCCTCTGATGATAATGAATGCTCCATTTACATTTCCAGGGTGAAGATGCTGATGAAGACGACGCCTATCAGGTTTTGTCAACTCTGAAGAGGATCACAGCATTTCACAAGTAAGGGATTTCTTTCTTTCCGCTGTAAATGTTTCTCCATGCACCTCATGGTCTGGTCTCTCTGTCAGCACAATCCTCTACCTGTTCATCTGTGTCTGAACCTGACGGAGACTTCCTCATGTGTCACAGTGCACATGACCTGTCACAGTGGGACCTCTTTACCAGCAACTTCAAGCTCCTCAACACAGGGATAGAAAATGGAGACATGCCCGAGCAGGTAAAAAGATCTCTGGCACACACAACACATTATACAATTTATGATACTCACACACACACACGCGTTACATAAAACCCAATTTTAAATGTCAAACTGATTCATTTGTGCAGATTGTGATCCACTCGCTGCAGTGTACCCACTATGTGATCCTCTGGAATCTGGCCAAGATATCCGAGGGCAGCTCCAAAAAGGTAAGCGCAGCCATGCCAACTTCACCGTCCTCATTTGGCCCCCATTTAAAGCACCCGGGTGCTGTGTGCGAAAATGTCTGACGGTAAAGATGCTTTGGCTTTTGTCTGTCAATCAGGATGACATGACGACCCTGAGGAAGCAGATGAGGGCATTCTGTATGATGTGTCAACGCTACCTCACCAACATCAACACAGCTGTCAAAGAGCAGGTAAAGTGAGGTCAAAACTCCAAATGTTATTTCAGCAGTTTTATAAAGTCACCATAAAAGCAATGCAGTGGTGGTTAAAGCATTAAAGACGGTTCAGTCGAAGTTTAAGATGAGTTTAAAGAGGTGATGATGATTCAGTCTGACACTTGGTTTACATTCAAATACAGCTTTGATTTGTCCAGTCCATTGGTTTCTAAAGCTCAAATCTAAAATCTTAAATTGCTTTGTTAATCAGCCTCATGTTCATAAGCTCTAACCCGATCTATAACGCAGCCTGTCAGCAGATCAATCTGTGCCTCTGAACTGTTTTGATTCATCATATTTCACAAAGTCACATTGTGTTCACTGTAATTGCCTGGGGTCTTCATGTAGACCTCATTTACAAGGAGCTGCGCTTTTTAAAAACTTTTTGTCCCCATTCTTTTCTCCTCTCCTTCTGAAGGCGTTCACCATCCTGTGTGATCTCCTGCTCATCTTCAGCCACCAGATGGTATCCGGAGGCAGGGAACACCTGGAGCCTCTTGTTTATTCCCCAGAGGACTCACTGCAGTCTGAACTGCTCTCCTTCATCCTGAACCACGTCTTTATTGACCAGGATGACGAAACAAACAGCACAGGTACATGACAGACACACATGTGTCTATGTGGAGCGTAGGGAATTGATGTGCAGAATTCAAGAGGAGCCAAAGTAAAGTAATTGCTATTAACTTGTGTTTGTGATGGTTGATCCAGATGGGCAGCAGGACGACGAGGCTGGAAAGATTGAAGCTTTGCACAAGAGGAGAAATCTGCTGGCTGCCTACTGTAAACTGATCATCTACTGTGTGGTGGAAATGAGGACTGGAGCTGACATCTTCAAACAGTACATGAGAGTAAGAAATGAGTTTCTAATTACACTCTTTGTGGGAGCCACAATCGCTACTGATAGCTGCTGCATAATTCAAATCCTTCATTATCATCATTAACATTCTGTGTTATCTTATATCCCTTCATTTCCCATTGTTACAAGTTATGTAGAGACGACCTGGCAGTGTTTAGATCAGTGTTCCAAGCAGGGGATGATATCTGCTGTTTCTTAATGAACCGTTTAGTCCTGATCTCTAATCATTTCAAACTGTCCATGTTATCAACACAGTACCGAGAGGATTTATGGCTATTAATGTGTTTTTCTCTTAACAGTATTACAACGATTATGGAGATATCATCAAGGAGACGATGAGCAAGACTCGACAAATTGACAAGATCCAATGTGCCAAGACGCTTATCATCAGTTTGCAGCAGGTCAGTTCACAGACTGGGTCTCTTGTTCACTCGGACTGTTTCTCTATGAAAGTGGTTGAGCTTCTGCTTCACATCTCTCTTCCTTTTAGCTGTTCAACGAAATGCTGTCCGATCTGGGTCACGGGTTTGACCGCTCCTCGTCTTCGTTCTGTGGAATCAAAGAGTTGGCACGTCGCTTTTCTCTAACCTTCGGTCTCGACCAGGTCAAAACCAGAGATGCCATCGCTATGCTGCACAAGTGAGTCTCCGCTCTGCTGGTGTCGTGTAACTTTGCTTGACTTTGTATCTGGGAACTGAGATTTAGATAAACTGAAGGCCCGAGGCTCCAAACGTCCTCTATCCATCCAGTATTTTCCTTCCTTATACGATGTTTCAGACCTAATATATTATATCAGGCCTGTTATAGGAGAGGAAAGCATGTATTCAAGCGTAATCCAACATCTGTTATGTAACACTGACATGTGATGCAGAGCAATAACAATCATCTCTGATTTGATTCTCGGTACATATTTCAGAACACGTTTATCTTATTTAAAAGCTATAATTATGCAGCAGTGGTGAACTCATTTCAGCTCACTTTCCACACATTGGGCCTTTTAACTACTCCACTGGCATGTACGCAGGGTTTTCCTTCCCTTGTGTGGATCGTTGGTTTATAACGTCACACAGATCCCAGGGAAACCAGCGTACATGTGTGGACCCTGTAAGTTGAGAGCTTGCGTGTCCTTTGCACTTGGACGGTCTGCATGCGTGCACGTGTCCTGTGTGTAACGGGATACGCCTGCCCAGCAGCCCATCCTTCAGGTTGTGCACATGTCGGGTACTTCACCGGCAGTTTAACTCTTATTTGTAGTAATTTAGTTGTGACACACTAAGCAGCTTATTCAGTTTCTATCTGCATTGTTCTCACCTCTTCTATTGGCTTAGTAGAAGCTGGTTGCTGAGCTGTTCTGACTGCTGCATGACCTCGTTTACTGTGAATTATAGTGAAATGTGTTCCTGCAGCTGCAAGCGCAACAACTTTTTTTTTTTGGTGCATGGGGACATAACTTTAAATCAAACGACCCCATTCATTCTTTTTGAAGGTTAAAAGGAAAACGTTGAGCCTTGGGTATAATTAATCAACTTTTTATTGATTGTCAATGCCTCAGTTTTATGCTATATTCATTTTAGCATGATATGTTAAGCAGATTTTCCAAGTACACTCGAAGGTTTTATTATAAAAACAACCACAAAACCTTTTGGCTTCAGAGGAAACTTTAAATGTGCGAGAGTCTGAGCTGCCAGGAAAACCATTCTGAGGTTGAACCTTTGGTTTATGGATTCATTGGCTTTCCAAATGCTCATATTAGAACATTATTGGTACAAATAAACATCAGCAGACTTCTCATTCACATGTAGTTTTAACACCATTGGACCTAACCTGAGAATACCATAACATTGACTTTAACTTGTAACAAAGTTTATTTCAGCTAATTGAAGCTCATGTCCTTATATTTGTCTCTCTGTCTCTCCACCTTCCAGGGATGGCATTGAGTTTGCGTTTAAGGATCCCAGTCCCCAGGGAGAAGGTGGCCCGCCCCTCAACCTGGCCTTCTTGGATATCCTCAGCGAGTTCTCCTCCAAGCTCATGAAGCAAGACAAGAGGACTGTGTAAGTGTTCCTCCCGAGCTGAATGGCAGCAGGCTTTAGTGTGTCGGCCCAACAGGTGTTTGGGACAACTGGGTTCTGTTGCACAAGTGGCACAAGTGTGAGGTTTTTTTTTTCACCATCTAGCGGGAATGTGCACCTGGTCTCCTATGTAAAGTTTATCCTCTCTGTGTGTGTGTGCGTTTGCACGAGTTTGCTCATCTCGTCTCCCTGACCTCCCGCGTCTCCCCAGCCACATGTACCTGGAGCGCTTCATGACGTTCCAGATGGCGCTGCAGCGAGAGGACTGCTGGCTCCCCCTCATCTCCTACAGGAATTCCCTGCAGGCCGGCGGGGACGACGACACCATGTCTGTGATGAGCGGCTTCTCCAGCAAAGGCTCGGTCCGCTCAAAGAGGTCCAAGACGCCTGTCGTTACAGCTGGAACCTCAGCAGCCAAGAGGAAACTCCCAGAAGGTAGAAGAACAAGCAGGAATCAACACAAAGTTATAACACCACTCCCTTTGCTCTACATTCATCAAAATATGTTAAAGCGCCTACTAGTGGTGATAAGCAGCTCTCAACATCCACCACTCCAAACATTTGCTCCACCATTACAAATTTCAGGAGTCCATACATCAGTGTCATTGGTTGTTGGCCCCACGGGTGGCGCCGATCGTGGGGGAGCTCAAGTCTCACATAGCTCCTGCTAATTGTGACAAAGTGAAAAAAGCATCATACATCAATCACACTGAAGTCAATACTGTGTGAAATGGAGCCTCGGGTGCTTTACCAAAAGTTTTCTCAGCTTTTAGTGTATTTACTTAAAATGCAGTCGTCTCTTATTGGAGCAGTCGTTGCTGCTGTGGGAAGCGGCCCACCTCTGCTCTAAACAGCTGTGGGAAATGCAGCACGTAACAGTGCAGCCTCGGCGTTACAAAAGCAGAGTTGAAGCTTAGATTAACCCAGATGCATTCCTGTCAGGCTGGTGCAGTGAGGAGATTAAACAGCAGATGGTAGAAAGAGTCAAACGGCTCCCTATGAAATCACATACGAGCCCATAAGTCTTCAAGTATGCCTCCAGAAAATTCCCTATCATTCCACTTCAGGTGGTCAGACTCCCCATGATTACATCGCCTATCCAAATTTCCTCCCAGCTCACTTTTGATGTTGGGGGAATGCAGCTCTGGTATTTGGGGATATGAAGCTGCTGGGCAGTTTGAAGAAGCATGAACTCTGTGTGTGTCTGTGTGTGTTTGTCAACTCTGTGGCCTTTCCCTTCCAGACGAGAGCAGCAGCAGCAGCGAGGTATGGCAGCAGAGCATGCAGACCCCCGTCATGCTGTCGTCCCCCCACCTTACCTCCACTGCCATGCGAGAGCCTAAGAGGGCTCGTGATGACAGCTTCATGGGAGTCTATCCCCTCCCCCATGACCAGCAGCAGCAGCAGCAGACCATCCAACTCCCACAGCACCATCAACAGACGCCTCAGCACCACCAGCCACCCATGGATTACAAGTATGCACGTCCCTCTGTTGCATTCCAGCCCAGCTTAAATGATTCTGTCGCCTCACGCGCCTCACGGCTCCAGCTGTGAATTCTGATGTGAATTGTCAACAAATCGAATGGGGAAAAATGTCTCATTGTTGAAAATGCGCAAAAACTTTAGTAGACTCTCCCGAGGTGGATAAACTTTTGTTCGATAAAACGAAACGCAGTAAAACTCTGATGGAAAGTAATTTGCCACATAAAAAAATAATGGAGATGAAACGCATGAATTTACAAGGAGCTGAGAGCTGCGGTGCCGAGATACCCAGAGTCCAACAAACTGGAGAGGCTGCAGCAGCGTCACAGAGGAGAAAAGCTTCTGTTCTCTCTCACACAGGAGCTGCTGCTTAGTTTCATTCTTCATGTTATCATTTTTGTAGCATATTGTTCCATTATAAATTGCAAAAACACTATTTTTCCGTGAAAAGGTCTAAATGAAATATGGGCTGTAAGAACTTTGGTGCCAGCAAAGGGAAATGCCATTTTGTTTTAATTATCAGTAATGTGCTTGCATCCTAATGCTTCTTGCTGCAGGGCCTTCATGAATGTATGAAGGCTCATCCAGTCCCATCATCCAGTTTGCTGGATCGCTTATTGCTCTGAAAATGCAATCAGTGGACTGGAATATGAGCCAAAATACATTAGGACCAGCTTCAATGTAATCTCCCGTTTGCGTGGTATTAATTTTGAGGGCAAATGCCCACAGAATGCTTGAGCTCTGTGCCAAGAGCCGAGGCCCTGGAACACTGAGGGACTGCTTAATTGGTCCAACACAACTTCTCACGGCCTAGCGGGTCACTCATGGAGTTCTGTCTGAGGCGCTTATGCTATCTGCAGTTATAAACGCATACAGAGCAGAAGCATTGTTCAGTATGTTCACTTTGTGTGTGTGTGTGTGTGTGTAGTTCCCAGGTGACGTGGATGCTGGCCCAGAGACAGCAGGAAGAGGCGCGCCAACAGCAGGAAAGAGCCATGAACTACGCCAAGATCAGGACCAATCTGCAGCATGCTATGTGAGACACACACACACACACACACACACACACACACACACACACACACACACACACACACACACACACACACACACACACACACACACACACACACACACACACACACACACACACACACACACACACACACACACACACACACACAGATCTCTTACACATGTAGCATCACAGATGCATTTCTATAACGCTGCTCTGGTTCCTCTGCAGTCGTCGTGGCACTGGGCTTATGGAGGAAGACGAGGAGCCCATTGTGGAGGACGTGATGATGTCATCTGAGGGGCGGATGGATGATCTCAATGAAGGCATGGACTTTGACACCATGGACATTGATTTGGTGAGATGCTCGTTTTACTGAATTTATCTTTCAAGGATTTTGACTGGATTCAAAATTCTTTCCTTTTTTCCCCTGATGGATTTGTACTTTATTTTATTGGAATAACAAAATATAAAGTTATCTTGTGTTCATTGTATGGGGGAAACTGCTGTCTTATAATTGTGCGCTTTGGTCCTGTTTACATACAATTTACACTCTTAAATCATTGGTAGCTCCTGTTGCTGCTCCATGTGGTCCCTGTGTTATTTTCAACATTGGACTCACTCAACGTTGGTTCACAATATTGTTTGAATGTTCCCCCTATGAGTTGAACACTATTTAGCTGCGAGAGGAAGGATTACATCTCTGTAAATAACGAGATGTCTGTCTTTCTGAGTGATACCAGACGATTCCACGCTTGCATGTCTCTCACCTCCTCACCTTGTTAAATTGGACCCGATGTTGCCGTGGCTGCTACCAGTGCAGTAATGCAGCCCCACATTTGTTACGCTGTAGTGAGCTGGGGTTTTTTTATGGCCACAAAAGTGGATGAGATGCCATGTGGCAGGAGGCAGCTGCTGAAAATGTGATCTTCCTCACTGGAGATGCAAACATTTGATAGAGCCAAACATAATATTCCACAAGCCTGGTTTCATTTAGATAGAAGTCAAATCCTCCATTCTCCGTGTTAGCTCTCTTCATGCCATCACACAGCGCCAGTGCTCACTAAGCAGCAGCAGCAGCCCAGAGCTCCGTGCCTCATGTGCATCTGCTGCTCCTCAGGCTGTGTGGGGTTCCAGGCAGGAACACACACACAGCCTGGCAGCCATGATGAAGACCCTGGGTGAGGGATGTGTAGTTTATCCGTTTTTCTGCTTGTCAACTTTAAAGACCACTGCGGGAGTCATTTGTAATCAATTCCAGCAGTTCCCTTTTTTTAGCACCGCTGCACCTCAGCATCCCTAGAAAGAGAGTGCAGCCCTGCACGTCTGTGATAGATTCAGGTTCACACTCGGTCCCAGGTAAAACCTTCAGTGAGGAGAATAAGGTGAATGGATGAGCGTCTCTGACTCCCCCCTGTATTTCTCTCTTCCAGCCGCCCTCGAAGAACCGGCGTGAACGATCTGAGCTCAAGCCAGACTACTTTGACCCCGCTTCTATCATGGACGAGTCGGTAAGGAACGCTCCCGTATCGATGACATATCACTGAGATTTGTTTAGACTGGAATGCACATCGACCCGTGAGGCCGCACGCCGCCCGCACAGTGCAAACACCGGCTAATAGGGCGATTCCTCAAAGCCCGGTTATGTTTAACAGTGAGCCGGGGAGCTTTGGAGTCATAAGTTGTGACTTCCTTGTGACAAAAAGCAAAACAGACAGAAGCTCTTGTGGGATGGGTGTGAAGTTAATCAGTTGTAACTTAATGCTGATTGTAAACTGGCTCCATGTTCTTCCTCATGTCACTAACTGTGCTGTGTCTCTTCCAGGTCCTGGGGGTCTCCATGTTTTAAGCTTATATCCAGATGATTTGGACGCTGGGAGAGAAGAGGCGCTTTGTATTTAAAGAGAATTTTAGATGCAAAAAAAACGGAAGTGTTTTCTGTATAAAATCGAAAAAAAACAACAACAAAAAAAACCCCAAATCAGGCTTGTATCCACGTGGACCAATGACAACCCACACACCCAGTGTTGCTTGCTCAGAGAGGACTTTGTTTCAAATATTTACTTTTATAATCATGGGTGAGCCCTTCCTGTTGAGGCGTAGTGTGACAGGCCACTTCCAGACCCGATTAGAGACCAGATGAGACAAATCTGAAGAAAAATCCATCATAGCTTTTTCTTTTCTTTTTTTTCTTTTTTTTTTTATGGGGAAGAATTGGTGTGTTTAACTTAAGAAAACTTTTTTTTTTTATGTCTAACCCTTTTTACAATTGTAGTAAGTTACCAGGTGTGAAGTAGTAATTTATAAACAGACTGTAGTAGCTTGCTTGTACTGTGTTAGCCAAGTGGATGGAGGTCTTTCTTTCTTTCTCTCCTTTTGTTTTTCTTTTGATTTTGGTTTTATTTTTTTTATATTCCTCCCTCTATCTCCTAAGTTCCTTTCCCTCGTTTTTGGACCTGATTTGCGGTCCCGATAACCACTGGTGGTTCAGGTGGTGAGACGTCGCGTAGAATCAGTGAGGCTTCCCTTTACGCTGTGAAGATTCACCCCCGAGTCTGTTTGAACGCTCCACACTGATGAGGTTAAAGCTTCTAAGCCGTACAGACCTGGACACTCCCGACCACCGTCTGCTAAAACTTAAACGCGTGTCCCTTCACAAACACCGAGCTGAGATCTTCCCCCATAGTGCCACTGTGTGGGCTCTGGAAGAGAACAGGTCATTAGACGAAAATCACCACGTTTTTTCTCTTAAATCCAGCATAATAATGTTGAAATGGGTATCTCTACGTTTTAAATAAAAAGTTATATGAATCGGTGCTGATTTTATATATGTGCTTTTGGTTTTTTCTTATTTTCGACTTTTCAACCTTCAGTCACAAAGTTTGAGAGACGTGTAAGTAAACCTAAAGAGTAAAAGCATGTAAAGCCATGCATCAAGGAAGATTTTTAAATTTGTATTTTTATGGTTTTTCTTTGTCTTGATAATGTCTTCGGGTTTCTACCTTTTTTCCTACGTGTAAATTAGTTTGGATAAAACTAATGGAATTACTTGTGAAATTCAGCTTTAAGGTTTTCTCAACGTGAAAAGTCCTGTCACACAGTAATTACAAGTTTCAGATGTTTAACTAAAAAGCTAGTCATTCAGAACATACTGAAGATGAGAGAGTGATTCAGCAGCGCTGTGGCAGCTAGACAAAGCTTAGATTTTGACACACATTTGTCACACACAAGTTTTAACAAAATGTTTTGTCTACTGAGGTTTTTATTTTATAGTCATTCCATGCCGAAGCCTTAAACATGCTTGTGAAGGTCATACTTCTTACGTAATCTTCCATGTCAGAGGATCAGTCATGTTTAAAGGTGGATCATTGGCTTCTTAGAACAGGAAACATGAGGTGGTCAGATGTAATGTGATAAAGTAGATGAACAGCCTATGTGTGTTTTTGCCTAATTATTTTATGTAAGTAAAAAGAAAATTCTTTTAAGGAAAAAGTACTGTTTATTGTTTGTTACTTACCACTACATTGGTATAAATTCTTATTAGATCATGTGTATATATACAAAATTTAAAGTTTCTTTTCCTTCGTTTTTTTGCCATTTCTGTGTTTTTTTCCTGCACTCTTGCATACACTCTAAGTTGTCTATTATCCCATCTTTCGGTCACTCTGTTTCTGATTTGTACTTGTCTGGAGACAGTAACTTTTGAATAAAAATCAACACATTTCATCTGTGGTAAATATTTCCTGACGTCTGCTGGAGCGCGTTCTAAATGTGACTTTACTGTGAGGAGAGCTGCAGTCACCTCAGCTGCTCTCACTCCTGCTGTAGACCCACAACACTGCAGGGATCCATGTCTAGATAGATGAACAATGCCACCAACACACAGCAATCCAACCGTACAGCCCATAAGTACACACACTGATACGACAGTAGACTCAGTAAAGGAGAGCAGCTGGAATGAAAACCTCAGTCTGTCAGTAGAGCTCACGGTGGAACGAGCCTTTAAGAGCCAAAGTGTAGGGAAATGGTGATGTTCTTCATGATCACAGACCTCCCGTGGTCCATTGAAGCAGGATTGAGTGCTGCTGCAGTAGCTCTATGATCCTGATCCTTTGATCCCACAACACTGCATATTCTTCAGTGTCTCCCTGCTGCACACACTCCAGTGTTCACTTGATCACAATAAGCTGTTAACCGATTCATGATTGACTGTCAGGTGCCACAGGGAATCATGTATTGACTTCAGTGCCACTAGAGGGCAGTGTATCCACACACACACACACACTAATGTCCCCTCCAGCCTTTCCACCGCTCCATGTGTCCGTCACAGTAATGTATGTATCTTTGACGCTCTCCCCTCCCATGAATATGTATCCTCACGCTCGCATCCCTTTTACATTTGTGCCGAGCATAATATCTCCCACTGAGACAAAGAGCCGTCGCGGCTGTAATCATAAAAGTGAGGACACGATGTAGTGGAAGAAAGGATGAAAGCAGGAGAGGCTTTCCGTGTTAAGTGCTTGATTAATACAGAGGAGCACAGATCAATGCGGGCGTGTTAGAATAGGAGCTGGCAGCTCTCCCTTCATGTTCAGCCTGTGTTACATGAAGAGCCTCGTCTCCTCCTGACACAGTCTGCTCATCACGTCCCTGCGAGCGGAATAATGCGCGGAAGAGCCGTCGCCGCGGCAGCCTGGTTGACTGTCATCTGGACTGTCAGGCCCACTTGAGAGCTCAAACAGGAAGCCATTAGTGGCGTTCATGCAGCAAGAGAGCTAAATAAGAGAGTATAGTTGCTGTCAAGTTGTCAGATTAGTTATCTAAAGTTTTTTTTGGAGGTCTCTTCGGCTCTCTGTCTCTATAAAAGAGGACATTTTATGGCTCATTCCCACAGCAGTGTTGTGTTGTGTTGCTGAGGTCAGGGCTGATCAGAGACTCGGCTCAGGATCTCTGCTCGTATTTACTTCAGATAACCCAGAGGGCCTCACAAGCCCTATCAGTTCAGCCAGAGCTGAGGTCAAGGAGCACACACACACACACACACACACACACACGGACATCAGATCTCGGGTAAAGGTTATCATCCTCACATGATCTGAACAGTTTTTCTTTTATATCTGTTGAAACTCACAGGACAGCACATTCCACCGCTCCACCTGAAGATAAATCTACAGAGTATTAAATCCGTGTGGTTAAATCATTAATGAGCTCATCTCTTGTAATCTCTTTGAATTCTAAGGGGTGAGAAAAGCAGTTGACCCTAGGGAATCATTAACCTGCCTCAGATTAGACACACAGGCAGAATACAGCTAAACCTGAATGCTTAACTCTGATTTACTGGACAGGTCGGATCCTCCTTTGCTGGTTAAAGTGAAGATATTTGAGCATTTTCCGGTCTTAGATGTCTGAAGTAGATCAGAGTAGAAGAGTTCCACCTTGTAAATACGTTTTCTTTAGCTACTATTCATTCATTCTCTCTCTCTTCGTCATATACACAAACATTTAGGAGAAAAATGTGTTTTAAAATGTTCTTTAAGAGGCTGAACGACACAAAGGTTAGGGTTTAGGGCTTAGTTTTGAATGTTCACTGTACGAAATAAATGGTTGCTTTTCATTTCTTGTGCATGTAAGAAAGTCCTGTCTAACGTTTCTGCGTAGGAAAGACAAATTCGCAACAAAAGCATCCCATTGTTTCGTGATTTTACTGTGAAAATCTTCATTTCGTGGCTCATTTGTTACTCAGGAAAGCTGCAGCAGAACTCCAGACTGCCCCGCGCCCGTCTCACCGCTCTCACATCCTCGACAATTCAGATCCATATAATGTTTCAACAATGCACTGCACATCCAATAAAAGATCCGGTAACCAAATAAATGGAAAGAATCCTTGCTGGATTAAGAGGAGAAGCTGCGAGCTCCATAACTGAGAGGTCAAGGCGAACGTGAAATGCGAGCGGATCAATGCTCTTCATTATGGAGAGCAGGCTCCACCACTGTGCCTTAGACAGGCCGGAACAGGTCAGAGATTCCAGTGAATGGCTATGAATAGAGTGGCGTGGGAAACCTACTGTCAGTTTGCTCTGTATTGACACGGAGGCAGAGCGGCTAAACGTGTGGCAAACGAGTGAACGAGTGACGAGGCCATTGTACTGAGCCGTTGGAAAACAGGGGGATTAGTCTGTCACCCGCGCTTGAGGGCTGAGACGCTCCGGCGTGTGGAGGGAATCTGTCATCGTCTGGAGCTGCAGGTGGTCCAGGGGTCTGGCGAGGGCGGTCGACCCCGCCGAGCGAGAAAACAAGACGTGTTTCCATCTGGGAATAGCCTGATATTTACCCCGGCTAACCCTGAAATTAGATTCTTCTCACCTTCTCTCCTCACCTCACTCACATCATTGTAGTGGAGCAGCGTTCCACTCGTCCCCGAGGACCCCAGCCCCACAATGAGGTTAATAATGGCTGCGCCCCGGTGGAAAAAGCCAAACGTGATTGTGGCTTTTTTCTCGGTTTGCCTCGCCGCTCGCTGATGCAAGGCCTAGATTTCCTGCCCGTGCCTTTCCAACCCCTTGAAACTCGTTCAGAGGTGACCCAGAGATGACTGAGGGGAATCCTGGGCCAAGCTGCTCTGCTAAATCATGAGTCTCAGTAAAGTTTGGATGAGTGTCTTATAAGGGCGTGATGAGACAGGACTCATAAAGATGATGAAGAGCTCTGCATGTCGCCGTCCTCTGCCAGAACATCGCCGTGATTAACGGGGGCCAGGACACCTCCTCTAATAAGACTCATCTCTTTAATTGGCTCCTCGATATGACTGCGCAAATGGCTCCGTGTGTGTGTGTGTGTGTGTGTGGGTGGGTGTCTCTAAGTGTGAGTGTGAGTGTATGTCCATGTTAGCACTTTGATCATTTGCGGATGTAGTTAGGGTGTGTGGGAATATGTGTGCAGGGCCGTAGCTACAGGGGCCGGAGGTGATGATGATTCAAGCGGCTGTCAGCCGGGCCGAGCAGCGGTGAATAAATTAGGCCACGCCCATTTGAGCCGCAATAGCTCTTCCAGCATTTTGAATTATAGTCAAAAAATGTTCCTACAAATAATTACATGTAGAACAACTGCCAACTGTTGCTATTGGCTGCTGAAGCTAAGTGGGCGTGGCTCATTCACCACAAAGTGCTTCATCTCTGTAACAAACACGCACTACTTATTATCAAACATCAATCAACCTGACAGCGGCGCTATAATAACAACAACAGTTACATTTTTTCATAACTTCAGAGCCTCATTTACATACAGATTTACTGTAGATATATATTTGATTGGCCCATGCGGTTCTGGCTGCAGCTCTCTTTCTCTCTGTGTGTGAGTGCGTGTGAGTGAGTGTGTGTGTGTGTGTGCCTTTAACTCCTCCGCTGAGCCGCCGTGTGCTGCAGATGAGGTAAGCCTGATTAGAAAGCGACGCTCACAATGGCGGCCAAGATTTAACACTCAGCCAACAATCATTTATTCAATCTATTCTTAAGTATTGGATGTGCTGCTGGATGGGGGTGAGGTTATGTAAGAGTGGGACGGAGCCTAGTCTGACTGCGATACGATGATAATTATAAATCCAAGGGAGAGGACAGATGGCGAGGTACATCAGGGGTTCAGCAGGTATAAGTGTTATTACTCTGCTGCCAGAAAGAAAAGCAGAGAAAGTCCAAAGACAAGGAGAGAGAGTGCAGACGCAGCCGGAGAGAGCTGGTCCTTGTTAGCACGCCATTCATCAGCCCCGGCGAGGTCAGGGTTCAGGGAGGCCTGAGGGGTGGTGTGTGACCCCTCACCTCCAACCCCTCACCCCTGCCAGCACCTGGAGCTGAGGTATTTCCTCATAACATCTCATCTCTGATTTATTCTCCACCGGCAGCCTGAAGTCTTATGATAATAAGATTATGTCATAGTTTATGTTCCGCTCTAAGTGACCAACCTTCACTGGCCGTAAATCTGCCTCCATGTCGTGTGTGTGTGTACGATCAACAGATACACGCCGCTTGTCACTTTCTCTCATCATGTGGATGAAATGATAATGAAGTCTAGAGCGTCAAAACAAAATGATGTTTTATCAACGACATCATAACGATCTTCTGCCTTTCAGCAATGAAGAAGCACAAAATAAATGCTTCCTTTACGTCTTCGTTGACAAAATGCATGAAGGTGTTACACAGCTTCATCCTGGAAAATATGCATTTCATGGCACCTCCTACACTTTCCTATACGGAATCCTCTCAGCGCCCCACACCTTCCTCTCTCCCTCTCTCTCCCTCTCTGCCTCTTCCTCTCGGAGTGGTTGACCTGAGGCGAAAGGGAGTGGACGAGGTAAAGGGAGGAAAGGAGAGAATAGAGGGAGGAAACGCGGCGAGGACGGGGAGGTACAGGAGACAGAACGGGTGGAAGAGGTGGAGGAGGGAGGTCAGGGTCACAGCTGCGATAAAGAGGTCAGCATGAAAGATGTTGGTTCAGTTTGACCGTGAGGGAAATAAACATCCTCCTAAAAATAGTTAAGCGATCTGTTCATCTGTCATCCCTGTAGCCTTAGCCAGGTGTGAGCAACTTTGGGTTGCTCTGGATACACTTAGCTGGAATCTGCTGACGTCTCCTAAGGAAACTCGGGGGGAATAATGTAAGAAATGTGCCGAGGGGCCTTGGAGGAACTTCTCTGGAGTTTACGAGCCTCCTTAGACCGGCCGAGTCGCCCATCATCTTAACCCCCATCCCATAAATATGACACTGCCGTCTTAACTCCATATCTGCTCCGACCGCTAAATCCTCAACCATGACCCGCCGGCCCCCAAACAGAGCCGCTGACCTCCTCTCTCTCCCCGTATGTCTTCATTTCCTGGGAGGAATTTGCCCTGCACGTTTGGAAGATCTGAGCTTTTAAAACCTCCAGTAAAGCGCTTGTCCAGGGCTCGTGGACGGATCGCCCGCCGGCCCCCCCTCACCCAAAACACGGCCTTTAGGCAAATAAGACAAGCCGGAACACACAAACACACTCACACACGCGCACACACACACTCCCCTGTGCACGCGTCCCTCGTCTTCCCGCGCCCCTCCCTCCTTTATTTATGCCGGCGTGGCCACTTTGTTGTGCTTTTAGTGGCCGGGGTTTGTAGATGGAGCAGATGCTGGAGCTGATATTCCCTGATCCTGCAGCTCGCCCAGATAAGAGCAGATTTATGCCGGAGTGAGGGAGCATGGGAGTAATTGCAGAGGCTTTGATGATGCGGCTGAGAGCCCTCTTGTACCCTCGGCTGCTTACTAACAAGGACACCCACAGATTTAGGAGTTTGTCTCTTTGGGTTTTTACGTGTTTTCTTCCTCTTCTTCTTCTTCCTCCTCCTCTTCTTCTTCCTCGGCGTGTTTTTTGCGCGTGCACAGGTGCCATTCTGGCGCCTGTCTTTGTTTTAAGGGCGTGTCGTATTTACCGTGTGTTTGTGTTGGCATCACCGACTGCCAAACTTCCTCCCGGGATTTTTATGACCTCTTTATTTATAGCGGCGCACAGTCACACTCGCACAAACACATGACATAATCAGGATGACAGATAACGTTCTCGCTGGTGATAAGGTCGCCTCTGTGCCGCTCTTGCGTGGGATTTCTATTCAGATTTGGGCGTATTTCCCCACAAGCAGAGGAGGGAGACTGACAGATTTCCTATGAAGTCACATTCAGGCGGCTGGTTCTGCTGCCGCACTCGTCACACACCCCGGGCCTGCGTGCAGAGCCGCCATGCCTCCTCCCTCGATTGTATAAATATGGGATCAAAGCAGCAGGGTTATAGGTTTCAATCAACCCTAAACATTTAGGCTGCACCTGCTGAGGGAAACACACAGCTGATGAGGTGGTGGAGTCCCTTTACGCTGCGCTGCTGGGAGACGCTTCACTGTGTCAAGACTCCCTCAGGCAAATCTTTACTATCACTGAATATGTATCTAGATTTTGTATTTCTTTATCCTAGACACCACAGAGGGAAACGAGCTACACTGGAGTTGGGCCCTGACAAACAAACACACAAACAAACACATAAAGTTTGATGATTCCCTTCAAAATTGGGAGAGAATATAAAACATAGCATCTAAATTTGTCCCTAAGATCCAAAGCTCCACATGTAAATCACTACAAACCATAAATATCCCTAAGCTAACAGGACGTTTGTGTTGCTAGTTTCCTCTTAAACATGAACATGACATCACAGAGTAGCTACAGTCACAGCTACAATGTGAAGCTACTTTGAAACAGCTTCTTTTCAAGCAATAAGCTACTCCTGATTAAAACTATTTAAGCTACCCTGCTGTTAAAAGTAGTTAGCTACACTCCAAGCTCCTGTAGCTAACTACATTGGCGCTACTCTGGGCAATGTGACACAGTTTTGCTGAAAGACTGTATTCTTTAACAATCACAGCTTTTTTTTTAGATGTTAAAGAGTTCTTTTTACACACGAAGCATTTGAAGAACGTCGTCGTGTTTCCTCATAAATCCCGCTCTTCAATCTCTCCCCTGTGAGCAGCTCAAGCGGCCCCTGATTTGGAAACACTGCTGCGCTCTGATTAGCGTTGGCCTCTTATGGCTCTTCAGCTCAGCATTGAAGTGAGATAACTCATCTGTTGCGTGTCCCTGGGTGATGATGTCACTGAAGGACATGTCAGCCACACCAGACAGCCACAATGACACGTTGATCCCAGGGGGCTTTGGAGCCTGACCCGACTCTTGACTGCTGCAAGTGGGCTCAGACAGCACAGATACCTAAGCGAGGTGAACAGTGACACACACACGCACACACACACACACACACACACACACACACGCACGCACATGCCAACACACACACACGCACACATATCTTATCTCCCCCGGCTGCCCTGGCCCTCACCCCCGGGTCTTCCTGTTTTTCTCCGGGGCCCTACAAAGATTCCCGCTCTGCGTCAGCCGGGCGGCCGGAGGCTCCGAGTGCTGCTGAGAGGCTTTGAGGAGCATCTACTGCACAGAGCGCCGATAAGTGGAAGATCATTAGAAGCCCCTAGACCAAAAGCCAAATACAATTAGATGACGCACGCCGCCGAGATATCATAACACGGGCCAGAACCACCGAGGACACGGGGATCAAATTAGACGCTAAATCCCTCCGTGTCATTTAGCAACAATCATTTCTTTGACGCGTCACCTCTGAGGGCTACTTGTTTCGATTCCAGGCCTGCCAGAGAGCGCCGGCGTTCTATCTGCAAACACTTCAGAGAGAGAGAGAGGGGGAGAGAGAGAGGGGGAGAAAGAGAGAGAGAGAGAGGGAGAGAGCAATGAGTCAGATGCTCTGCTCCAATTATATCTACATCCTGCAGTCTGCTCTTAAACACACTCTCACACACACACACACAAACACACACACACACACAGGAGACACACAGCACCGACAGAAAAGCACACACACTTTGAAATCCACATTGCACGCATAGCTGGCAAGAAATGCACGTTGCAGTCAAAAAATAACACACACACACACACACACACACACACACACACACACACACACACACACACACTCCAACAGGAGCTTGTTGACCATCACACAGCCCCAAAGGACTGTGAGGGGGGATGTACATGTGTGCGTGTGTGTGTGTGTGTGTGTGTGTGTGTGTGTGTGTGCGTGCGCGTGTGTGTGTGTGTGTGTGTGTGAGGGGGTGGTGAGCTCACAGAGGTCGCTTTGAAGTTTCTATTCAGGTCTTTGTCCCATTCAAGCTGCTGGCAGTCGACATCTCTACTAGAGTTTGGCCCCTCCCATCCTCACACCGTCCCACACCATGCACACACACACACACACACACACACACACACACACACACACACACTCTACAAGAAAAGGAGGCACGTCCGCAGGTCCTGTCCATCACACAGGCCTTAATTAGAGTGGATTCGTATACACCCTTTTGTACCTCCTCACTCGCTCTCTCTCCTCTTTCTTTAACCCTCCCTCCCTCCCTCTCTCTCTCTTTCTCTTTCTCTCTCATTCTCTTTCTCTTTCTCTCTTGTGGGCTCATTCCACTCTCTTTCACCACCTCCCACCCTCTCTCTTTTCTCCCATTCTTCCCTCTCTCCCTAACCCCTTTTTTCTCCGGGCTTGCCCTCCTTTTCTTGGCAAAGCGGCGAGGCACCTCTCCAGACGTTTTCTTCTCTGAGCCTTGAGCCCCTTATATCCCCCGCTCTGGGTCCTGTCCCCCCTCCGGTCTGGGGGCTGAGTGTGACCTAATGTTTGACAGACAAGTAGCCTTGGAGAAAGGACTCATCTATCAGAGGCTTGTAATTCTATTAGAATAGACAGCAGAGCCCCTCAGGCCAGCCTTTGCTATACTCTCATATCAGTTTGCTCTTCTCTAAACCCTCCAGGCTGTCGGCCTACAAAATGCAGTTTATGTTAACAAAATAATCACAAAGAGTTAATGATATAATGTGCATGCGTGTGCGTGTGTGTGTGGGTGCATGTGTGTGTGTGCTTGTGTGTGTGCCTTACATGTCTGCAGCAACCTCCTTTCCCCTCAGACTTCTTCGGCGTTCAGTTCTTTGATAGGATTTCTCTCTTTTCTCTTCTATTCTCATATCGGAGGATGAAGGCGAGTGAAGATACGAAGGATCACGACCGACGACTCATCAACGGCGTTATCTGGATCCCACGATGAACACGTGCAGACAAAAGCAGCTACAATAAGCACCTATGGGCGGGCGGCTCTGCATCGCGCCTAATTACTGGTGTGACTGAGAGGAGGAAGAGTAGAGGAGGAGGAGGAGGAGGAGAAGAGGAGGGGAGGGGAGGGGAGGGTGTGTGTGTGCTTACATCTCCTGGTAAATTGAGGAGGCCTTGTCTCTTTGCGTGGATTGTTATTTGTCTGTAATCAGCGTTTTCCTGTCAGTCCTGAGTGAGACGGGCAAACGAGAGGAGGCAGCGAGAGAGAGATGCAACGGAGAAACACAGAGGAGGAAGACGTCTGGACAGCAATCAAGCTCGCCGCAAACAGGAAACGCAGTCTGCGGATGCCCCAGCTGTTCTATTTGGCCTTCGCTGTCTGCGCAGTAAAATCAAAGCAGCATGAATCGCTCACACAACAACTTTTAAGTGTCAGACGCTGGAAATAGCCGGAGTTTACATTAGCTGTGTTTTCCCACTGTCTGACCGGCTCCGTGTTTAGAGAATCATACTGTTGTTTGT
Source organism: Genypterus blacodes (assembly GCF_046128005.1). Taxonomy (NCBI): domain Eukaryota; kingdom Metazoa; phylum Chordata; class Actinopteri; order Ophidiiformes; family Ophidiidae; genus Genypterus; species Genypterus blacodes. Next base: position 548,177 of record NW_027466837.1, read on the forward strand.
CTTCATGCCCTTGTGTTTCCTTAAGTAGTACAGGAACGCACACTTAACTGTAACTGGGAGTGTTGCTGTGCGTCTCTGCTAAGTGCTTTAGTGTGTGTGTGTGTGTGTGTGTGTGTGTGTGTGTGCCTGTCTGCGTGTTTAGGGTGTGTTTTTCTCTGCGGTTAAAGGCTGCCGAGGTATTGATTACAGCTGCCACGTCCAAGTCACATGTTAGTCGTCCTCTCCAGATAACGAGGGGTTAACCGCTCGACCCGACCCGCCGCATACCTGCGTCCGCACACACACACCCAGTTAAAGGCCAAATGCGCCGCAGCCACGCCAGGCCCAGGCCGCAGGCTCCGGTCTGGCCGTGGAGCCGCACCAGAGGGACGCGTGCCAGACTTCATTATGGCCGGATTAAAAAAGCGAGAGGAGGCCATTTTAACTGATTTGAATTTCATTGCGAGGTTGCTGGATCCACTGCAGGCATGCGGCGGTTTCATCCCAGGGTGATGATGTCATGGTTTCTCTGTTTGCTAAGAGTACATATCAGATCGAGGAAGGAACTTTGTCCTCGGGAGCAGAGTTCATCCAAGACCTTTAAGAGAGAAGGAGGCAGCTCCGGCCCTCCCTCCCGCCTCCGTGTGTGTGTGTGTGTGTGTGTACCACGCGTTATAACCGAGCGTCTGTGGTATCAAACTACACCCAGGCTATTTATAGAAGCACTAATCACAGGCACCTATATGCAGTAATGACCTCATTCCTTTAGAACGACACTATTCCATGCATGGGGAGGAACAGACCGGGATCTCCTGGTGACATCACCTCTCCGGCACATTCCTTTGTCCTCACTGAACACGCCACACACACGTCACGACCAGCGGCGCCTATCTACACATCAGGACGGAAAGCTTTTTGTTTATGTAGAGCGATAAGACGATCCATTATCTGCTGTGGATAATCTTCCTGTGCTGAATGTGATGTGATGGCGTTCCAGTGAAACGTAAACACGACTCATTCCCCAGTCATTCCCATGTCACCGGGCAAAGCTCTGTATTAATACTGGGCCGGGTTAATTCTGAGGGCAGATTACATTCCGGAGCAACAACAGAGTGCCCGCCATGTCTTCCTGGTATGCCACAGATCTGAGCTCTCATTGGTCAGAGGGAGCTTTGGACGCCGCACTCCTGCTCATCTCATTGGCTCGCGGCAGATCAGGTATCTCTCTCCCCGTGACCGTCCGATTGGCCGGCCGGGTGTCAGGTATCCCAGACAGCCACCGGCCGGGGACATGCCAGCTCTCTCGGGGCAACTGGTCTGTGTTTGAGGTTGCTATGACAACACTGGCTGTGGATTCCTGCGGATGGAGCCGCGGCACTGTAAACTTTCCTGGCCCGTGTTTTTGCTGGCACACGCACACACACACACAAACACTCAGACACACACACACACGCACACACACACACAAACACTCAGACACACACACACACGCACGCACGCACGCACGCACGCACACACACACACACGCACACACACACACACACACTCAGACACACACACACACACACACACACACACACACACACAGAGACACACACACACACACAGAGACACACACACGCACTCAGAGACACACACACACACACACACACAGAGACACTCAGAGACACATACACACTTGTAAACACGCTCACTTGCAAACACTCATATAAAAGCACTTACATAATTACAGTGTGTATCTGGGGTGTGTGAGCTCGGTGTTGAGTTGCCGGTTTATGCTCTTCAAAGATCTATGGGTTGTCAGCTGCAGGATGTAGTAAAAATAATTTCAGGAACAGTGGGATGTTTCTTTAATTGTCTGTTTTCCTCTCTGCTCAAATACCAAAACCCCATCCTGGTGCTCTGTGGATCGATATCCTCACAACCATTAGGGGGCGGCATTGATCGGATAAATGAAGAAAAAATTAAGGAAGACTCTCTCTCTCCCTCTCTCTCTCTCCCCCCCTCCCCTCTCTCTCTCTCTCTCCCTCTCTCACACACTCTCTGTCTCTCTCTCTCTCTCCCCCCCCTCCCCTCTCTCTCTCTCACTCACACATGCACACAATGGGGGCACAGACATGGACATGATCAATTATGTGTCAAGCATTTCTTCCTCAATGACTGAATGGCCCAGTGACTATAGGCTACCGACCGCCTATTGTCCATCGACACTGGAGACGAGGTTCTCATGCAGTTCATTATAGCAGAAGGGGACAAACTAAAAAAGGATCCAAAGGGACGATTAATCATCATTCCTTTCAAAGTGAGGGAGAGAGAGAGAGAGAGGGGGGGAGAGGGGGGAGGCAAACATGGGGGACACTGTAATCACATGTGGTCAAGTCTGAAATAATGCAGTTTAAAAGTGTGTCCGAAAATAAATAATGTGCCTAAAAACAAAGATAATGATGTTTGTGGGAGTTATGATGATGGTCGATGTGTTCCAGGACAAAGATCTGGAAGGAGAAACGAAGACAAACAGCTGCTGGACTTTGGCCCAGTGAGCCGAACCGAGCCGGACTCCTGCTGACTTATGCGCTTTTACGCACAAACTCCACTCACACACACTCACACACACACATTGATATTCCTCCCCGAACCTCCCGCTATGACACATCAGCCCCGAGTCCGCTTCAATTTGGGTCGACGGTGGCGCTGAGGAGTTGGCTGAGGGGTGTGTGTGTGTGTATGTGGAGATGTGGGGGTCAACCCAATAACAGAAACCGCCCCCCCCAGCCTCCCCCTCTCCCCCCCTCCCCGCTCCCTCCACGTCCCCATAAACGCCTCTCCGCTTCCTGCTTCCAAGTTCGGACAGCGCGCTGTGATTGGCCGCGGCTCCACTGTGGGCTGTTCCCGTGCTCGCTGCCTGGGCGTCGGGCAGACAGACAGTTTGAGCCTGAGCTGCGGCGCACACCGGTGGACGGAGTGAACACGGTACAATAAAGAATTACACCGGGCATGGACTTGTTACCGAGCGGGTCTCCAGTCACCGTGCGGGTCTAGCGTTTCCTCGGAACCCACTTTTGGGTTTTTTACGCACACGTCTCCGCTCCGGCTTTCAAACCCAGCGGAGACGCGTTTCACTCCGGATCCGAGCGGCAGCATGCCCGAGCTGGACTAGTCTGTCTGCCTGCCTTGCCTGCCTTGCCTGTCTGCCCCGCTGGAGCGCAACACACACGGCGCACAGGACGGACGGAGCGCCGGGGGGAATATTTACAATAGAAACTCAATTCCTCCGCAGAGAAGAATAGAGGAGGAGGAGGAGGAGGCGGAGTGAAGAGCGGACTGGAATGAAGCGGACTCGGGATTCCCAGCGTGCTGCGGAGTTGTGACTGATGGATGAACGCGGTCATCTGTAGGCTAAATTCAGCGGCAGGTACCGGCGGCAGCAGCGGGGGGGCTTCGACAAAGACGCGGCGCAGCGACTCCCGACGGCGGCCGCATCGCCAACTGTGCGTCTCTCCACAAACTGTGCGTCCACACACACACGCCGAGTCTTATCTCGGAACAAGTTAGAAAAGGTCGCGAAGGGCCGATTCCCTCTCTGAGCCACAGGTCAACCAGGACACTCGGGGCTGAAGCTGTAAGAGCTGAAAGAGATCGCATCCCCGCCCAGCGAACCCGAACAGAACCGCGTCCCCCTCCTTTGCGTGTGCGGACAGTTCAGTCAAGGACACGGGGACCGGGACAGATTTGTGAATCTCTCGTCCAGAGGGACATGTATGTGCTATCGAGCTCTCATGCGCCCGACTGATCGACCCTGCAGCTCGCACACATAAACGGCCGCACCGTCCCGACGCGCCCGAGTTCTCGGCTCCTGCCCGCACGTCTCCCGGCACCATGGCGGGACTCGGCTGTTGGACTTATTACCTCTGGATCTTTATTTTAATGTGCAGGTCGGCGCTTCTCTCGGCCAAGTCGCTGGAGACGATCATCTGGAACTCACAGAACCCCAAGTAAGTGCTGCGAGTCTCTCCCTCTCTCTCCCTCTGTGTGTGTGTGTGTGTGTGTGTGTTTCATGTCAGAACTCGTAGGCTGTGTGTGTGTCTCTCTGTGTGTGTAGGAAAAGTTGCTTTAGTGGATAATTGTGAAACGTAGGAGAAAAATAATGACACAGTTTGAACCATGAAAGCAATTACGTCGGTTTATTTACAATACAGGCCTGTAATTCACTCACGCCTCCTTCTTCTTCTACGGTTGTTTATTTATTTGACTGATTAACATTTTTCACCCGTGACTATCTGAAGCGTTTATCCGCCTCGATCTTTGTTTCCAAATCGCTGTGTAAATTGCGTAAAGGCACATAAAGACGCATAAAGTGTGTGAAGGAGCTGCGGAGTGAAACAGGGATTCGTGTGCTCGTGTACCTGCGCCGCACAGGGCCGCAACTCCACGAACCACCCAGACACACACGCACACACACATTGGTTTGATTCCTTTTTTTCTTTTCTTTAATTTCCCCTTGTATTTATTTTAAACTGGTGTGTGTATCAGTGTGTGTTTGGAAGCGAGTTTCCGTTTCTGTAATGACGCTGGCGCGGCTCCAGACTCATTTCTCACTATCAGAGACGTGGAGGCTGACGGGAGTGTTTCAGCCAGAACATTTTCCTCTGAAACGTTCACATTTCTCCCTGCAGCTTGAGCCGCCTGGAGCCCAGACTGCTGCGGAGGAGAACAACCAACTATTCTCACACACTTAGACCTGACTCACACATCTGCATAGTGCGGGAATGCAAAGGGAGAATAAAGCCTTAAATACAAAGAAAGTACATTATCTTTCTGCGTGTGTGTGTGTGTGTGTGCGTGTGTGTGTGTGTGTGAGTGTGTGCTGACCTTCATCTAAGCTCAGAGAACAGAGGAGGAACACAGGCCTGTAACTAAAGTACTCAGTCTCTCAGGTGAAGCCATGATTTATCCCCTAAATGTCAAATGTCACAGGAGCTTGTTGTGCACTAAGTCAGTATGAAGATTGGACTGTGCGGGTGTGTGTGTGTGTGTGTGGGGCCCGGGCCTAATGGCGAGTCTACGGCCCATCAGCTTTTATTTGACTGTCGCTGCACAGAGGTAGTGGAACAATGAGCGTCATCAAGACAGAGATATAACACAGACACACACACTCACACATACACACACGGAGCCCCACAGAGTGTGTCAGACAAATGAAAAAGAGAAGAAGACCTTCATTGATTGATGATGTCACCTGAAAGGCATGCGTTAGAAGGTTACAGTCTCTCTCTTTCTGTCTCTCTCGCTCTTTCTCTTTCTGTCTCTCTACCTCTCTCTCTCTTTATTTCATATCAAAGTTCACATAGGCACAGTACACGCACACACACACACACACACACTCCAAAGCGTTCCTGCAGACTAATTATCCCGCTGCTCCGAGCTCCCTGGAATAAAAAAATATAATAAATAAAAAAAACACAAAACACTACACAATTATATCTCGCCCGTGCTCAGGCCTCAGAACAACACACGGCAGAGTAGTGTGTGTGTGTGTTTGTGTGAAATGTATCAGTCAGCAGCTGCGTTTGATAGGCAATAAAGAAGAACCAGGCGTGTAGCAATCATCATCTTTCTTCACAGCTTGTTCTTTAAGCTCTTTCTCTCCGTCTCGGCCTATATTGCCCCATAGTGATAACAAAGACTTAGAGAGAGAGAGAGAGGAGGAAGGAGGGGGGGGCGAGCGAGGCCTATAGAAGTGTACAGTACACTATCTGGTGACTTTATCGAGATTTACGATGTCTTAGTTCCTGTTCCCACTTTGGGGAGCTCCACTGCCTCGGCTAATAAATTAATCTGGCCTCTCTGCTTGCACACTGTTACACACACACACACACACACACACACACACACACACACACACACACACACACACACACACACACACACACACACACACACACACACACACACAGAGAATTCAACAATACCAACACCTCCCTATAGGCTGTGAGTTATGAGACAAACTATAGGGAAGCAGCAGGTTTGGGCCACTGCGGTGTGTGTTGTTTCTTTATTTGAGCCTCTGTGTGTGTGTGTTTGTGTGTGTATATATATAACTCCCTCTGTGCATTCCACTTGTTATGGATTTCCACGTGAGTAGGATGCTCTCCCTGCAGCTCCTCCATTATCAATAACTGGGGTTTGCTTAATTGATTTGCTCCCAGCGTGTTGCAGCAGGCGACATACATCATCAGAGCCCAGCGTCTGCAGGCAGAGGAAACATCCCAGAGTTTAGCTTTGCTACAGCAGAGAGGCTGTGTGTGTGTGTGTGTGTGTGTGTGTGTGTGTGTGTGTGTGTGTGTGCTTCATTTTTAATTCGAGACAGGATGAGTGAAGTGTGTGTGTGCATGTGCGTGTGTGTCTTGGGAGAAGGAGCCTGGATGTGTCAGACACAGGAGAAGAAGAAGAAGAAGAGTCTAACATTTGATCACAGCAAATCGGATTAGCTCTCATTTATCTGAGTGGGATTATGCTGCAAAATGTCACTTTGTTATGACTGATCACGTCCCATCAGTTTGGCTGGAGCTAGCACGGCAATGTACACACGCACGCACACACACAGACACTCACACTTACACACAGACACTCACACACACACACACACACACACACACAGAGTGAGCTCAGGAATGCTGCAGTGATGCCAATTTAATGCTAATCTGACAGCGTTCCTGTCTGTCCTGTGCGGCTCGGCGGCTCATCTTTACCTCCTGACCTGCAGCCACCACAGGCTGTTTGCAGCAGCGCAGGAGACAAACAAGATGGTGAAGTCGGGAAACACACTGACACACACTCACTCAGGCACATACACACACACCTCCGGAAAACACACAGCGAGGAAAGAGCCACGGGCTGGCAGAGAGTCGGCTGCACTGATTTTGAACTCCTTGATGTTGTGCGAGGCTTGGAAACGGTTAGCGGACATGTTTTGGCCCTCGCGTCTCACAAAAGGACAGAAAAACAACGAGCGGCGAGTCGTTTGTGTCCATCTGCTGCGGCGGCGGCGGCGGCTCTTGGGTTTCCTGCTCGTCTTGTGTTGCTCGTTCACCTCGGCTGCCTGGCCGACATGTTAATGGTTGACGGGTCGATTTATAACACGGCGGGTTTAAAAGTTCACCAGGTTTCTCTGATCTGAGTTTGATTACAGCTCAACACACAAAGCACACATTTAGATTTTATTCCCAGTTGTAATTTCATTATTTTGAGATGAGGTTTCCACAGAAACACATTAATTTATTTGTCCTCTTGGCTTCCTGGCAGCCTAAATGCCCACAAAGCCTCATTACAGCTAAACTTGTGTTTTCATAATTTCCTTTTTCATCATTGAGTAATTATTTTCCTCCGACAGGCAGATGTGCTACAGTTTGATCCCTGACACCTGAAAATTGATTACCTTGCATGTAGAGACGGCTCCCTTCTCTCTCCCCCCCCCCCCCCCCCCCCCTCGGCCCCCCCCTGGGTGTTGCAGCATTTCCGAGCTCGCAGCAGCAGCAGCTCTCTCTTGTAATGTATATGTGGAAGAAAAAGCAAAAACAAACAAACTCGCAACCGCCACAACCTGTTGAACCAGAGAGCCAGATTAGAGAGCCGAGGACCCAGCAGACCAGGAACAGGGACTCAAACCCACGACTGCTGCTGCTGCTGCTACTGCTTGCTACAGAGCCGCCAACTGCTGAGAGGGTCAGAGGCCTGTTTTTGTTTCTTCCCCGCTGCTCTGCACCCCCGGCCCCCCCAGTCCCCCCCCCCAACTCCACTCCTGCTATATGCACCTCACCGCCCCCCCCTCTTTAGACTCTGATCGTGTTTCCCTCTGATAGAGATCTCATTACACATGGAGAGAGAGAGGGAGAGAGAGGGAGAGAGGGAGAGAGAGAGAGAGACTCAGAGAGACTCGGAGCAACTGGCCCTGTGTGCAGTTGAAGGCGGTGTGTGTCTCTCTATGAGGACAGCTGCCATTTCTGCTTTTATGTGCCTGTGTGTGTGTGTGTCTGTGTGTGTGTGTGTGTGTGTGTGTGTGTGAGTGTTGTTTCAGCGGTGTGTGTGAGAGAGGACAGATTCTTGCTCTCTGGTTATCTGCGAGGCACCTGGGCTCAGGAGGGGTCGCAGCAGGGGGGGAAACGCCGTTCTTCCATCGTGACTTCCTGCTCCAGATGGGCGCAGCGTTCCTTTTATACCCTCAGATTCAAACAGGCAACAACGCGAGGAGGAGCCCCCCGGTTTGTTTCTCAGCCCTGCTTGCAACAGTTCTCTGGCATTTGTTCCCATTTGCATGAGGCGCAGCAGCAGAGGCTCATGACTCACAGCACTGTTTGGCTTCATTCAAGGCGAATCTAAGCAGCGGATTTACACTCGGGACGCCCGGGCCCATGCATTGAATTACCTGCTAGAACAGAGGAGCGATAGTGCTGCGGGTCGCGAGCTCAGAGGCTCCAGGTAGCGGGAGGAATCTGGACGCGTCGGGGATCAGTCAGGCGTCCCGGCGTCTCACTGGTTAACCACAGACATGTAGCAAATAGGCTTTGATGTTGTGTTTAGTTATTGATAGATTGCTCCTTGTTAGACTGCTGTGAGGGCAAAACCACAACATGTGACACCTTCAGGCTCCCAGGGCGACGAGAGCAGCGGGGCCAGGACCAGGAAACGCTGTCAGGAAATGTTAAGAAATGATGCAACTCTGCTCCCGTTCTTACAATTAAAGAGTGGAGTGTCACGCCTGAGTGTGAGCGTCAGTCTGGGCTCTCAGGCGGAGACACGGACGCTTCGCCCGGCAGAAAGGAGAGGAAAGGAAAATGTTTGGAGGTAAAATATGACGGCAGACTTTGATGCGGCGATCGGATCCAGACTGGAGCGTGAAGGTGTTCCTGCTTTCATCACTGACCTCATTACACACACACTCACAAAGCTGCAGAAACAGAAGTGTGTGTGTGTGTGTGTGTGTGTGTAAATGAGGAAACACACATAAAGGACTGCGCCGTATAAACGCTCACCTTGTGTTTGAGGCCATTAGTGAGTTGGAAACAAAATGGCTGCAGTTCTGTTGCTTTATCTCATTAAGCTCGTATACAGGAGGCGTATAGGAGGAAACAGGAAGTGTGAAATAGACGCCTGGTGCGTTGACGCGGCGATGTTTGGGCTCCTGCGTCTCTTTACTCAACGTTCCCTCAAGCTTATTTAAACAAAGCTCTTAACGCTTTGCGAAGAATTTTTTTCCCTCTGGGGTCAAAGTTCAGCTGCATTCTTAGGAGTGTTTCTGACAAGGTCTTAACACACGCACACGCACACACACACGCACACACACACACTGATCCTCGTCGACTTTCAACAGGTTGGCAGCAATATATTTATTCACGATTCTAATTGCCGAAGCCCGAGGCGAGTATGAACGGGACAAGTATGAACTTGTGCAAGTGAATGAGTGCTTGAGAGTGTGTGTGTGTGTGTGCGTGTGTGTGTGCTGGGGAGCCATTGTTCTTTGTGCAGCCACAGTGGAGCACTAAGGAAGTGTTAGGAGTGTGCCAGTGTGGCCCTGTGAAAGTGTGGAGGGCCGAGCAGAGGAAGAGTGTGGAGTGGCTGCACAGTGGCGTCCTTACAGGCAGTTAGCGTCTCGCCTTCATTAGACGGAGGCCCGGCTGGCAGCGAGCAGGAAGTTCCCATCAACACGAGCGCTGCCAAGCAAAGAGGCACAGGCGAAGCGTCCCACAAGACGGCTACGCGTCGCCTTTCGCTTTTAGCTGAATCCGGAGAAAATGCAGGAATGCGGGGTTACAGGAAGTGGAAAAAAGAGTTGAATAGGCAAAGTCTGCCTTTTGTTTGCCATCTTAGTTCTTTTACATTAGCACAGTCGAAAATAAGGGGATTAAACGGGAGAGGAAAGGAAGCTAATGTGGAGCGTTGAAACCCGGCCCTGGGCTCAACCGCACATCCTTTCAGTCCAGCGTGGAGCTCCCAGATTACTTCCATGTGTCAGTGCGAGAGGGGCGAGAGAGGGAGAGGGGAGAGAGAGAGGGAGAGGAGAAGAAAGCAGGGCGACAAGGGGGAGAAGAGCCGAGCCGTTTGAAAAGCCGGCCGAGTCGGACCGGTGGAGATCAGCGGCGGTGTTGGACGGTGGAACGGATCGGCGTGACAGCCGTCTCTAAAACCATTACCCTCGCCGCTCCCAGTCCAGAGCGCCTGACCTCATCGCCTCGGCTCGTTCTCATAGAGCCCCTCTGTGCCGGGGGGGGGTGGGGGGGGCCCGGGCTCGTCGGGCTCCCCGGCCCGGCCCGGCTGCGTGCGGTTCGGTCCGGGCTTTGAACAGCCAGCTGCACTATAAGTTCTTTAAGAGCGGCTGAGTTTGTGACCGGCGTGCAGGCGGCGAAGGATCAGTTTCCCCCAGTTCGAGGCGCTTCAGTGACTTTACAGGGCCGGGGCGTTAAGGGGAAAATTTAAGGGAATATTAACAAATTATAGACACGACAAAAAACCCTTAAATGTTTTTTTAGTTTGTGATTTAAATTATGAGGCTGAATTAAATATCTTATTTATTTAAAAGGAAACTAGAAAAACTTTTAGACAACAACAATCAGGTGGGAAGTAATTTAGTGCACTTACTTAATAAATATTGTACTTTTTAAAAATATATTTGTGTGGTTCCTGAGCTTTATTCCTCATATTTCTTTCCTTCCCTCTGCTCTCTGAGGGAATCGTTGTCGTCTCTACTTGTTGCTGCAGAATTTAATATTCAACCTGTTGCAAACTTATATAAAATTCATGAAATATTTCCAGCTAAAAACTTTCGTGTCTGCGGTGCATTTTAGGTTTCACGTCAAGCTTTAAAAAAAAAAAAAAAAAAAAAAAGAGCCTGAAAGCAGAAAATCCTTTTCCCTGAAACGGAGCTTCAGCTTTCTCACGTTTCAGTTTCAAAGTTAAAACTCTACATTTCCAAAAGTGGACATCATTAATATTTAATCCCAAACTCTCCACAGCTCACTTGTATACGGTTGCTGCTATCTCGTCTGGGCATTTCTGCAGATTTCCATTATTGATGCATTAACTTTTAACACGCATCTAAAATTTAACACTCTGGCTTTTACTTTTGACATTTCAGCACTTTTTTTTACTCCGGTGGAATTTTTATTACAGCACTTTTGCGTGTAATGATGTATTTTCCTCCTAATACGTTTTTTTCTAAAGTAAAGGAATACTTCTGTACTTTACCACTGGAGATAATAACAATAACACTTTGTTGGAACTAAATCCCAGCGAGGAAAAACAAATACATTCTGTCTCCAAAGTGCCTTTTATTGAACACAGATACTCTTTCATTTCCCTCCTCTTCCTCCTCCTCCTCTTCGTCCTCGTCCTCCTCTACCAGGGCCGGGCCTGGACGCAGCCCGACGCGGCCTGAACGTATCATTAATGATCATCATGGATCCCTTTGTTCAGTGTTATGAGTCCACTAATGGAGCGGCGCTGTAATTGAATGGAGTGCTAGCATAATAGAATGATAGAATGATGAAGTAATGGAACAGTGTGGCAGCAGAACCCTTTTTCCCAAGGGAGACCCCCTGTAAGTGTGTCACCGTGGCAGATGGGTGGGCTGCTAACCCCCCTCAGCCCCCCCCCCTCCCCCCCACGTTAATTATAAAGCATCATAATCCATCTATAGCATACAGAGGCAGGACATGGAGACTATTAGGCAGCATGGAAATGGCTCCCTGCGTAATCCTCAGGACTTTACCACTATTAGGCCATGAAGCAAAACCACTCCATTCTCTAGTAATCTAGTGTGAGCAGAGTGTGTGCGTGTATGTATGTGTGAGTGTGTGTGTGTGTGTGTGTGTGTGTGTGTGTGTGTGTGTGTGTGTGTGTGTGTGTGTGTGTGTCACCAGCGTTCAGATGTGACTGGAAGTTTGATTTATCTCAGATTTTTTTTGTTGTTCATCGTTTTTCCCACCATGCCCAGAGGCCAGACAGACAGCCCCAAAAAGCAGTTATGTGTGTGTGTGTGTTTGCATATATGTGTGTGTGTGTGTGTGTATGCGTGACGCCTCCGTTAACCCATTCTGCCAAGTCCTCCTCTGCCCGGCCCTTTTCTCTAAGCAAACTCCCAGCGTGGTCCCGGTCCCCCCTTGTGCTTGTGTGAGAGGAGTGGGAGAGAAAAGACCCTGAGGGACCCCCGCTGCTCCTCCCAGCCCGGCCCCGGCCCTCCGCCCGCACGGGGCCGGGCCTGGGATCTGCTGAGCGGCCGGGGCTCAGTGTGGCAGCTGTGACTGACGCTTCAATCGCCTCTCCCCGGGACGCCCAGCGCAACCCTGCATTCCCTTTCACACCTCGGAAACGGGGGGAAAAAGACAATTACACACATATTCAGCGACTCCCCCTCTCCCTCCCTCCCTCCCTCTCTCCCCCCCCTCCCTCTCTCTCTCTCGATGTATAGCCGTGTACCACTACAGAATATTCCCTCCAGTCTGCCCCTGGTTCTAAACTACTTGTTGCCCGTCTCCCTCTGTTATGATTTCTCCAGTCGCCCCTCAAAGTAAACAAGTCGGACATTTTCTCTGCCTTTCTGCTGATATTTACAAAATGGAAGTAATGGAAAAGTATTTGAGCCTTAAAGTGGAGTTAATGCTATCATGTACGGCTCCTCAGTAAATCGAGTTTGTCTCTGGGCTGTTAGACCTGCGACTCGTAAGCCAGCGGGATTTAAGTCCCTTAATTGAATTATTTTGATTGCCGACTTGATTGATGGAGTCGGATGCCGGAGCGTTTTCCATGAGTTTTTGTCCCGGCTAATTCTTCTTCCAATAGAGCCGCGACCAGACAGATACAATAGGAACCTGCAATCAATCACCGCTCGCAACTGCACCCCAGAAATGTGCCATCAGGTCCCGAGTCCCACAAGCCGACCGGGCCACGCAAAACCAACAATGACATCAGATAGCAGAGCACTCTAAAGTCTAATCTTCCCATAATGCCACGCTAAACCCCGCAGAGACCCTCGGCGGGGAGAAAAGCCGTTTTTTTTTCATGCCCTGACGCTCCTCCTCCTCCTCCTCCTCCCATGGCCCCTGGCTCCATATGTGTGTGTGTGTGTGTGTGTGAACGTGTGTGTGTGTCCATGCATGTTGGGAAGAGAAAAGGAATTTTAGAGTGAATGGAGATGTCACTGTCAGACTCTGGCCTCCACATGAACGGGGGCGGGGGGGGGGGATTCACTCCAGAATGGCCATATTGGCAGCTCATGTGTGTGTGTGTATGTCTGTGTGTGTGTGTGTCTCCTCCATCCCCTCCGCGGGCGACTTCTTGCGGCAGTGATTGCAGCGCTGCAGGACGCAGGTCTATATTTCATCCCATTCATATGAGGGCCGGCCGTTTCATCTGGCGCACACACACACACACACATACACACACACACATGTTTCCCATTAGGTGTGTGTTTATTCTCCCCCGTGATGTGCGCGGCCATGGAAGCCTCTCATCTCTCTGATATTGGAAATAGCAGTGAAGGTCTGCTAAAGCAAACACAATATCCCTGAACCCTCTCCGGCTGCTTTATGAGCTATGCAGAGGAAAAGGCCGGAGCGTCGCCTCTGCCCGTCGCCCCCGTTTCATAACTAATCATCTGAAGCTCGCTGGCACGGCGTTACGTTTGGAGATGTGTGGTGTTAATTCGCGAGGCGGCTGAGTGTGTTTGCTTGTCTGAGTCGTGAGTGAAGTGGGAGAGGAAGTTTGCTGAGAGCGGAAAAATAAAAGGAGAGAAGTTTGGGCCCCAAAAGCAAATCGATTTCCAGGCCTCAACGTCGTCTCAGAGCCGCTCGCTTCTATTTAAGATTTCCAGAAGCGACGTTTATCTTTTATTGCGGCGAGCGCGACTTCTATCTTTGCTTGAAACCACATTCTCTCCCCGAGCCGGATCACTGGACCAACAGACTCCAACGCCAACGAGCTCCCGACCGGCGGTGCTGACCTAGTTAGGGAGTCGTTTCCCTTCCAGAAAAAAAAAACCAACAAAATCATAAAAACGTATTAAACTGTGAGTAAATGCGTCTTTAAGCTGGTGTAATATTATATTCCTCACTGAGAGACGGAGCGGCTAATCCTAACGCCTCTTTCTCTCCCACATCCAGCTGTCTCATCTTCCATTTTCCCGGCTCTGTAAAAGTTTGACTCCTTATAATTCATTCTTCTCATTTCTCCGGCTCAGTCTCCCTCTGTGAGACATGACAGCCGAGTCGTTCACCACATCACTCCTCTCTTCTGCGCTCCCGTCTCGCACATGAAAGCCTTCCTCCGCCGACTAAACCCTTCGTCCTCTCCTCCTCTCTTCTCCTCCTCTCCCAGCGCCGCGCCCGGCCCGTGTTTCTGCTTTTAGCCGCTTCACTTTGCTGTGTTTTCCCTGATTTATTTATACGTTTCTGATTGTGGCACCACGTGCATGTCAGGAATCCCGACAGTCGCAACCTAGCAAATGTGCATAATGCAGGGTGAGTCAAATTCCTGCTTGAAATACCCATGAATGCATGAATATATTTATTGTTGCGAAGCCCGGCCACGTCTTGGAGGAACCGGAGTCTCATTTCCTGCCGCGGCCGTGCTCTGCTCAGCTCCTCTCTGCTCTGCTCTGCTCTGGAATGGAGTGGCGTGAACCTTGGAGGCGCCCCACATGCGGCCAACAAACAGATCCGGCTGGTGCACGTCTCGCACAATGGAGGGGGGGGGGGGCGGCGGTGGGGGGGGGTGGGGGAAAGGGAAGGGAAATGATTTGCCTCCTATTTGAGGGAGTGGAGGCCTGGGCTTCAAAGCGCCGCGCCTGGCTGAGGCTTTAACTGGCCTTCTCTCTGCATTAGCCCTGCGTCCTGTGACGAGCCCTTTGAAGGGTTTTGCAGGCAGATCTGGCAGGGGAACGGCGGCGGCGGCGGCGGCGATCGTTGCAGAGACGCGACGCTCGGTTTGTTCAAGCTGGTGTTGTCGTACGCGCTTGCTCCTCTCAGTAGGCTGGACTAATTCGTGCCAACGCCGAGAGCTCGCAATGTGACGAGGGGAACAGCTGCCGTGTCACGTTTGGGATGTGCGCGCAGGCATCCATCATGGCGGAAGGTGGAGCGGCCGTGCACGCGCGAGCCGGAGGAGTCAGCTGCGGCGGGCGGGCGGGCGGGCGGGCGGGCGGGCGAGCTCGTGCAGATTAGGGCTCCGAGTGTGTGTTACAGATGGCGGTAATAATGATCAGATAGCGCCGGTAATGGAGACGGCCCCTTCAGTAATGGCTTCCTAAAACAACACATGGAGCGTCTTTACGAGGCCACAATCCAGCCGCTTATCACAGAGCAGAGTGTGCGAATGAGAATGGCATCATGTCAAACAAGCTATTTATTAGCGGGCACATCACTCACTAACCCTCACACACACACACAAACACACACACACACACACAAACACACGCACGCACATTTCATTTTAACAGCGACAGCCTGCGTCTCGCCCGCTCGCCTGCTTGTTAAAGGCAAAGCGTTATCAGAGGAGACGCAGGCTACACCCGCCGCCGCAGCAGCGCTCAGGCCCCTCCTCCCCTTTTACATTCACTGTTAATGAGCCTAATGATGTGTGTCTGAGATTGCATCAGTCAATATGGCGTTCAATATGGGCTTTAGAATTCCACTGACAACTTAAGCATGTCCGCCTGGATAGCATCTCCCCGTCTATGGGAGGAGAGAGAGAGAGACTCATTTGTCTTGGATCACACGGGACACGTGTAACTGTCTTTTACGATCATGAGCTGAGATTGGAAGCAGAGAATAGACGTGTCACTCATACGCTGTGATAAGGACAGTTAAGACGCACCAGGCAGCTGCGTGTTAAAGCGCCCCGGCCCATGTCTGTGCACGTGTTCACCGCAGGTCTGTGTGTGTGTTTGGTATGAACGTTTGCTTTTGTTTTCACGGCACGAGTAGTTTCACTTCGCTCTCTGTTTTTAGTGGAGGAATGGAGAAGTTCTTATTTCTAATGAGGCCAGAATGTGTTTAGGGTTTTAGACTGCAGAGACGTGTAACTGTGTGTGTGTGTGTGTGTGTGAGCAGCTGGACTCACTGGACTCAGTAGTTTGAGCCTCAGGGAAATTTCTAGCATATTTATATTTATTTGAGACTTTTCTCATTTTGATATTTTTTCCAAATTTTTTGTAAATTAATTTTTTTTTGTGTTTTTTTTTTTTAATTTAAATGTAGTTTTCCCCTGATATATTTCTTTATCCCTCCATGTTTCCTCTCCCACTCCGGCCCGTTGTGTCGTCTCAGGGAACAAAGCGGCCGCTCCTCCTTTGAGCTCCTTTGACGCTGATAAAACCTGTTTCTTTTATAAACCGCAGCATTTGATTGATCCGTCCTGTGGTCTTGATCCCTGGGCTCGGCTGATTAAACCCATCCATCAGCCGCTCTTATCAGCGGCCCAACAGATCGACTGCAGGACACTGAACTAACACCCCTGCATTGTTGTTACACAGAAAAAGCCAAAGGCTAAGGACAGCAGGGCCAGGTCCCATGAATAACGCTCAGAAAAGTCTGCTATTTTAAAGAAATGCTGTGGTTTTAAGATAACTATCGCTTGCTATTGTGAAGAGCCTGCACACACACACACACACACACACACAGACACAGACACACACACACACACACTGGACTAACCTCTCAATGAGGTCGAACACTGGAATTGCAGATCGTGACAAGAGTGTTTCCCCTCTAGAGGGAAATCAGAAAGTAATGTTTCCTGTCCGCACAGTGTCGACTCCCCACGAGCGATGTGACCCTGCGACAGGTCACCGCTCTCACACACACACACACACACGCACACACACACATCAGCCAGATAATGACATATCTCTCACTGACAGGCTGTCACTCACATCAACGAGCCTGTACACGAGCGCACGCACGCACACACACACGCACACTCTCACACTCTCTCACACACTCGCACAGACCTGCGCTCACACACTGGGAAAGGAGGGCAGATGAGAGCCGTCGCCGTTATGAATCATGGGGATGATTTGCAAGTCAAACAGCCAGTTTCATAAGAGGCGGCGGTTATTTTCTCAGATAAATTTGAGTTTCTCATCTCCGGCTTGACTGGCAAAGCAAATACATCAAGGCTACTAAAACATGGATGATTGCACGTCACTTTGCTCTTATTTATCTGAGAGCATCTATTACCATCATGTTGTCAATGAAAACAGAGCAGACACACACACACACGCACACACACACTGAGACCACTGTGAGATAAGATGGAAACATAAACCTTACTTTATCTTAAACTCTTAGATTGCTTTAGTTTATGACCCTTAACATCCCGAGCAGGAATGATCCCGTTTTCAGTGTAAACAGACACAGAGTTATGACAGAGTGCTGATATACGGGTGTGTGTGTGTCTGTGTGTGACTGTAGATCAGATAGAGACGCCGGCTGCCAACCTGCCGCCTTATCTGCAAATAATCAGGCTGAAGTTTACAGAGTGAAGATGGTAACTTTGAGTCGGGTCCTGTTGAGACACGCCGTGCAGAAGCAGGTGTGGAGCCGCGAGGGCCGCTGACTGGCTGTGAGTGGCGTGTGGGGGAGGGGAGGAGAGGGGGGAGGAGGGGCGGGGGAGTGAAGTTGTCTGCGTTGCACATTCATTAACCTGGTATCTGGCTAAGCTCTGGGCTAATTCATTTAGTCCTCCCAGCACTCCTGTGTATTAATATCCTCTCTGTACTTTGGCTCGTGGGACACGGCGGCGGCGGCGGCGGTGGCGGCGTAGCCATGGCGATGATGGCGTGTCATTATTTTGCAGCGGGATGAGTGATATCCCAGAGGGCCGTGCTGGGCTGTCCAGGCCGGTGGAGTGGGACTGATTAGAATTGCAAATGGCCGCCAAGTGTTGTGTTTATTGTGTGTCTCAATATTGGAGACAATCAGGCGAATCAAAGCCCTCAGCTGGAGAGACGGACGGAGGCGCGGTGGGCCTCTCTGCTTGGCACCGTGTCCTTGGTGCTCGCCCAGCGCCTCCCCCCCCCCCCCCCCCTCTCTCTCTCTCTCTCTCCCTCCCCTGTCCTCTCTCTCTCTCTCTCTCTCTCTGTCCTCTCTCTCTCTCTCTCTCTCTCTCTCTCTCTCTCTCTCTCTCTCTCTCTCTCTCTCTCCTCCTCTCTCTCCTCTCTTCCTCTCTCTCGGTCGACTCTGTCGTGCGTGCAGGTCCTCAAGTACGTGGACACAGCTGGAGCGAGAGAGTGAGCGAGCGAGCGAGCGAGAGAGTGAGCGAGCGAGCGAGAGAGACGGGGCCACTAAATCTCGAGCACTCAATCATGTGTAGTGTGTCGGGCCTCTCGCACAGCTGAGAAATATTAAACACGCTTTATGATAATGAAAGTGCCGGCGACGTGCATAAATATCTCAGGCAAAGTGCTGAAGGATTAAAATGTCTTGTACGTTTGCTCGTAACAGAAATCTGTCATTGATTTCACAGCTTCTGCAATCGTTAGAGGCAGAACGATCAGCGTTTCATCAGCTTCACCTCGCAGGCCCGTCGTCTCCGATGAGCCGCGGCGAGCGGCGGCCCCCGTAAAGACGCCGCCGGAGCGTTCGCGCCGTCTGCCCGCTTCCCGTCGTGGCCGCCCACCTTAAATGGGATGGAACCGGTTGGCACGGCGCCCCCGGCAGGGTGACAGACTGCGGCGCAAAGTGGCCCAAACACCCATTTCCACCCACAAATCACCGGGGGGGGATTGTTCTTCCTCAGCCCGGCGGCCATTACGGCGTTATTGACTCGGTGTTTGTACGGGGGAACGCAGCAGATCCATCTGAGAGCCGATAGTGAGAGACGGGACGCTCGTGGTTTAGCTCAGTCTGTAATTCACTTTGTCAGTCGCTCACACAGGCCCATCTTCTCCTGTTTCGCTACTGTTGGCTTTTAAAGAATGTGTGTGTGTGTGTGTGTGTGTGTGTGTATGGACCTGCAAGAATGTGTGCGTGTGTGCGTGTTTGCTCTTGTGTGCATACAGCGTGTCCCTGTGCGAACACGGGATAATACCCGAGGTCATACATGTTCCCCATATAGCAGCGCATGACCGGTCGCAGCAGGCATGTGTGAGTGTGTGTGTGTGTGTGGGCCCCCAGGTGCAGGCAGGCACGGAGAGACAGGTAACAGCCCCCCTGCTTTATGGCACCGCACTGCTCCGGAGCGCTGCGGGCTAAAGGAAGAAGCTGTGAGAAGAGAAATGTGTTGTTCCTGGATGTAAATCCCTTTGATACGCTGTAAGTGTTTCTGACTCGGCCTGAGAAGAGGAGAACAGCAGCCGTCACACGACTCTAACGTGTCTGAGGACGCCCAACACGGGAGAGGAGGCAGCTAGAGGCCTGTTCAGGCAGCCGTGTGTGTGTGTGTGTGTGTGTGTGTGTGGACGAGCTCAACCACGCAGCGGAGACAGAGAGAGAGAGGCGCTGTGTGCAAGTGAACAAAGAGAGTGAAAGATCGCCGACGTGGCTGTTTGCAATTGTGTGTGTGTGTGTCTGTGTGTGTCTGTGTGTGTGTCTGTGAAGCGGAGCGGAGAGTTCATGAGGTGACATCTCGTCAGCTGTTTGACTTTCCCAGTTTCCCAGGGAAGCAGTTTAGGAACAATGTGAAAGGAAAAAAAAGCAACAATCGGAACGCCGCAAACTCCCCCAAAAAAACCCCCTGACTTATCGCCACGGCAGCGACAGTAGACAGAGTGTGTGAGCGGCGGCGGCGACGGTGGCGGTGGCGGCCTGCTGGATGCAGATCCGTCTCACCTGCCGGACTTCTCCGCTCATCCATCTTCCATCTTCCTCGGCGCTCCACAATAGCAGGAATACATTAACGAGGAGGCGTCAGGAGCGAGCGGCGACGGCAGATAAATATTGTCGGAGTACTTTTCCCCCCTCGCTCTCGATTGTCTTCCGCTCTGACAGATGAACAATGGAAGCGTTTCGAACTTTGCCGCCTGCTATCTCTTAACGCCGCGGTTCAGCGTCGTGCTGTCACAGGCGGATGTGCCAGCGCCGCCGAAGATTGATTGACGCCATTCCCACAACGCCGCCTCCTCCTCTCCTTTGTTCTCCCAGTTCGGCCTCTGGTTTTCCCCCTGTGGCGCTCCGGTTACCCTAGCCGTGCTGCATTAACACCTGTTGAGGCCTCGCGGGGGTCGTAAAGTATCGATCCGGCCTCGTCTTCTGTCATAAAAACAGAGAAAGGGCAATAAAATTCCATATGGGAAGCGGCGTGTTCCGTGTTAGCTGACAGGCTGGAGTCTGTCCGGTGGCTCGGCGCCTCCACAGCAGATGCTGCACTTAAACGTCCCCGGAAGGGCGGTGGCGGTGGCGGTGGCGGCAGGAAGAGAGTCAACATCCAGAGCAGCAGGATCAATATCATATCATATTATTATTGTTAAGCAAATCCAATTAGTAATGGGTGCCGGGCCGGTTTGGGAGTTTGTCTCCAGGCTGATTTGATTCCCAGATGTGACGCTGCCAAAATACAGCTGACGTGTGTGTGTGTGTGTGTGTGTGTGTGTGTGTGTGTGAGAGAGAGCGAAACCCAGCACGGGTGTGTCCGTGTGAAGAAGAGGACAGAAAGAGCTGAGTAAAGTTTAGCAGCGGAGCTTTTATCTTCACGCCGGTTTGCTTTTGTCTCATTATGAAGTCTGCAGACGAGTCGCCGGAGTAAATTTAGCTTTGCTGAGATTGGAGGCAATTGTTAAAAATTCAATTTAACTACGACCTCCGCCGCCAACACAATTTGAATAACTACTGCATAATCTGTGTGTGTGTGTGTGTGTGTGTGGAGCAGGAACATTAAAGGCTGTGGTTGAAGCTCGTCTGATGGGGTTGCAGATATGGAGCAGAAAATGGCCGCTGGTTAACAAAGCGGGCGTCTGCGTGGGTTTGATAATGGTTCTGATTCCTTTCCTCTCTCCCGTTTCTTCTTCGCTCCCCAAGCGGGACGTGAAATCCAACCCGCCGAGTGTGAGAGGCGCTATTGTTCATCCGGGAGGTTCCGCCGCCGTCCTCCTCCCCTGCGCTCTGCTCGCCACTGATTACAACCCTCGCTCGCCCACCGCTCCAGCTCTACGCTCCTCTTCCTCAGGGGAATCCTCCACAGGACCGTCCAGCTCGCACACACACACACACACACACACTCTCACACCCACCCACCCACCAACGCTGGCACATTCAGGGTGTCTGGCACAAACGCACACACACACACACACCTAGCGAGCGTGGACACACATATATGAGCGCGGCCACACTCACACTCGCACACACACACACTCACAGATACAGAGGGTTCTAGCCAGGCGGGTTTGGCAGCGAGCGTAGACGGGGCCTGTGGAGAGATCTTTACGGAGCATGCAGAGCCCATCTGTGGCTGCTCCCCAGTGATGGGAGGCAGCTGGCTGAGTGTGTGTGTGTGTGTGTGTGTGTGAGAGAGTGTGTGTGTGTGTATATACTGCGCATCCGTATGTGTGTTGTACTTTGGGGAAAAAGCTGTGGGAGGAAGACGGAGGATCGTGTGTGTGTTTGGGTCAGCGAGCAGCCCCAGAATGAAGCTGGACCCGAGCTGAGGCTTGACCCACACTCTGACCTCCTCCTCTCCTCCTCCTCCTCTTCTTCCTCTAGTCCTCCAGCTGGAGGAGCTCACTCTGCGGCGCTGTAGGATGAATAAGTGGAGGCTCACAGAGCAGCAGTCTGGTTCTTCTCTCCCTGTCAGAGATACGTCGCGTGACGCTCCATCACGGCAGCGCAGCACCTCCGCTCGCTCCAACGGGGCCGAGACAGGGAGCAAGAGGAGGCCGCGAAGAAGAAACAGATTATGCCCGGGTCCTGCCCCCCCCCCCCCCTCCCCTCCCTGATGACTCCTGACACTCGTCTCACTCAACAGGCCTCTTTAGTGCCTTCGTCTGGTAACAACGTCCACTTCTGTCCTCCTCGGCGAGGCCATCTGGGCGTCATCTCGTTAGCTCATTACGGCTGCTGCTGCTGGCGAGACGCGAGCCCCTCATGTGACAGTGATTGAGGGCAAGCGCGCCGAGGTGTGTGCGTGTGTGTGTGTGTGTGCGTGTGTAGTGTTGTGTTTCTTAGATATGCTTGTGTGCCTGTTATGAGTCACGCTGAATCTGATTTGCTCTGCATGCCATCCTGTTGACTGTGCTAGCCCGGGCTAGAGAGTGTGTGTGTGTGTGTGTGTGTGTGTGAGCGAGGGTGAGGGTGTCTTGTGTTCACACGTACAAAGCGGTGCTCTGCGGGACGGAATTCAGGATATTCTGTCTGTCTTTCTTCCCTGTGACATCTTCATTTATGTCCTCTAATGGGGACGTCCCGGGGGGCAAACACACACACACACACACACACACACACACAGAGCTTTCTGCTTCTCACTGACTCACTGTTGCCAAGTTTGGCTTACTCCAGTTTAAATGCAGCTACAATTGAGTTTACAGTTTATTCAATAACACTCGCCGTGGGCAAGTTTGACCTGCTTTCCTATAATAAGGGTCAAATCCTTCCTGGTTTGTTAAACAAGGTTGGAGCCAGATGGGACTTGTTTTCCTTATTTTCAGAATTGCCGTGTTTGTTCGTGTGCCTGTGTGTGTGTGTGTGTGTGTGTGTGTGTGTGTGTGTGTGTGTGTGTGTGTGTGTGTGTGTGTGTGTGTGTGTGTGTGTGTGTGTGTGTGTGTGTGTGTGTGTGTGTGTGTGTGTGTGTGTGTGTGTGTGTGTGTGTGTGTGTGTGGCCTGGGCGCACACCCGCATTGAGGCGACTTGTTTACTGTGTTTGACATGTGAGGAAATCGGTGTGTGTACACTGTGGGGCGTGTGTTTATGTGTGTGTGTTTATAGTCGGGCCTCCTTAAGAACATCTGCCCCTGTGACAGCCTGACAGAAGCCAGCTATGTAAGCACTGCAGGCCGAGCCGCCGGCGACCGGCTCAGACCTGCGACCGCCCCTCACCTTCCCACGCCGCTCTGCGCTCTCGCTGCCGTCGCCAGAGGGCCCAATGGCGGCGGCGGCTCGGCAGGTCGGCCTCGTCGCATCGTAAGAGACTCGCGGGTGACGCGGCATCGCGACAGATGTGGCGGACGCCTCTTGGCGCCGTAGGCACACACACACTGACAGTTTGATGATACGTGTATGGAGCGATCACACCGTGTCAGCAGTGTCGGGTGAATCTCCACCGCACATCAGGAGCGAAGCCATTTCAGAAGCCGCTCCTCTCAATGTTTCCATTGTGAGGCCGGAGAAGAATGCGGCTCCGTCCCGAACGCGGTTTCAGGCCCAGACCGTCTCCGCTCGCAGTGAAATATTCAATATTGATTGACTCCAATGAGAACAGGATGTGTTTGTACCCTGTCATTACACAAACGCTAGACTGCCTGAGGCCAGCGATCGGGCTTTAAGTCTCAGCCGTCATGCGTATTACACAATGCACAAAGCAACAATGCTCCTTACATAGCCGGGCTTTTGTTCTCTAAGGGCTTAAGTGTAACCCTGTCATGTGGCTAAATGACTGTTATGTTCCTGTATTCATAAGCAGCCGTTAAAACCTCCCCAGACTGCACGGCTGTGGCGTATTGATGGAAAGGCCGTATTTCAGAGCGAGGCTGTAAATACGTCTGTCGCGTTGGAAAGTGTCATTTAATAACAAGAGGGAGGCCGACGCCGGGATTTTTTTGCGTCTAATGTGCGAGAGAAATTGTAATTGGTGAGGCAACACTCTTCCTGGCGCGGTAATTACCACGCTGATGGCGAAGGGAAGAAGGCTCCCGCTGAGACGGTGATTGTGGAGGATGTGGAACGTGCAGGAGTGCGGGTCTGAACACGCAGATCAGGTGCAGCAGGAACGCAAGCATGGAGACGGAGAGGGAGAGAGAAAGAAAGGATTGGATGTTGTGGAAATGTGTCAGGAAGTGTGTGTGTGTGTGTGTGTGTGACTGGTGGCATGCGTCCCTGCTGGAGATGGATTGGCCTGTATATGTAGTAGAGGGGTAATTGATTTTAATTGATATGTATGGCATGTTCATGGAGCTGCTGCGGACGAACAAATCAATTTGACACCATTCTCTCTCTCTCTCTCTCTCTCTCTCGCTCTCTCCCTCCCTCTCTCTCTCTCTCGGGTCCATTCATTCAGCGGCTGAGGCGGCCTGCCAGTGCTCGGCTCGGGGCAGAGGCCTGAGTGTACTGGACGGGGGTGGAGAACAGGGTGTGTGTGTGTGTGTGTGTGCGTGTGTGTGTGTGAGGGGCTTTGAGTGGGCCCGAGTGTAGGCGGCGTTTTATATGAAAGTGGGCGAGGGGCAGGAGCATGAATAGGGGCGGCTGGGAAGTTGGGCTGGGAAGGTCCAGGATGCACCCCACAGTGCTTTTGTGTTCTCCCACATCCGTGTGTGTGTGTGTGTGTGTGTGTGTATGGGGAGTTTGGGGGTAGCATATGTGAGATCATGTGCTCATATTCACCAGTGGAATGTAAAAAGAGGAGGAGGAGGAGGAGGAGGAGGGTGGGGGGGGTTCTCATTCTCCTCTCTCTCTCCCTCCGCCGGGTTGTTTTCTGTTCTCCCTCCGCTGTGCTGCAGCGGCGGCGGCCCTGTTGGTTTAAGCTCTTTACAGGATCCAGTGCAGCGCCGGGACGGCCAGATGAAACAGAACCAACCTCATCGGGCTGTTTGGAAAATGATTCTTTTTATTTGCTTTGGTCCCGGGCAGATCCACCTCGTTTGACACCGGGGGGAGCGACGCCTCTCTTGTTGCGTTCGGGTTCATTTCCCAGAAACAGGGTTTGAGTATCTGCGTCTCTGCGTCTCCTCTTCCTCTGCGCGCACACACTCCTTTCATCAACAGGTTTAATACGTCTCCAGACAACCAGAATGAAAGATACGATTCAACCTCCCTCCCCTCCCTCCCCCTCCTCCCCCCCTTCGCTTCCCTTTCGACCTCTCCTAAAGTACAATCATGTTCAGTCACTCCTCTCCTCCTCTCCATGGCGTGGCTGTGTGTAGCACCGGAGTGGCGCTGATTAAGCCGACAGAGAGACAAACGGGAGACAAAGTCCCAGCCCACCAGTTTAGCTTCACATCCTGGACTGGAGCTGGGCCGCGGCTTGCCAAGTGGAGGGCTTTTAAACTGGGCTAAACACTAATTGCTGCCCTATTTCTTTTATGTTGCTTCTTTCCCATCTGCGTTGGTGCTTCCAGACCTCCGCAGCAGCCAGAGCCTCATTATAACAGACAGTTAACAAAGGCTGGGAAACAGAAGCGGAGAATTCACTTAGGATAGCTATCTAACCGCCAACTAGGAGGCCTGCTCGGAAAATTGAATCAATGACAGCGGCCGGGCGTCTGATTAAATCCTTCGGGGAAGTTAAGATATTAGGAATTTGGGAAAAATCTTAATTATTCATCTAAATTTACGCTCCTGGCTTTGATCGCCGTGTTAAATGGGTTGTAAAAAAAGCTGAAGAGCGAGAGGTGGGACGTGAAGCCCGCTGTTGTGTGTTTGAGAGCTTTCATGAGGCTGTTTAGAGCTTTTTGAAGCAAACGTTTGGAAACAAAAGTTGCCCGTTCGCTCCGCGGAGAGAGAGAGAGAATGGAATCAGCTAAAGGAGAACTCACCTACTTGTGGAGTGAAACAAATCAAGCTGTTATTGTGACGCTCGCCTGCTGTTTTTCTGGTTTTCGGTCTTGTTTTTCTGTAGGTGTTTTTGTGTGTGTGTGTGTCTGTGTGTGTCTGTGTGTGTGAGGGGGGGGGGGGGGTTGGTGGGTGAGAGGCAACAGAATGAGAGAAATGTTGAAGAGGTGAATAAGAGGGGAGGATAAAGAGAGAGAGAGAGAGAGAGAGGGAATGAGATTGGGGAGCAGGAGTAAGAGGGGAGGGGGTGAAATGGGTTGGGGGGGTGCGAGGAGAGGAGAGGGGTGGTCAGCGACAAAGCCTAATGTTGCCATGGAAACGTGTTTATGCCTCACTGATGCATCTTGTAGATCCAATTAGAGAGCGATTGTGTCGCTGTCTTCATAGACACACGCACGTGTACCGAGGCATGTTACACACACACGCACAAACAGGCACACACATGCACACACATGCACACACACACACACAGAGGGGGAGATACATACATACACATGCACATACAGAGTGGAGTGTTGCAGCTGAAAACCAGCAAATTGTTGGAGGTGGGACAAAGGAGACCCTGCGTTCTGCTATCGGCCCTTGAATTACTCCCCCCCCCTCCTCTCACCCTCTCCTCTCGCCCCCGCCGCCCCTCGCTCCCCCGCGAGCGTCAGACAATGCCATGGAAATAACGTCTCACCCACTTCCAAGCCTCAGCACTCAGAGGCCGCCTCCCATCTGCATATTCTTTCATGACATCATATTCAGCCGAGGAGGAGGAGGAGGAGGAGGAGGAGGACTCTGACCGTTTTTTGCGAAATTCATTTTGCATTTATTTCCATTGTGAGTGAAGTCATTGATTGCGTAATGCCTCTGTCCGGGCAGAGAGGCTGAATGCTGAAGAGGCTCTAATCCAATCATGTTCATTTTCATGGGGGGGTATCTCTGCAGAAATGAGACTTCTTAAATGATCCTTCCTCCCTGATTCCTGGCTGTGGGCCAGAGTTTCACATCAGAGGAGGAGGGATGGTGATCACAAGCTCTCTCCACACACACACACACACACACACACACACAGCACTCTATCAGCGTGTTTCAGGAGGCATCGTGATCCTCCCTTCCCTCGGCCGGCTTGAAGAGTTATTTAGTGGTGAAATGATGTGTGTGATGATGAAATGAGGGGCTGAAGATAAGGTGAGATTGAAGTCGAGAGCGGGAGAGAGAGAGGGGGAGAGAGAGACAGACAGAGAGAGAGAGAGAGAGAGGGAGGGAGGCCCTGATGTCTTGTTAAAACGTGAGGGATCAGAAAGAACAACAAATGCATTGCGCTCGGCTAAATCCTGCTTAAATCCGCTGGCATGGGCAGATCTAGCAGATAGCCTCTCTGCTGTGCTCACTGTCTGCGCCCATAACACGCACACACACACACACACACACACACACACACACACACACACACACACACCCGTGGTCAGTCCGGCTGTCTGGGTTAATGCTTGGCTAACTGGGACAGCAGAGTTGAACCATGTTGACATTTTAAGCCTCAAACAAGTCCAGAACAATGATTCAGCCCGCCTGACCCCCCCTCCCCTTCCTCCCCCCACACACACACACACACCAGACCGCAACCTCAGCCCATTTTGCTGACCGAATAACACACACACACACACACACACACACACAGGCAACAGGCATGCATAAACAAATGTCGAGCGCAGCCGAATGAAACACACCCATGAAGCACTCGATGCACTCGCTTGCCTCACCCACACACACACACACACACACACACACACACACACACACACACACACACACACACACACACACACAGCGAGCCCCCTCACCCTCCCCCCTGCCGTCCATTCCCACCTTTTGTGAGTAAAACAGAACAAAAGCTGATCTGATTGATTTGGCAGCGGCGAGAGGTACAGTTAGGCCAGATGGATTATCTTAATCCGCCCGTAGATGATGACGGCCGGGGGAAGATGAACCGGGAAGCCTTCACCTCTCCTCTGACCCCCCGCTCTCATCCACAAGGCTCCAGCCCCCTGAAGTCAAAACATGGTTGATATTACGCCGGAGCAGCAGGTCTTAACGCAGCGCTGCCCCCCCCTCCTCCTCCCCCCCACCCCCCCCGGAAAAATATAAACTCAATCCTTTGCATTCCTTGGCCGCCTTCCCATCTGCAGCCATTTCGCAGCAGCCATTTTGTGTTTGGCCATCTTGTTTCCCTCTAAGCAAACCCTCTTGGTATGCTTTGATTGGGATCCAGAGCCGGGAGCTTTTGTGTGTGTGAGGAGCTGTGACGGGCCGACGCTGCGTAAACGTCAAGCCGCTACATGTCCTCTTTTTGTGTGAAAGAATTAATTACACTTAAATCCCGAGCCAGACAAATCTAAAGTCATAACTCCTCCATTACTGCGGGCTTTAAGACTGTATAAACTGTTTTTGAAATATGTGGCTGCTCTCCAGACTCCCTTTCTCATGTTACTTATCACGTCTGCCTCTCTTCCTCCTCCTCCCTCTCCTCCCCCTCCTCCTCCTGGTCTTCCTCCAGGTTCCTTCCCGGTAAAGGCCTGGTGATCTACCCGGACATCGGCGACAAGCTGGACATCATCTGTCCCAAGGCGGACCCGGGCCGGGACTACGAGTTCTACAAGCTGTACCTGGTGAAGCGTGAGCAGGCGGAGGGCTGCACCACCGTGCTCGACCCCAACGTGCTGGTCAACTGCAACAAGCCGGAGAAGGACATCAAGTTCACCATCAAGTTTCAGGAGTTCAGCCCAAACTACATGGGACTGGAGTTCAAGAGGAACTTCAACTACTACATCACCTGTAAGTTCAGATCTCATATCCTGCTTTGTTTACACTTCATACCTTCATGCTGTCTTTAAAAGCTTCATATCCCTGAGACCGGAGTTAAAAACAAACAAAAATGTGAATATTGTGACATAAACTCAACAAAAATCACCCAAAACTGACAGATGTGACTGAATACACTTCAAACACAATTCCAAAGAATGTGTAAATGTCAAAACTTGTAACTTTAGAAGGTCGTTTTATGTTTTCAGAGGCATTTTTATTGCTTTTCTTCTTACATACATCTGAATTGTGCGTCTGCTCGCGGTCCTCTTCACTGAGGAATGTGATCAAATGTGCGAGAAGCAAGAGTATGATGAGTGTGAATGTGTGTGAGAGTGTGTGTGTGTGTGTCTGACAGTGCCATTACCTTTCAGACTCAAAAAGGAATTCCGACACTTAACTGATCACGGTTTTTTATTTTAGAGCCATTTAAGCAGGATTATGCAAATGAGGCCGGGGAAGCACATCCCTGTATTAACCTTTGTTTACTCTGAACTGAGTCAGTATGTCAGAGCGCACACACACACACACACACACTAGGCACTACACTGATTGTCTGTCCTGTGATTAAGGTAAAAAATGCTGAAGCAGCCGTAAACACGGATCCAGCATTTATAGGATTCCGTCATTTGCTGAATACACACATATTACTCCTCACCTAATTGGCTCGGGGGAGGAAGTACGGCAGGAGAGGAGACGCACCAGCCGAACGGAATGCGGCCTGTGCTCCGACGGCAATCTACGCTAGATTCCAATCTGTCTACGACGCCTGACGAAATCGATTTATCGCCTGGCAGAGATTACAATCCCAGTTTTAACGCAAATCTACTAAATTGCGCTGCGAGGCCAGATTTTCACGGCGAACGCATTTCCTCCCGGCGGCAGGCAGCTGAAGGTTCCCGTGTCTGGCTGGTGGCACGGTGACAGCGTCTGTCGGAGGAGGAACTCGAGCCCCCGCTGGCGTGGATTTCAAACTAACAATCTTCTCATTACAAGCTTTGCCTCTCTCAGCTGTTTGCCGCACCCCTGAAGTGTTCTTTCCATATTGTGTGGCACTAAAGTGAAGCACATTATAGAAGTTAACTAAGCGTTGCCTCATATTTTCCCCTCCTAGACTCTAAATCTAAATCTACCTCAGAACCTGTTCACCTCTTCACTTTCTGAGACGTGACGTAGGGACAACAATCTGTTTCTACGCCTTGGAAGGAGAAAAAAAGCTCTAATATGTGACTTCCCTCTGATGGGTGTGTGTATGTGTGTGTGTGTGTGTGTGTGACCGTTAAATTAAACATATGCTTCCCGTTTGATGTCGAGCACTGCAGTCGATAGTCGCTCTCTCGACGTTTTGTGATGTTATCCAGCGACACATTTTCGGGGGCGGCTGCTGTGGCACAGTACCATGTGAGAAACACACACACACACACATACACACACACACACACACTTTATTACTCCCACATGGCTTCTGGGTTCAACACTAGGAGCATGTTCTGGTCTGCAGCCTCTCCTCCGGCCCTCGCTGCGTCTTGATTACATCACACGCTCTCTGCAGTGACACGCATGTGGCCCGGGCGCCGCCATCAAAGCTTTACATTAAAACTCCACTTCTTTATGCTTTTTAATGCGGCGCCGAGTCTCCGGTGTTTTCTTGGCATTAATGCGAACAAGTGTTTTATACTTAACACTTGCTCCGGAGCGGTTTGCATTGTGAGCACATAATGGCGTGGAGCGTTAAAGCCCTCCTAAAGGGAGCGGAGAAACGCAGGACTCAGCCCGGCGGCGTCTCATTATGAGGCTCGTATACCTGCTTTGTTGTGGCGTCAGCAGGAATCGCCTGTGATATTTGCTGTTATGTTAATGTCGTCTTAAGCGACGGGATGAGCCTGTTTTATTTATCCCTCTCCAGCCTGAGCACACACGCCCTGACAGGCTTCATTTATCATTTGGCTCACGCCCGGTGTGTGTCAGTATCGTGGGCGTGCGACAGGTGGCCACCACATCTGGACGCCGCCGTGTCGCGCCCTGGCTTTTCCTGCTTTTCTGGCTCTGCACCTCGGCGTGTCCGGGCGCCCTGGGGCCCCGGCTCAGAGGAGACGTATCCCACACCGCTCTGCTGGGAATGCGGCCCGGCCGGCCAGCGGAGCGGCGTAAATCTGCCGGGGGCCGTAAAGACTCGGCTTATCTGGCCTGATTAACGGTCAAACATGGCAGACAGCGTTTGAACCGGGAAGATGCACGGCGAGCGGACATTCCAGTGAATCTCCCTCCGTGTCCGCCCCCGGCCTCCACCCTCTGACTCCGCCGCTGTGTTTCTTCTGTCTCCCTGCCTTGATCATCTCCACCCCTCCCCCGCCCCCCTGACATGTGGTAGAATAAGCAACAAAAGGTGTGTGTGGGGTAAAGCAAAGCAGCAAATGGTGTGTGTTTATGCATGTGTGTGTGTATGTCTCCGCACCCCCTGGTGTCACCGCAGGGGGGCCGGTCCCGCTCTGTCCCCGTCCATCCGGCTCCAGCTCAGACCTGCCGACCTGCCACAGGTTCTCGCTCGCTGTCCATGTAGGGAGCCGGTGGGGGGTCAAAGGGTCAAAACTCATTGGCGATGGGGTCATGGAGACACAGCGGGGGGCCGGTAATGATAACCCCTGAACTGATCTAAACCCCAGACCGCCACGGGCACCAGCCTCTGCTGTCCGTCAACGCCCCCCCCCTCCCCCTACGCACACACACACACACACACACACACACACAGACACACACACTCACACACACACACAGGGCCCGGTGTGTGACAGAGCAAACTGGTTGTATTTCATTGCTTTGTCTAAACACAGGATATGGAACGAGCTGTTTGGGAGGAAAATGGCGGCGCTGTGTTTAGGGTTGGAGTGATTCTGAGACAGGAAGCTTTTAAGCAGCGGGAAATATAATGGAGAAAATGAGCGAGAGAGCAGCGGGGAGAGGAGAGAGAAAGTCGGAGCACACACACACTCACACACTCACACACACACACTCTGTCTTTATGTGTCTCTAGTCGGGCCAGAAAGTCCCTCCATTTTCTCTCCCATTCTCTTCCTATTAAAATAATGTTCCATGACTGCTGGCCGATATGTTCAGGGTGCTTAGCCGGGCCGGTGCGTCTGCGTTCGCTATAAAGGGCAAGGCCACGAGGCAGTAAACACAGGCAGCCTGTCCACATGCCCCTCTTCTTCTCTCCTTGATTTCCTGTGTAGCGAGGGCGGCGTAAGCCTGATCCCCGGTGACAGCTGTCACTCTCTATCTCGCCGCTCCCGTCACGGCCAATGACACACGACTTCCCCCGCCGAACACAAACTCTATCACCTCAGCAATATCATGGCCTCAGCCAGGGAAACATACGGCTGCTGTTCGTGGGCTAAAGGCTGAGCCGCGGCGGCGCCGTGTGCGGGGGAACACAGAGGAGAGCGAAGCAAACAGAGATGTTTGTTTTTGTTTTTCCTGAACCTCATTTTGTCATTTTTACAAGCTGCCTTTGGGCCTCGGCCAGGCTGTAATGAACAAACAATGTGAGAGGCCGAGTTTAGACTTAGACGCTAACACAAGATGGCTGCCGCACGGACTGATACTCCTGTGAAGCTCGTGTACCAGCGGAGGGACATTATGAAAACAATGTGATGGGTTAGTTTGCTGGACGATACGCAGATTCCTCTCCGCCGCGTTCAATTCCGTTTCGCCGTCTTGTTTTTCGCTCTGTTGGCGCTCACAGAATCCACAATGGTAACTAGCTTCCTGTTGTTGGAAAGCGGAGCATTGTTTTCCTTTTCGCTGGAGGTCACAAACAGATTCCCACTTCCAGATTTCTCCCTCTTGTTGTTTAATAAATCTGACACTGCCTCGTAATCAAACGGTTTCGTAATGGTTTGGTTCAGGTCTCCACATCGCCCCCCTGTGGTGACCTGAGGAACACAAAAGGACAGAACTAACTTCCACCTTCGTCCTGTAAGAGAAGGAATCCTACAAATACTCCCATGTGGTTCAAGAGCCCTGAACTATGCAGACAAATGTGTTGTAGATAGAGAAGTAACCGTGTCCTGCTGCTTGTTGGGGACAAAGCCTGAACGCAGGTGTGCAGGCAAATGTGTGCATATGTGGCTTCAACTTAAAGGCCTAAGAATACATCCGACCAACAGGAAGCTCATTCTGCGGCGCTCCACCTGACAGGATTAAGGTTAGGAGGAATTTTACACATCAGTAACCGTGCTGCTCGTCAGTGTGGGATCTATTTTTGCCTAACAGCCTACACACACGTTACACACGCATTTCCATCCAAACTGCCCGCCAGCAAGCCTCTTTCGTTCAAACTTCTTCTTCTTCTACTTCTATTTTACGGCAGTCTTCTCCTCTGGTTCGTCCTTGAGGGGGGGCAGGACTTGAAGGTCAAGGTTGAAATCCCCCCCGGCTGCAGCAGATCATCAGATCCTCCTTTGCCCTACATTTGCAAGGATGGTAAACACGCCGACATATGTGCACACGCGCACTCTCCCACGCAGGCGCTCACAGGGGGATCCTACGAGCGGACACGCACACACACACACGCAACACACACACTCACACACACACACACACACACACACACACACACACACACACACACACATACACACACGGCGAGGACCACACACTCGTGCATGTTTTCCGTGAATACAGAGCCTGGCAGGCTTGCGACTCGGTTTTGCCAAGGAATGTTTCATTTTGGTGCGATTTGAGTGAGAATGAAGACGGAGCGTGTAGAGCGTCAGCCGGTCAGAGTGTGGAGCTGAAAAATAACCCACTTACCTGCAATTAAAGCAGACAGTGTGTGAGCGTGAACATTCTCTAACCTTTTCTGTGAAATATAGCTGAAATTCTTTAATTAGGAGCCGGAGCCGTTATAGATTATAGACTCACCTACTCGCTCATTAGCGCTCAGGCTCACACTCGTATTGTTTTAATGAATATTCTTCACATCGCCAACACTTAAACCACTTCTGATATTAGTCTCGGTTGTAAACTTTTGCCAAGCTGTTGGAGTTTGATTTAAATATGTTTTATATGTGAGGGAAATGAAACAATAGTAAAAAAAAGCTCTTTAAAGACGAACCTTTAGTTATTTAATATGCTAGCTTTATTTATAGGGCGGCGTTCATGGAAATCACAGTACTTTACATAATTTCTCAGATGATTGACAGGCAGGAAGTAAAGCTTAATATAGGTTTAAGAACTCATTTAGAGGTTTAACCACTTAGACTGAAGAACCTGGAGATAAACCAATAAAATACAATAAATAAAATAAAATGACGTTGTGCAATTTTTAAAAGTGAATAAACATTTTTTTAGAAATTCAAATAAATACAGTTTTATGTCAAAATAATAAATTAGATACTAAGAAATTAAATTGAATAATAAATCAAAGCTTTGTCCCTGTTGCTGTTTCTGTGACTCCTGCTGTTTTGGCCTCAGCTTGAATCATCAGAGAGCAAACTCCCGCGGTGGCCGGCGGCGGCGGTTAGCGAGCGACTGGCGGTCACTGTCGTTGATGTTACTGATTAAAGTTTTAAGCAGCTAATCAGTAAAGCCTTAACGGATTTCATTTTCAAAGTAAACCCTGCTAACGGGTCAGGTTAGCCCGGGTGCAGCAGCAGGGTCTGGGATAAGGAGATTTAACCCCCTCCAGTGTTTATTAGAGCGCCGGCATAATATACGACTTTCTGCTTGCTTTGCAAATCTCTCCCGGCTGCTCTGCTGCTGCTGCTGCTCTGGATATTTCATTCAGCGAGCGTTAGCAGGCGCAGCGTTATTGTCGC